>NW_017256393.1:3032447-3033448 GCF_001594055.1 Mycetomoellerius zeteki | reverse complement strand
CCTGCTGGTAGACTCGCACTGTTTCTGCGACGCATTAGCTGTGAGATAATCGTCGAATGTGACGAACTTCCTGAAGGATATTCCCGTCTCCAGATTCTCCCATGCATCGCAACGGATATCCAAAAAGCAATCGTCGGTTCGAAAGCTTGTTCGCTGAAAACTGGCGATAATGAGATCACGCGGAACTTGCCGCCACGCTTCCACCAAGCTTCTCACTACGTTCTCGACGTTCCATCGGTGCCTACGTTCTCTGATTCCTTCTACATACCTACGACGAATATTTCCGACAGTTCCTTGTAAGCGAGATAATTAAGTCTTTGAAGCGTGGGCTTCTGCTTATTAACAAGAGGTATTTCTAAATTTTCCACAAGTAGGTTCAACGTGATAAGAGAAATTCTGAAAATTTTACCGAATTTTTGTTGACAGTATTACATCTTATTACTTCCATATTTTACAAACAAAGTTATTGTAGATTGCTTTGGGTTTGTGTGTGTTCTTTTGCATGAAACTCGTGGAAATCTTTATTTTATTATTTCAAATTTAAGGCTTTAAGGCTTTAAAATTTATTGAATGTTTATATCTTAACATAGCAATAAAAATAAAAAAAGATTTAGAAGAATCAAATACGAATTAAAATATTCTGCCATCAGCTACTAGCTATTAGCACAACAATTGTTTCTAAATTATAAATTACTTTGTGATGAATTTTATCATATAATAAATTTATAATATTTCGTAACCTGACAAATTAATTGCGACTGTTTCTATTATTTTACTCATGTTGCGAGAGATAATAAAATTCGTCACAAAGTAATTTATAATTTAGAAGCAATTATATTATGCTAAAAGCTGATAAAAAATTTTGCAGAATATTTTAATTTTGTTTATAATTTTAAAAACAATCACAATCAGTCGCCTTTTCGTGAACGTACTTGTTTCTGTAAGTCATCTTGACGAAATGGAAAACATCTCTCTTCAGGGGCCTCAATATTGGAGGAAAG
>NW_017256393.1:3015237-3032412 GCF_001594055.1 Mycetomoellerius zeteki | reverse complement strand
AGAGCGTCGATATGATTTCTATGCAATAGTAGCAGAATTCTGCGATCATTATTCGACATAAGATGGTTCAATTGAATCAACCATTCTCTGAAGAGACTGTCGTTTATCGAGGCGTCTTCGCTGTGACTATATATGTGATCCTTGCCCATTATCATAGCGAGATAAGAACCGCAGATCAATAGTGGTAACTTCTCGGTGCCAGAGGCGTTGCAGCACAACAGTATCGTCGTCTTCTCTAAGTTCGTATCAGACTCGTCCTGCCGTATTTTTGAAGCTGATATTTCAATAGGTGGAACATCCGAATACATCGTCAACTCATCCACATGAAAGAGATCTTTATGCTTGTACTGAGTGATGATAGATCGCATCATGTCGATCCAGAGACGATAGTTGTTGAAGATCGGTCCAGAAGGTTCCTTCGTATTTAACGAGAAGCCATGCTTCTTCAGGAAAGATGTTAGCCATTTCTCAGAACATTTAAAATCTAACCGAAAATTTAAAAGAAAAGATATTTAAACGCGATGAGATGTTACATACTGCAAATATTATTAACAATATACACACATATTTTTTATTATTAGTATAAACTTTTTATGACATTTGGATGCTCCATATAGAATATCTCAAATATCTGAATACCGAAATTAATTCCATATAAGATAAAAAAAATAAAGGACGGACATTATTCTTTCTAGGAAAAGAATAAAATAAATATCCTGACGGGAAAAGATATCGTTCTCCTTCTGAATTAAACGGAACGTTCAGTACCGCCATCGCGACACGAGTAGCTATTATCCCTTCGATTATCGCGATACGGAAGTGAACAGCCCGCGGGAATTGTCAGATTAATCCCGATCGTGCTTCGAGCCCTTCAAGTAACGCGAGAATTTTGAGGAAACGTGCTGGTCAATCCGTGCTTGTGGGCTAATTCGAGGGCCTTGTCACGTAGGAGATGCCTGTCAAGGAGACAACCGGTAGAGTGTCTCTCGCAGGTCCATTTCAACAGATCGTCCTTGATCACTCTCATGACTGCGTCGCAGTTGGTGTATGACTTCCACGACATTTCGACTTGTGCGGTCCTTTGCCGTCTGGAATGTGCTTGACGTTTCGAAGGATTTTTCGGATTGCAGTTGGGAGCAGGACAGGTTGGGTCTATTGAGGATAAAAATTTTTGACGGACAGACGTAACTGGCGATTCGCGCTTGTCCCGCGGGAAACCGCATTGACAGCTAAATTGCGCCTCCGGTGCGCTCGTTTCGTTTTGTCGAGATTCTCTAGAGAGATAAATCGTGTGTGACAAGCATACATATGTATATACATATACATCAGACAAATAATTTTCCTTAAAATAATTTTCCTAAAATAAAAATTTTAAGAAATATGTAAAAATAATGTTTTACAGGCTCTCCCGTGTCATGATTTTAATTTAAATTTGACATAATTTAATAATAATTTATGTAATGATAATTAATACCATTTAAATAATAATTAATATGAATTAATATAATTTGAATTTAAATTTGATATAATTTGACATGATTCATATAATTATCATTATATAAATCATATTAAATTATATCAAATTTAAATTCAAAACGAGAGTCTATGAGACATCACTGTTATATACATATATTTTTTTATTTTAAGGAATTATTTTAATGATTCAAAATTATTTATTTCTATTGTTATTGTATAATATGTATGTTAAATTGTATGAGACTGTGTATGTATGTGTGTGTTATGCGGGGTTTACAACAGAAGTCATAGCGGTCGTAGGGTCGTAGGGTCATAGAAAATTGACCAATCACAGTCGAATATGAAAAGAATAATCGACTGTGATTAGTCAATTTTCTACGACTTAAGACCCTGCGACCGCTACGACTTCTATTGTAGACCCCGCATTATAGAGTAATATTTTTTATTCATGAGGCTATGATACCTATATTGATTTTTAGAAAATATATTATAGTATCTTCAAATGGTATCTTTCGCAGTATTATACATAAAATATATTATCTATTATATTTTTAAACAAAAAAGTTTCTGTAAAATTAATCAGAATTATTTTATATGCATTCGCAACATTTATTTAAAATAAATAATTTATGTACATAATCAAAAACTAAATAATGAAAATAAATTCAGAGCAATACGTAGAAGTAAAATAAAATATTTTCGTAAAAAAACGATGTTTACTCGCATATTTTCCCTAAAACATTAGTCAGTTAATTTTTAAATTTAATGGAAAACATCCAAATGAATACACTATGAAAAGTGGTTTTAGTGCAAGTTTTAGTAAAAATGTAATGTTTTTGAAGCAATTATTACCGTTTGAAAATGTGGCATAATCACAAAAGTGGCAAATAATGGCAGGAAATGAAAGAGGCGGAGACCAATTTTAAGGAATGAGACTGGTATTCGTTCTCTGAACAAGTTTCCGAGAATCATACTATTATATTATATGAATTTGGCGGATTTAATCGCTCACGCCGATTGGAATAATTAATTAGCTGTCGAAACGAAGAGTAACTTCGATGGTATGCAAACATTTATCTTGAGATGTTTAAACAATGTAGAATATGAACAATTTTCCTCTTCAATCCATAGAGGCTTATTTAATCTGTCTTATCCACTTAGAATAAAGTTGATTACATCAAGATTAAACTATAAACTATGATAAAAGTACGTAAATTTCTGTACTTTATACATTCAGTGTATATACTCCCATTTCAAACAAATAAAATCCAATTTATTTGAGAATTTATTTTCGAAATGAATTTTACGAAATAAAAATGCGAAACGATTCACCAGCCTTTTTTCCTCTTCATTTAAATATATTAAATTTTATTTAAAGAGAGAGAGAAATTATAACATGGATACCGCGACGAACATGAATATATTTTTCTTGTGCTTTATTCCGGCAACCAAGTACTTTAATTCGCAACTTATTATTTAATTCGCGATGGTCTTATCCTTTGAGGATAAGACTAGAGATTCTATAACTTATGAAAGATCTTATTTTCTAAAAGTTTTTGAGATTGCTAAATTTGATTTTGGCCTCAGAAATCTGAAATACAAATTTCAAAAATATAATCTAATTAAAAATAATCTGATGAAAAGTAATCTTTCCATATTAAATCCACCATTTTGAATTTTTTATTTTTGACCTTCGAGATTCGAAGCATTATCAATTTACTTCATAGGCCACGTTTCATAAAAATTGAGCAAGAAGTTTATAAAATAAAAAGGACCGACCACAAACGGGGTTGCCGGTTCATAAAAGGTTATTGCACGTCCCTTTCGTGATATGTGTACTCTTTTAATATGCAGACTATTCCTGGCTGGCATTCAGTCGCTCCGTCGCCAAGTTTTTCGTCGTTTCTATTTAATTGCACAGGGAACGAGAACGTCACGATGCGACGGAACATTCGCTGCCCAGCATTCACGGCATTGTTCTTAAAAGCACTCTTTTTCACTCCATTCTTCCAGCCACTGACAGTCCTTTTTTCTGTTTCAACTACGCTTTCTTGTAGCAAATAAATGACAAAGAGATAAAAAAAAATGTATTGACACAATTCTGCTTGAAAAACTCGTTACTTAATCGTAATAGTCTGTTAATTATTAACTCTGATGTATTACCATTCGATTTATTACTATGCAGTGAGGAATTTGTAAAAACTATCGAAATTTGTCTTTGTTACGAAAGGGAATTAATAATTTATAATTTTTGTTAAATCTTGTATTGCATTTATCATACATATATTATATCAGTTTTATCATCATCACAATCGATCATTCATTATTCAAACATCAATAATTAATGAAATAAATCTTAATATTTCTATTAGTCACATAATTAATATCATTAATCATATTTATAAACATTTATGGAGATAATAAAAAAGAAAGAATTGCTACAAAAGCGTTCAACCTATATATGGAATTTATCTACGTCATTTGTATTTTTGGAGCTGTATGTGAGAGCTCATCACCTTCTTACAAAGGAAATGTATGAAAATATATTTCGTTCTTCTCGCTGTTTCGAGAACTCGCCTATCATCCGTCGGTGTTAAATTACATTTCTCGGGAGCGTTGTCCGAATAGTATACCCAGTTCTTCTGCACCCTAGATGTTCTCTGCCTAATATCGCGCTATTCATTCGTGTATAGTCGCCTACATTCGACGCTTCTTCATGTTTCCCAAGTTGGAAATGTGTTTACATTATAATATGATTATTGTTACAACTTTATTAATTTCACTAGAATGCTCGTACAGGCAATATACATGTTTAAATAATTTATCAAAATTATTTTATATAAAAAGATATAATCAAAAATATATTGATATTTTTGTTTATAAATATTATACAATTAATTATTTCTTATATAATTATTTTCGGATCATAATATTGTATATCCTACATAATATCATAAATATCTTATTTCAAAAATGTTTTTCATTCGATTATTATTTTATATTTATTTCAGCTAAGGATACTTCGTAATAACTTCTTTGCAATGTTTTAAAATGCTTATTAGCATTATTATTAAATTGACGATCAATATAATTTGTGATAGTTTATAATTTTAAGTCCAACAAATCAAATCTGTGGGTATTTTATACAATTGAAAAATATATTTGCAAATTTACATAGAAATGTTATCAAGAACATTACCAAGGTCTGCTTTGATCGAAAATAGAATATCTTTTTTATTTGATTTATCCGTCTAAATTTTATTTGTAATTTTATCATAGTAGTTCGAGTGGCTACAAATTTGGTATATATGCAAGTACATATACAATAATACATATAGTAAGATATATCAGTCAGATTGAATATTATTTAAGCATTAAAGATCTCTCTCTCTCTCTCTCTCTCTCTCTCTCTGGCTTTGATCGTTACGGCCATTATTTCTATTCTTTTGTTAAATTTTATAATTTTATATTTTATTTCTATTGTTATTGTTATTGTTAAAACAATAAATATGTACTTCTCCAAAATTATTGTTTATACCTGTTCTAGAGAGATTTATTTTTTTTTACATTGTTTTACCATAAATATTGATATAAATTGTTTGTACCTGAGGGTACATTTTATCTTAAAAAATAAATATGTATATTCATATTTTCTACGTTTTACAAAAGCATCATGGGAATCGAGAGGAAATGGGCAGCCCATGTAATAAAATCAGTACCGCGACGCAACATGGCTTTGAATGCAAACAGGCAGTACTATTGTACCTATCTGCGGGTGTATGCACTTCGACCGGTTGTCTCCACCTGTTATTCTTCTCTACTCTTCAATTATTCATTCGGGGCCGACGTGGAATAATATTTAACGGTAGTATTCGTGCGTGTACATCGTGTTTGTGTGTCCGTCTAGTGGATGTTTACGCGAGTGGCTCTAATCCCGTATTATCGTGAGCGACAAGAGTGCCATGAAACACCGAGTCCTTATAGTCCTCACAACGTCGTTCGGGACAATCGATGCACTACGAGAACTCGGTCTGTCATAATGTGAGTACACACGGCTGAAATGTTCTAAAAAGTTTATAATTTATGTGATGTAATGAATTACGACAAACATGGTTGCAAAGGATAAGTTTCAGTAAATGTATTAGATACTCGGCGAAACGACCGTCTATTTTTGGACAGTTGAATTTTTTGTGAATATTTACTGTTTTCGAGATTATATATAAATTTTTATATTTTCACTCTTCCTCCATATTTTTCTCTTGAGTTATACATTTTTTAGGATTTATAACGCCGACGGAAAGTTACCGTCAAATTTACAGAAAAAGTTTGAGTTTTTGTGACAGCTCTAGGATAGCTCAAGGGCCATGTTAAAATTCGCTTAACTTTCGGAATAAAAAGCGAGAGAATTTTCGAACGACTAGCTGATTTTATCGCGTTCGATTGACTGTGACGTTTTGAGAGAAACTGCAGTTAGAGAAGAATAAAGTTGTCTTCTTTCTTCACTAGGATTTATGCCGTTCTTTCGTAATTCTTTATCTATTCCGCAGTTCTATGTTCATCTTACTTTCTTTCTAGTTTTATTTATCGTAGCTCCATCGTTGTTCTTCGACATTACGTTTTCTAGGACAATGCAATTGATCGATGAACGTGGTGATTTCCGGGACACCAGGCAAAAGCGAACAGACTTTTCAGGACTTCGTTGATTCAATATTTACTCACGAAATTGAAGATGGACCTGATTGGAAGCTACATTATCTACCTCCCTACGATTGTAAACTTTGCTTTCGCGCCACGTTTGTCACACTAATCGACTTTAACAAATAATTAACTTTAACAAATCTGTATGTACGAAGACAAACGATATAACAGAAAAATTTTTATGATGAGAACAATGGAGCAATCTGAATATTCGCAGAGACTTTAGACTTTTATGTTTCTAATGTATTCTTTTATGTTTCTATGTATTCATGCTTAAAAAGTTCATACAATTAATATCTATGTAAAATTTTATTTCAATTGAATATTATATAAATTCACATTTTTACGATATTTTTCCACGTGTTTATTCTTTCTACTGCAATTTATTATTATATTACTTACTATTTTTTTGTTGATAGAGTACATCGTATCAATTTAATCCTGCTAGTCTGTTCTATTTAACCCAAAATGTATAATTTATCATATGTTATTTAAAAAGTTCTCTGATATGATAATGTTTGTTAAAAAGAATTTTTTTCTGTGAAAATTTTTTTATTTTTTTAGTCATACCTAAACTAATTGTATAATCAATTTGAACAGAGACCAGCAAGGTTAATAATCAAGCCATTCATATATCCATTTACAAAGTGAATCTTTGTTTTCAGTTGCATTTAAATTTTTCAAACGCAAATAACTGTGTTGTAATTGATAATTATATCTATGCTCTAAACAGGTGCAGGTTTCATTGTGAAGATCGAGGACTTGTGTACTAAGATTTCATTAATTTAAAAGCGTCATTCGATTTTGCTTGATCATGGAGTTACAAGCTGTTCCTTTCAATGTGACAACTTTATTCACTAAGATGAAAAAGAAACGAGTTAAGAAAAGGCGCGATCCAAACTCGCCTCTTTACAAAGTCATTTGGCCAATGATATACATCATGCGAATATTCGGTTTCGCTCCTTACAACTTCTTGCAATATCGCGTGACACCATCGAATATTAATCTACTCTTCACGGTGATCGTCGCTATTGTCTACAGCTGTGTATCATACGAGGTGTTTACCAAGTTTCTAAATGTCAAAAGAGAAATCTGGACCATTAGAGGAACAGAGAACACAAAGGTCGGTAGAAATTAGTTGAGATATAGGTTATTTGGAACAAAAGGTTATTTGCTATAGAAATATAACTATACTTAATTTTTTGGTATAATGTATATCATCAAAGATAGACGTAAATAAAAAATTTATTTATTTATTTAAATCCTTTGAAGCTAGAAAATCTGTTTGTATATTAAAGGACCCCGCACAAAATCATGGGATTTTGGTCCTCGGTGAAATTTGTGGCTGAAATTTTAGTATGTTATAGTGAGGGTGAAGGTGAGAGTGGATGGCATATTGTTATTTAAAACCTCTTGATTTATTACAGAAATCTTCATTTTGAGACATTAATAAAATAAAACTTTAAACGGCTAACAAAAAACTAGTTATTTTCAAGTTTTGTGCCTGGACACTTTTGATCAGTGAATCAAGAACTATAACTTATTAAAATTTCAGCCAATTTCATCGAGGGCCAAAATCCTATGATTTTATGCGAGGTCCTTTATCTTGATTTGTTCGAATCTTCCAACAAATCTAATTAGTACTTAAATTTTACTTCTTTTTCTTCTTCTTCTTCTTCTACGGCACAAAGGACTTAAAAAGGTCCTTGGTCAACAATTTTCAATTTCTAAATCAACGAAAATTGTGTGAAGATTAAAATACGAGTAAACTATTCAGGTAATCATCAACTACAGCGTGGTGATGTATGAGCTAGGTTTAACGGCATTCACGAGACGCAGTTTCATTAGGATTTGGAATGCGCTGCAAGATTTTGACGAGAATATGAAACGTTTGGGTCATCTTCGCAAAGAGACAAGGACTGCGATTGTCGCGTGGTTCCTCGTAACTATGACTACGATTATGTGGATAGCTATTAATCGCATTGGAATGTACGCCTTTATAGAGACATGGACCAGCAATATGAAATACATGATTCTCTACATCGGTACATCGATGGCTATCTACAAGTTTGTGGCGGTAGCTATTTTTCTAGGTCAGCGGTTTGGTCATCTTAATTCGGTTGCAATACAAAATCTACCATCGACGTCAGTGGGAGACACTAGAACAATCATTAGCAAGAAGGTTTCATTTAATTTTCTTAATAAATATCATAATCATGATACGATATAATATGAAATTAGTAAAATATAGTGCAGAATTTTATAGATATGTATACATATACATATATAAAATTTGTTTCATTTAAATTAAATACCAGATGTTTCAATAATAGATCTTTATATCACAGTATTAAGTTGATAGTAAACGAATTAGGATGACAGTTTTTTATTTGTTTGTAAAAGATAATCCTGAATCTACATAACGATTTGATGATCGCCGCGGAGGATTTGGAGTCACTGTATTCGTTGTCGTTGCTCTTCTGGCTCTGCAATCTGTGCCTGCACATCGTCAGCAACGTATATTTTATAATCATATGGATGCTCGAGAAGAAGTGGGATGTAGAATCATGGCCGTTAGTCTTCTGCATGTGCACTTGGTTACTGGCATTTCTCTTCCAGCTGTTACTACTTCATATTGCTTGTCACTTCGCTTCATCTCAAGTAAAACTTTTCTACAGATGCACAGTAGAATATCCCTTTATACTTAGATAATAAAGAATGTCGAGATGACAATGCAAGAATGTGATGAAAATCACATGTACAAACTTTGGACAATTCTGCATGAAATAATGGCCGACGTGTATACAGATATTAAATATAAATAGATATATTTTTTAATCTAAAAAAAGTTATGTTTAAATAGAAATAAAGCATATATCTTTAATAGAGAATTTGAGAACATAATCTGTTTCAGGCTAATTGCCTAGGTCCGATTCTGATCGAATGGCAAGTAAGACTGATGAAAAAAGAAAATGAAGTAAATAGATAAGTTGTTTGACATACTTCATTCTTTTATTTATTCATTTCTTTCAATAAAGATCAAATTCAATCTTTCGTTTAACAAATGAAATTTTTCTCTCTTTTAATCACAATTCCATCTATTTTCTTAAATCTCTTTTGAGACTTTGTTTTTGTTATATTTATGTAACTACATCAGCAATCATTTTAATATGACTGCAATCTGCATAAAAACTTTTCTTTGAATGCAGGATGACGTCGAATATTCGTTGGAATTTCTAAATCGAAAACTCAAGTTTTCCGCTGGCGGATGTTTTCACGTAAACTTGCCGTTATTACGTTCGGTACGTAAAAAATCAAAGCGATGCAAAACATTTTAATTAAAATGTAAAAAAATATTTTTCAGGCTATAACACATACACTATAGCTTAAAATTTGTACCAGACTAAAGATTATAGGTTTGAGATTGACATTAAATTTGACCGATCAAAGCAAAGTTCACTAAATCGGATATTTTCTTTATTCTGATTAATTAAATTTAATCTTAATCTCTATCACTCGTATGATACGGACATAACGATAAGATATATTTAAACAATATTTGTAGTTAAGTAAATATCTTTTATTGTGGATTATACATAAGAGTTTTGATTAGACGGATTATATCACGGATATTCCACTTCCTGTACACACAAGAACAATCGCAAGTATATACATAATGATTAACCTCATGATCCAAATTTCAACTTTAGCCAAAAGTTTAACGTACAAACGTAGAACACATAGTACGTACATTGAAAGATTAAAAGGATTAATAACGACGAGAATATTTCTCAGTATTAAGATCTTCGTTTTTCTCATGTAGATATTACAACACTCATGTAGATATTAAACAGACAGTTAAATTCGATTAAATAAAATTTGTTGAATTAACCACAAATCTGCAAACAACTAAATGTGTTCAGTTAGTTGAACAAATTTTTTTTCTCAGTGTATGAGTAAACGTAAATCATCACGTCAAGATTTCAAAATTGCTGAATTATCCAGGTGATTTCGTTGAAAATTAAACACGTTTCTCACTACGAGATTATCACGGCAACTATACGACTTAAAGAAGAACGTGCGTTCATGTATTTTCCACGTCGCGTTGCAGTTCAATTGAGATAATAGGGAGTTTTTGCAATAACGTGAATCCAGATACGGTGAACGCTAAGGTCAGATTATTTTCTTCTTAACAACTAATTAAGAAAAGGATAACATCATTTTATAGCGTTCATTGTATCTGGATTCTCGTTACAAAAATTTTTTATTAATTAAAAACGTTTATCACACAGATACGGTACCTATTTCCAAAGTATAGATAACATAGCAATCATATCGAAACGCGAAATGAAAATAAACGTTTGAATTCATATCGAAATATAAATAAAACACAAACGTAATGTGGTTTTAAATTGAAACGTCATGTAAATACATATAAAATATATATATAATATATAATAACTATATTTCGTCGCGTAAATAAATGTTTTCATATTAATTGCTGTACGGTATTCACGGAAAAGATTACATAGGATATTTATCAACGTGAGTTTTAAATATAAACACCAGTAGTATTTCACTTTTACAATCAATAAACTAAGAATAAATGCCACAAAGGATCAATGTATCAACATAAATATTTTATTTTAAATTTTTCTGTAATATGTGACAAAGGTAAAGCTTAATTGGTCTTAATTGAGGTTTTAACTTAGTATCCAAAGGAATTCGGGACGCTGTAAACACTAATGTAAATGTGCTCGTAAATAGTTGGAAACACGCCCTTTAATGATTCCTGTAAACTGAATAGAGCTCGTGTGTACTCAAGTCGATACGTTGCCATTTGAAATTGGTACTAGAGTGAAACTTTGCTAGCAGTGCAATTGTATGAGTACGTAACTTCGAGAGCACACGACTCTCTAAGCTACGATAGTTTCTACTTAACGCGAAACTCCGATTTTCTTGCAGGAAATTATCTCTGAATCGACGGTACTCTCTATATTTAGGGCGCAATTATGCAGCGTATTCATGGAGGTTCTGTATATGTATATCAGAAATGGCAATAATTAACGAAAATTAACAGCTTATGTTTTAGATATGTATTGTGTTTTATAGATTTGTATTTTAGATATTGTTATTTTTGTTTAATTAAGTATTTTAAATTAAGTATAGGCATAAAAAGAAACGATTATAGCTTCAAGTATTTGCAATTGCATAACTCTATACCTATTAATTTCTAAATAACGTTATAATAGAGTTATAGTTTATACGATTGTATAGTACATATAATATTATAATTTATACGATTCTGTTTTATTTATTCACATACATCGAATTCCTATTCCAGACCTTATTCGGATATTGGAAAATCATTATGTGATCGATATTGCTTTCAGATCGTTTCACTGATGACCACATATCTGGTTATACTACTGCAACTTAAATGAGAGTGCGATAAAAGTGAAGGAAATCGCAAGATCTTCGGAACTTGACTATAAATTTCTAATGTATGTTCTCTCTCTATTGAGTCGATATATGTGAAAGATGTTTATCCTTTGAATCAATCTTTTGGGTAAAATAAACTGTTGATTATCGATGTTCTTATCGAACGAAAGTTTTAACATAAACATATAAACAAAATTGAGAATTTCTTTTCATTAAGTCCAGTAATTGTCTATATATAAGAATCATCAAATTCACAGAAATTCAAAACACATAGTGACTTTTCAAAAGTAGAGATATTTATCTTTAAAATCTTTTATTTAATTAAAAGTTCATTTTTAATGAAGATAGCGAACATTTATTCCAACCTAATATAGTATCATTGATAACAACAACCATTTGTTTAATTTTACAATAAAATAGATTCTATAAATGCGAAAATATGCCACATTTTTTCCGCGTAGGTATAATTAAAAAGTGGAAATCTCTTTGTAATACAATATAACTAACTTTTAACTTTCACTCCATAAAATTAAAAAAATTACGTTTGATTAATCTTTATATACAAATCTATTGGTTCTAGATAAATCTTCAGGTGCTCGCTCCTTCCGTTTGACTACATCCGCTTGAAACTACTTTCGCTTTACTCAGTGGTAGAACGAACGTGCGATAGTGGGGCTGCGCACAACAGCATTTGCATGCGAATTGTTCCCGTCACTGGTTACGGTAACCCTTTTAGATTTAATTCTCAAAAGAAGCCACGTTTCCCGAAACATGTGCAAAGAGGATTCTTAAAATGATCGTATCAAAATTACATAGAATCGTATTTGAATAGCTGGATTTAAAAAGATTCATTAATTAAATTAGAATTCATTAATTAAATTATAATGTGAAGATTTTCTTGATAAAATAAGAATATATAAAGTAATTACATACAAATAACATAAATAATTTTTAAATAAATAATACAGCAGAAATAGATAATTCGTAAATAATTTTTGGATAAATTATTTTTTTAGTGATGAATCTCTTCTTCACATCAAATTTTCAA
The DNA here is from genome assembly GCF_001594055.1 of Mycetomoellerius zeteki. Taxonomy (NCBI): domain Eukaryota; kingdom Metazoa; phylum Arthropoda; class Insecta; order Hymenoptera; family Formicidae; genus Mycetomoellerius; species Mycetomoellerius zeteki. The sequence goes on along the minus strand of NW_017256393.1, from coordinate 3,019,748 downwards.
AAATTTTTTATCATATTATATATAGTCATTATACATATACTTACATAAAGCTGTGCTATCGGTTACTTTCATTGCATGTTGTAGCGTCATGTCCCAAGAAAACTGACGCGAAGAAAATTATCAATCTTATAAATTGCAAAATACTGTAGCGAAAAATTGTGTGAGCTTCGCCTCAAGCAAATTAATCTTGCACGCGCAATTTATAATCGATTTACTCATTAATTGAAAAAACTGCCTAATAACGTAATAGAGTCATCTATAAGATTTGAAAACGCGTATAAACATAAAATGCTACAAAATTATCTCTTTTAAGTTATAAATAAAAGATGAATTTATAACGAGAAAAAATATTTAACAAAAAATATATAAATAAAATATATATATATATAGATATAATTATATTTGAAAATATAATTATGTATTAAATTTTAAATATATTTATATATATGTATTTAATAGCTGATAGTATTATATATTTGTCTTTACATAATTCACACATAAATCTTGTTTTTCGTAAATGTTCTTTTCAAACAAAAAATATTGAATTGTGTTTTATGTTATATACGGAAGTATAATTATCATAAATGCAGTTGGTCATACGATTAACAAGGTTCTCGCAAAATGCAAAGTTTAGCCATGTCATAAAAACATAGTATCTATAAAACTTCTTTTGCCTTAATCAAGGACCGTCCGTAACGCTTGAAGAATTTTCAAAGGTAGCTCAAGCATACTAGAATTTCTGCATGTTAGAATGTTAAAAAGAAAATTCTAAAAAATATCCCCATATAGTTTCTTTTTGATTTATAAATATATTTTAATAATAATTTTTTTCAAAAATTCGTCGGAAATTAGAGATTAAAATAATTCATCGATTTTTTTCAAAATTTAATAATGTAAATTTAATAAAAATTGGTAATTTTTCTTACAGAACGTTTAATAAAAATGAGTCATACATTTGTATATATTTTTCAAATATATTTGATTTATATATTTACACGTATTTTATTTGATTAAATTTACTTAATTTTATATAAAATATAAAATGTCTCTTTAATCGTTTCGAAACTGTGTGGTTTAGGTACTTCTACTTCTTTGTTTCTAATATTATTAAAAAATACTGACATATTACTTCGAGTGTATTGCCATTAGGTGTCTGATACTACGACTAATGAAGGTATCGCGTCAATTATTATACTTTTATATGTATCTATATTATTCTTATATATAATGATGCGTGAAATTCATGTTTCTACATAGCAAATCATGAATCATAGAGAAAGCTTTATGTTACGAACACGTGACGTGATCGTTTATAAAGTCGACAACTGAATTTTGCTGTCTAAGCATCTTGATGTCGTCGATGTCGACACATTTTATTATTAGTTTCTGTCAAAAGCAACGTGAAGCTGAACGACCTCTCTACCACCATACGTATAAGGATTTCGAACGATTTGTGTTATTTACGAGCGGCAAAGATTTGGACAATGACAAATATTGGGCGGATAGTTCGAGCATTAAAAATGAGAAAGAAAAAGGAGAAAACTGAAATATCACTTCCAAATTGTTATTTATCTAGTAAACCTTATTTCTTCCTTCTACTGGTGGAATACTTCTTGCTCGAGTAAACACATTCATCTTCTTCTTTGAAAGAGACATTAGTTTTAGAGTGGAAAGAAATCAATGATATTGAAATGTTAATACAGAGGAAAAATATAAAGTTCGATCTCAAATTCCTAACATGTTTTCCTGTGTATGTTTTATATTTTTCAGTGCAACACTTGCACTCTTTCAAAAGATAAGTTTGCATCAACGTACGAAGTAGAAAGAATTCGATATATGATATAATATAATACATATCGACAAAGAAAATATCTAAATTTTCATAGAAAGAAATTCGGAAAGAAAAGTATAAACTCCGTCGTAAAGTCTACTTTTCTTCTAGATTTATTTCAATTCTGTCATAATCTCAGAATGTAAACTTTAATAATTTAAACAAAAAGAATCTATTATTTTACACCGTATATGTGAGAACACAACCAATACGAACTAGAAATTAAATGCCCATACCGGTAGAAGCTGGATCTTTAATGCTTAAATAATTCAATGTGAATTATATATAGGGTGTTTCAAAATTCGCGCCCGCAAAGTACAAGACGTAATCCTTTATGCTAAAACAAACAACTTTTTCCTTTAACAAAATTGCGTTCGATAAATAATTTTTGCGCTTATTTGTTAACCTGCTCTCCTGTAAAAACTATATATGTACATGCATATACAGGATGTAACTGAAATAACGGCCACTAATCATACAGTGTTATTCCTAATAAAAAATTAAGTCGAAAAGTCTCTATTTTGCAATTTTCGCAATAGTTAACGAGATATTAATTTCTAAATATTGCCGAATAAACGGATAAAATTAATGTATAAAATAATTTTAAGGTATCTTTCCGTGTTCTTTGTGAAATATTTTAAAGATTTTTCTTAAGAAACTTTTAAAGATATCTTAAAGCTGTCGATTTTAGACATTTTGCTCATTGAGTAACTAAAACAAAATATTACGAAAATTGCAAAATGATAGCGGACTTTTCGTCTTAGTTATTTATTAAGAATAGCACTATATGATTATAGTGGGCGTTATTTCAGTTACACCCTGTATATATCGTATTTGTAGTTCGAATTTAGATTACGTGAATATTATTTGAAACAACTCGCTTTCCTGCTTAGTGTTTTTGATATTAGAATTAGCTCTCGTAATCAACAAAATTTTTTCTGACAGAAGCGACATAATATATTTTCGCGTTGCGTCCTTTGTGTGAGGATTCTATTATTTCTAATTTAACAGAATATGAAATTATTCTATTCTATTTTAACGGAGTGAATTAAACTTAATTTTATTTCTCTGACTTTGTTTCACAGCTTGTGAATATAAATTATTTAATATGATGTCTGATTAAGCATCAAATTATTAAAAATTGCTTGTCAATTTAATTGAATTTGTGATATTATTACAATAGTTTAATTGCGTTTATAAGTCCGGAAAACCAATTCGGCGCGCAGTTCGAATGAACACCTAATTTTTAATAATTTGATGCTTAATCAGGCATCATATTAAATAATTTATATTCACAAGCTGTGAAACAAAGTCAGAGAAATAAAATTAAGTTTAATTCACTCCGTTAAAGTAGAATAGAATAATTTCATATTCTGTTAAATTAGAAATAAAATAGAATCCTCAAAGGACGCAACGCGAAAATATATTATGTCGCTTCTGTCAGAAAAAATTTTGTTGATTACGAGAGCTAATTCTAATATCAAAAACACCAAGCAGGAAAGCGAGCTATTTTAAATAATATTCACGTAATCTAAATTGTAACTTTGAGCTAAATTTTACTAAATTACGTCAAAAGCTGTGGAATAATAAAGAAGTGTACTTGTATCGTTGCGGAGGCAAGTCAAACGATTCTGAGTTACCTTGTATCAGGAAAAGATGTCGAGATTCGATATGATCAAAGAGATTATTCTTCGCTAAATCAAAAGTGCTTGATTAGATTTTTTAAACAAAACTGGAAGCTTTGAGCGTTTCTCCCTTTCAAAGTTATATATTTTCTTTTATCTTCCTAGAAAATATATCATAAAATAAGATGCAACCTAAAATCATATTTTCTCTTCATAAAATTTTTTAATAAATATCTCTTAAATAATTATTTTATTTAAATTTAAATCTACGAAGAAAATATTACTTAAGAAGATAAGAAAAAAAAGATTGGCTGCTGCAGCAAATTAGATGGTAAAATATGGTATAGCATTTTTAATTTGTTGCAGCAGTCAGTTTTTAGTTGCGTTAGTCTATCGAAATCCTATACTTACATTGCAGATAGGCTAACGCAAAAATTGGCTGCTGCAGCCAATTAAAAATGCTATGCCACATTTTACCATCTAATTTGCTGCAACACCCAATCTTTTCTTTCAGTGTATTAATTAATAAAGATTAAAATATCTTTTTTTTAAAATATTGTAGAATTGTATTAAGAAAAAGAAGGAACATTCATAGCAGATATCTAATATCTCTGATAATAACTTTTACCGAGCTATCATATCACTCTAACATAATGTCTTTTAACATGTCCTCCTTGGACATGTTAATAGACATTATGTTAGAGTGATATGATAGCTCGGTAAAAGTTGCGGGTCGTAAATAAAATGATTTGCTTAGGTGCAGCTTCTTCCTAACCGGCGTTTCATCATTTGGCGTCATTGAATTAGCATAGTATTACCTGCTTCATTTTGCTCGCGGCTGGATAATCAGGGATTTCAAATTGAGCGATGTAAAAATTTTAAAGAAGAAGGTTCACGTGATTGTGTGTGTGTGTGTGTGTGTAATAATAAAACAAAGATCTATCTAATTTAATAATTTTATACTTATAAAAGAATTTTTTTGAATTCATACACTGAAAAAAAGATTGGTTGCTGCAGCAAATTAGATGGTAAAATATGGTATAGTATTTTTAATT
>NW_017256393.1:2922650-3015091 GCF_001594055.1 Mycetomoellerius zeteki | reverse complement strand
GCAGCCAATCTTTTTTTTCAGTGTAGAATTATAAAATACAGCGGTCAAATCATACCAAATATATTAAAAATGTTTTCGTAAATTTTTTCTTTAAAGTAAAACAGAATTGATTTATATTTCTATTTGCCAAATAATTAAAATATGAAGATATCATTAATTTTATCTGACAAATTAGAATAGTATAAAATGTTGCATTAATTGCAATAGATACCTAATCTTTTTATGTACGTAGAAGAAACAAATATATATATTTTTTATTGTATAATAAGAATTAACCATAAATTAATATTTTATTATAATCTACAGTTATATAGATAGCATTTACTTATTAGAAAATAAAACGATTTAATATTCTCTTTTCTTCGCTTTTGAATAATATTTTTTATCAGCATATTATACTGTAGGAATAATGCATTATATTTTACATGCACGTGACTCTCTCAAACATAACCTGGGTTATTATTGTTCTGGAGTATGCCATTACTTCAACAATGATTGAAAAAGTTTTTAACATTATAAACAATGTCTCAATTTTTTCTTTATGAGAATATTCAGCATGAAAGATAAAAAAGATATGAAAAACAATGATGAAATGCCGAAATTTAAAAACTCTATGTGTACGTTTTTAAAAGAGAGAAAAGAAATAAAAGGGTTTTCTCCCCTTGTGAAAGCGCATTTTTGTAAGAAAGTGAATACGTATGTACAATTGTGCGGAAAACGGACTATAATTCACGTCCTCGAGGGATTATGTTTTTCATAGGATACCTGAAAACTTTCTAAGTAGCATTTTTATTATTCCCATTATTCCGAGAATGTTTAGAGAGATATAATAATAATCCTATTTTTTAACTTTTTTTAATATTATTTTCCAACTACATTTTTGGCGTGCAGTGACTTTTACTCTGGCGGCTTTCTGGAAAAATGTTGACTCGCCATTCATGTACGACAACATTACAAGGTGCGAGCAACGGCCGACGTTTCGAAAAATAAAAGAAAATAAGAAAATCACCGTCATCGGCAATGTTACTACGATGGCGATGCATTCATTTTCCATGCCATCGCTTCGGAAAATTGCACCTTTCATCGGCTTCCGCCGACGTTATTCTCTCCGAAGCAGATGCACGCGATCTCTTCTCGCTGCACGCAATAATTCTGATCGTGTAATAGAATAGAAAAAAAATTATTATATTAAGTAATGGAGGTTTCCAAGTCTTGTAATATCTGTATCGATCCATAATCCGATCTCCAAAAAACGTTTTCCAAAGGACGTTCCTATGTCTAATGGGGGGGAATAAAAATCGTGATAAAAAGGTCAAATCATAAAAAATGTTATTTAAAATTTTTTATTTTATGATTTGATTTTTAGAGTAAGATGTATTATTTAAAGGTATGTACAACGTAAAGTTCCGATTGTAGATATTCTTAAACATCTTATTATTTTTTAAACGTTTTCATTAAATTATTATCTAAAACTTTAAAATTTTATAAAGATAATAATTTTATTAAACTTATATATTTTATATTAGTATAAAAATGTTTTAAACATTTTAATAAAATATAAACTTTTACATAGAAAAAATTTGAAGAAGCAATTGATATACAGATTGAGAAAGATTTTTTGTTTTATGATAGCGCGATTACATTCATAAAAACTGAAATCTGGAAATATCTGCAATTTCGCTAACATATTTTCGACTGGTCTCGCCGTATTATTTGCGATGACTCAGGGGAGATATAGAATTCGGCTAACGAGTTTGTTAACTCGTTTTCTCAATAACAGAAATCGTCGTCGCTGGAATCTAGCTCAGTAGCATAAACAGTACAATTCTAAATCCTGGAGAGATTTAGCTCGGTGAACCGTAAATCTTTTTCGACCTTTTCTCTAAGTGCTTAAGTAATAGGATTTTTCCTGTCGCCAAATATAAAAAAGGTAAACATTCGTGATTCATACAACCCAAATTTCCTGTCAAATACACTTGCTTTAATTTCAGAATCGATACAATATTGATTACCTGTATATTTCACAGCCATACAGCATATAAAAATAGTACGTTATTTTTTCTTTCGTTGAATACTAATTCTCTTTTTATTAAAACATTCAAATGTTACGGAAGGATTGCTTTCAATTAAAACGTTTTCTTTTTTCTTTGCGATGATAAGATTGATCAAAGAAAAAAAATGATCGAGGAATCCATGCAGAAGAAAATGTTCTCAGTGATATTATATATTATCCCGTACGTATACACGTGGGCGAGTTTCAATAGATGTACTTACGTCATTGCTCATTTTTAAACGTGGGCGGAAAACTGCAAACGCTACTACCTACGTCATCGAACGATCGTACGTGATATGCCGGCTCGATGTTCCAAGAGTGGCAAACATTCAAAGGGAATGAATTTTTTAAGCTTGAGTTAAAAAATTTAAATTTTATACAAAGAATACGTTATTATAATAATTTAACATTTTCTAACAATTAATATTTGCATTTTTCCAACTTTATATTCCTCGTGAAATAATGTTCTAGACTTCTGCGAAACGTATAAAAATGTATTGTACTGCAATATTTTTTTAAAATTTAATTAATTTCTTGAAAAGTGATCGTTGTGTTCATTATTTTTTGTCTGCGATCAATCTGCGATTGATTCACGAATTAGAATAGGTACACAGAAATATAAAAAATAGAAATGTAAAAGTTTTCGAGCTAAATCCTGATTTTGTAAATTGAAAAATGTAAAACAAATAAATCCTTTTCAAATCGTCCATTTTTTTTTTACGAGCGATATTTCCGCGATAGTACATACAGTGAAAGATTTAACGAATTCGACACGCTAGAATCAAACTAGAGAACGAAGAACGAAGCTGACAAACTCGGTGCGGTTTTGAGGCTTAATTGAATTTCGCGAGACGAGATGGATAGACGATAATGGAATTTCCGAATTTGTCGCTTGTCATACCGATACCACTCGAGCAGTTGTTAGTTTACAGTTAACGATATGTTACGATTATCGACAATCATAATGTTGTATGAGCAATTATAAAGTTCCAATGCGATTCTTAACAAAGAACATAAATAATATGATATCGTTGAATTAATATCTCACATCAGATAGATAAACAATTTTTTAATGGATACTGGTTTTTAAGAAATATTATTCTCAAAATTCAATTTAATATTTATAATTAATTTTTAATCAAATTAAATTGACACATTGTTACAATTGTTTAAAATTAAGTTAGACAAAAATAAATAAACGGTTAAAAAAACTTATGAAGATACTGCGAGCTATAACAATCCTGTGGTACAAATGTCGTTGTCGAAGGATTAAGAGAATGACAATGTTTCGCGTAAGCTCTATGACGGAATGGGCAGTCATCCTTCGAAACGAATAGCTCTTCCCGTGAAAAATCTATAGTTTCTATGTTTCTGTACAATGATAATAACGCCTTTCGGTGCGTCGTTTGTATTACATTATAGAATATCTTCACCAAACAAACATGTACAAACATATTCCGTCTTTATATTACGTGTTTGCCATTTCTACGCCAGATTATTGTCGCTAGCATTATATGTAGAGCGCTCGAGTGCGAATTTCATGCAAATTGACGTGACATTAACCGTTAAGTATAAATAAATTTCGTCACGTTGCTCGTTATTCAAAATTTCATTGTATCGGTGTTATTATGTCGACGAAATTGTGTCTCATGTATATCGTTAATCTTAAATTCATAAACATTCTTGATGAATATCTATAAAGCAAAAGAACTTGGGAATTTGAAGCTTTACACATGTCAATATGTAATTTTTAAAAGATATACCGATTTTAAAATTAAAATATGGAAAAAACGATTTTGCTGAATTTTAATAAAAAACTTAACTAGATACAGATTTGAAAATAATTTTGTTGAATCATTAAAATAATTGCAAAGGAATCTTAAGTATGATGAGCAATGCTGCAAAAAGTTTTGACATTCTAGCAACCAGTTTAAACCCTCTACATAATTATTTTAATAATCCAATAAAATTATTTTCAGATCTGTATATAACTAAATTTTTGAATACTTTAGCAAAACCGTCCTTCCTCTGTATAATTTCTACAAATATTCCGTCAAAATGTGCATGAATCCAATCTTATTGTTAGTAAAGGAAAATATTTATATCTGACACTAACACTAATTGTAAAAATGATAAAGGATTTACTTATTGAAGAATACGTAAAATTCTGAATTTGGATAACATTTTGTATATATTAATCTCTTGAACACAATATGTGCGGTCAAGTGTATACTCTATCGTATTAAAAAATGTTATTTATCTCTTAATATAAACCCTATAGTAAACTATAATATGTAAGTTTCTACGCCAAGAACTGCAAAATCGTTATTCTACATTATTCTACAACTATCAATCCGTTCACTGCTACTCGAGATCTTCTTCAACATTTCCAAAAGAAATACGAGAGACTCGAGGAGAGTATCTTTGTCAATAACAGAGGATAAATTACATGATATCGTTCTTCATATGGTCTTGTTTTTGAAAGAATCTTCATTGTACTTCGCAAGAAATAAATGAGATATATACGATATCACGAATCTGTCTGTTGAAACTTACCGATTTCGACGAGAGAAACGGACAAGTAAATGGAACTATGAACGTCAAATTCCTTTTACTTCTTGCGCAATATGAGAGAAAGATTAATTGTTAGAGAGAAAGATTGAATATAATGTTAAAGCTAAAAAAAGGTAGATTAAAAATGCGATCTCGAGTGCTAATTCGCGAAATTTATGAAGAATGCGCGAAATTTATGAAGAATGCGTATTACTATATATAACATTTTTTCGGTAAAAAGTTTGCAAAGAATAAAATTACATTATCGTTCAACTTCTCTTTGGTGGAAATCTCTTCGAATGTTCATATTGACGGTTTTAAAAAAAGAAGATAAACGAGACGCGTACAAGTCTAATTTTGAACTTTTCAGATCACATTTTTAATTGGCACATTCCCGTAACGTGTTTTAATTATGCAAGAATAGTCTCGCATCGAAATCGATATATAAAATTGTAAAGCTATAAAAGACAATTATTGGACAATTATAGGACTCGCACAAGATTCAACTTTGTTGAGTATCGTTATATAAATATAATAGATTAATAAATAGATAAATAGATATGCAACTTAAATTATCAGTAAAAATTCTCATTGAATCAGAATTCTATTGAGTATAACAATTATACAATGATACTCCGAAATTTGCAATAACAATTAATATCAATATGTTAGAGCGAATTGACTCAGCAAATCCGTCTGCCAATGACCTGTCAACCATTTCGGCGTAAACAGCGAATGGTACAAACAAAGCATAAATCGAAGTTGCATTCGTCGATCTAATAGTAATCAGTGGAACAGAATCATCGCTCCTAGATCTAATTGTAAGTAAAGTGACGTGCACAGTTTGAACTATAAATAATTGTGAAACACGGTCGTAAATTAATTTTCAAAGACCTACTTCCGATTGTGAGAAGCTTGATCGTAATTTAGATAGATTACTATCCAACGTGACGTATTTCAGCGATGAAGTTTAATTAAATTTCAATCTGGAAAATTCCACCCTAAAAGTTTTTCCGGAAAGAAGAATATCATTAGCACCCTTCTAGATGTCGAAACACCTTTCGATCGCTTGTGATTTCTCCCGTGATATGGAAAATCTTAAATTCTTCGGACTAATGGTGGCATAACGCGTGCAAGGCTCTCCCTGCATGTTATTGTGTATGGCAGATAAGAAATTCGTGCTGAAGTTGCACAACATGGGAACATTATGGACCGGTGTCTGCTGAAGAACAAGCCCATCGAGTGCTGACGTTGATTTACACAAACGTGATCTGAATATATTCATATACATATACATATTTATTAAAGTAATCGATTGTGTTTGCATTGCAAATTATGTAAACTATTATTTTATTATTTGTTATCTTTATATATGTATAACACAATAAAAAACAAAAAACCAAAATAAAATTTCGTTTTTATCCATTATTACTGTTTTATTATTATATTTTAATATAATTATATATGTTATGTTATTTTATATATATATGATAATATATAATAATATATTTTTATATACATATTACGTATATAAAATTATATTATATGTATATTATACATTATATTTTTATTCTACTATGTAATGTTATAAATTATATCATTACTAATAATAATGTTATTATTAATATTATATACGAGGGAAAGTTAGACAGTAAAGCGAATTTATTTATTTCTTTCGCACAATAAGAAGTGATGGTTTCGAAGTCAGAAACCTTCTTCACAAACGAAATCAGAGAACTCATGGACTGTTACACAAAATGTTTTGTAAAATTGGACGATTAAATTGAAAAATAATATTGTATATATTTTGCTAACGTGTAATATATAGTATATAAGAAATACATAAATTCACTTTACTTTCTGCTTTCCTCTCGTATTAATAATTGTCTATTAGTAATTAATCATAATTATTGTTATATAATTTATAGTAATAGTATTATTATCAATATAATTACCTCAACAGATCGCAGTTGTTTGGAGATGAAGTTAACCATTCGGACATTCTGGAGAATGAGATGTTAAGATCAACTTGAGACACAAGCGACATACTTGAAGATTCCAATTCAGATTTACATTCCTTCGCGTCGTATCTCATCTCCTCGTCACCTGACTCCTTCTCTATTGTTTGATCCAGCTTTGTCTTCGTGACGAAGGGGTGTTTGGGGATCCCGTTTCGGGTCAAATAAGGGTGCTTAAGAAGCGGCGGGTATCCGCAGGAGACTTTCAACGTCGAAGAATTTGCAGGCATCATGCTTTTCAATGAAGATTCGATGTTCTGGTGGTTCTCTTTGTAGGCAGTGGTCGTGCAGGGCACTTCGGTTAAGACCATACGAGAACTCTTGAACCGGATCTTGTTATTGACGCAATCATTTTTAGTGCGACCGAAGGTACTGAAGGTCGGCGGCTTTTCATCAGGATCGGAGTGCCAGGATTTCTGTGAAGAAGACGAAGACAAAAATCGATCGATAAATCCCGAATCGGAAGTACGTTCATTCGGTTGTTTCTCCGTCGATTTTTTCCAGACTTTCTTATAATTCAATAGTTTAGTATAGAATGTCGAATTTAGTAACTTTTTCAGCGGTTTCTTTCGCGTCAGTTTCTCGCCTAACGCTGATATCCATGTTACGCACGTATCGTCGTTAATTTTGATCGGTTGATCTTCACTCAGCGAAGCGCCGATTACTGGCAGCGACTTCCGGTCAAAGTTAGACGACGAACTTGGAACCGGTTTGAAATTCTGAAGATTCTCTTGGTTTTTTGAAATATTTTTAGAAGATGTAACGGTTATGTCTTGGAAAGATGAATCCAACAGATCGTTATTTATACTTAACGGATTGTTGCATGACGATCTCGAGAAAGATGACAACGATGACAATGAGGTCGAGGAGAGTTGCCATTGTTCGTTTTCGAAGTCGTATAGGTCGGCTTGTAAGTTTCTATAGCTGTTATTGCTGCTCGAGTCGCAAGAGCTTGTCAAGATATCGTCAAGAGGATCCTCGCGGTCCAAGTTTGTGTCTTCAACATCCTCCAAAGGACTTGAGCAAATCATTAATTTACTCTTCATCGAGTTATCCTCCAATTTTATGTCTCCCTTTCTCAGGTCCCACGTTTCATTCCTCTTCGAGGAATTGGACTGTACATTCATCAATATATCATCGTCAATGGAGCTGTACATGTTGATCTTAGAAGAGGATCGCGGCCATGTCATCGAAACTGGTCTTTTATCGCTTTCCGAACGATACCGATTAACAATTACAAAATCATCTTCGACTTCGCATTCCTCAAACGAAGTCAAAAAGATCTTGGATTTTTTACTTAAATTATTTTGACATTGCGAGTTGGGCGTATCGTATATCGCAAGACTCGGGTCATTTTTTTCTACGTTCTTCTGATTATGAATAACATCAAGAGTGTTAAAGAAATTGAATTTTTCTTTATTTCCCTCTCTCTGACTATTCTCGTTAGACGCTCTTACGCTTGACTCGTAAGCTTTGACGAGCTTCTTGACGAAATTGCCGTCGTTCGAAGTTAACGATTTCGATGCAGTATCCTGGTTGGTTGACATCGAACAGAAGCCAGTTTCAAACTCCTGGATCAAGATCTCCATGTTTGGCATATTCTTCGGTATGTCTGGTAGCACCCGAACTCCTTTGACGGGCATGTTGATGGCAATTAAAAGTTCATTGAAATTCACTCGTTTCTGGAACAGAACAATCCGCGTGTCCAGTTCAATCTACGTTTTCTTGATTTATCGGTGTGGAACTACAAAGACAGATGCAAAATTGTATATATAAATTTTACTTACTTACAAGGGATGTCACCCAATTGTCCGACATTGATTTGATTCTCCGTGAAATATGTTGTTACAAAAATATGTTGTCTTAAAACCGTACAACTTTTGTTTAAAAAATTGTTTTCCATCTTTTATACTTCCGATGGTATTCGGCTTGAAATAGAAACATGATCAGTTAGCGCACGTATAAAAAAATATGTGTCTCTCTTAGATTTTTGTGTTTAACAATATATTTCACGGAGAATCAAATCGGTGCCGGACAGTTGAGTGACGTCCCTTGTTAGAATCCCTTGTTAGATTAAATAACAAGAGAAAGAGAGAGAGAGAGAGAGAGAGAGAGAGAGAGAGAGAAAATATTTAATGCCGAATTTAATAATTATATGTGTCTGTAAGTATATATAATATATATACATATATATATCCTTAGATATTTTTCCTCAATACTTTTTAGAAAAATATATTAATAAATATAAAATAATTTTTATGTTATACTCCAGAAAACAATGAAAATTATTATTTAATTATTTAACATATTGTACTCTTTTAATCAAATTTTTCTTGTGACATAACATTAAATATGTTTATTTACATTTTACAGCTCTGTCTAATCCACACTGTTATCTCTTTATTACAAACCTAAAATAAAAATAATACTTAATGATATTATACTTCAATTTGGAAATTCAATATCTTTCAGGTGTTTGTCAATTTGTTATATAAATAATTAATTGGAGCATCAACAGAGATCGATTATTCATGCTAATCAGAAGCATCTGTTTTTCTATGAAGCGTATAACCTCGTTACGTCCATCATTCAGTTGATTTTAATCTGTCGTCGCAACGATGATTACGCGATCCGATGAACTTATTTTCATCAAGGCGGCTATGCCTTCATAACGGCTATCAACTGCATGTATTTTCGCTATTCTTCATGAATATAATAATGTGATGAAATGGAAAAGATATAAGAGAGATTGAGAATTTCAAAATACACATAGAAGATATAAAACAATAACACAGTCAATCGTATTGATATAAATATCTCAAAATCTTAATTTTATTTCTTGGCATGCATTGTTCTGCTTCCTATTTTATTATTCATAATTTTTTTGTAATTTATTTTTGCAAATAAATATTAAAATTGTAAATAAATATTATAATAAATAAAAAAATATATTAATAATAAAAAAACATGTGCAGATAAAATGTTAGGCAGATAAATGGAGAAAGTTCAAACTCGTATGTGATAGGAACGAACCATAGAGTCCTAATCTCAACCTGCGATACATATATGTCAGAATAATAGCTAATAAATCGTGAAGGAGAGAGAGAGATAAGTATCTCATTTTTTTCTTATACAAACTTCTTCGCAAATCACGACATAAGAAAATAAAAGTTTCAGACTTCTTATCATAACAAAGTAGTCTGCGTGCAGTCGAATGTGAATTATCGCACGGCCATCAATCGCACGGCCGTTCACTGAAATGCAGTCGGCGTGCGGAGCTATCATCTTGACGACAAATACAGGAATAATAATGCGTGAAGGATGTTATGCTTATCACGAGAAAAGTTTCGAACAGGCGCATATATTTAATATGTGCATGGATAACGCGACATATCTTTTACACAAAATAAGTAATATTTTACACAAAATAAATTTTTAGTGATCAGTAATTTACTTTGACAACCGAGAGAGAAAAAATCAATAAGAAATTAGAAGTTAAAAAGAAAATAAAGATACCAAAAAATTAACAAAAATAGAATAAAGAGAGGTATGGTGTTTTTTTTTTAAATAAAGAGAGATTCGAATAATGTTGACTATTCCACATTAAAAAGAACAATAAATGCATAATTAAGATTTCTATTAAGATATCCATTTTTGTCAAATACTAGAAATGTCAAAAATACCAAACCATTATCAAAAAGTTGGATGAAAATTGTGTACGACCATATGTGTATAAATCATGCTCAGTAAGTGATGAACTAAATGTGATCGTTGACCTGACGTCATCTTCCTCGAAGTAAGTAAAACGTTCCTTTCAATAAAGAATTCTCTCGTACAAGTCGCTCGTCCATGCGATAGTAAGTCAAGCTTCTGGCTACTTTGAGATACGCCGAAGAAGAGCGAATATAGAAAACGAATTCCTTGCGATCTTTCTCAGAAAACAAAGTTTAAATTTTACACAAAATAATTTAAAATATCTTTTATATGAGCCTATTAAAATTTAAATTAATCTGCGAGCTTGAATCAGAACGTTATAGATATTTCTTTAAAAAATTACATCTATATGTATATGTATCATGTATGTAAATTTTTACATTATTAAATTTATTCTTTCTTGTTTTTTATCTCGATTTATTATTTCAGTGTCCTCAGAAAATTTTCTTCATGAAATTTATTTATATTTCTGATTATTTGATATAATTATAAATTACATGGGGGTGCAGATAATATTTCTGCCAAAGTTTACTAATACTAATTAAAAGATAAGCTTTTATTCGCTTTTATTTATTTTTGCTTCAAGATAATTCTTAATATGATGTAGAACATAAAATTTTGTAAAAATATTTGTTATAAAAAAACTTTAATTATAAAAAACCTTTCTTCCTCGTTTCTAACAATAATATTATTTAAAAATCATGATAATTCGAACAAAATTTTAGCAATTATTAAAATTATTAAAATTTTCCAATTTTTTTCAGCAAAGAAACAATTTCTCAAGATTTCTCTTGCTACATTTTTAAGAGTTCTTCCTTTCAAGCGAGGATTTTCTCTTCGCAATTTTACCGACATGAAATTTCCGTTGGCGCATTTCTTTTACTGCGAAAGAATGCTATCGGCTTGATAAATATGCCATTTGTTTTGTACGCTGAAATCGATGCATATATATGTATTACGTAATGGTTCTTTCTCTTTGTATTTTATTTAGCTATTTTCATTAACTTAAAAAATTTTTTCAATAATTAATCTCTCGAATTAATTCCTGTAGATGCACATATTAAGTAATCCAAGAATCATCTTTTTTAGAACGCAAGCCAAAAGCTTCTCTTATTCAGGTCAGACAGCTCGGAGCCAAGACTGTCACAAAGTTACTGCTTTTATTGATAATCTCAAATGGGATCTCCTTAGAGAAGGATACCGTATACAAAAAAGTTAATTTTTTTTTAGGAAACTGCTGAAAAAATATTAACACGAGTTTACTACAGTTTTCATCTGCGAATTACTATTTCACATGACACAAAACATGCGTTTTTAAATACTGCATAAATACAGCAATCTTTTGCTTTTCCTTTTCCTAAGAGAGAGAAAATGGAAGATATTTTTCATTCATATTTTAAACTTTTGACACAGAATTTTATTTCTTTTCATTTTTGCGCAAAACGAAAAGGTTGAAATTTGTATGAAGATGTTTCAATTCGAAAAGACCATTGCGTCATTATATTATATTTATGAGATAGATATTTCTCATGTTACATTTTTTTTCTCTGCCTGTAACATGTTGAGGAATTTGAAAGACCATATGCAAACTTCTAAAACGTTAGATAAAAATAATACTTCTATTATGTGACAGTCTTGTTCAAGTTTCCTGAATTCACTACTAACGTTAGACACTACAGTCTGCATAGACGATGGTACCGTGACAGGAAAAGAACATCGCGTGAAATAACACAAAATTCCACAACGTTACCGTCAAGTTTTCTGCAGCGACGGAATAAATCTCAGTAAAATATGTAAAACGGGGGTGTGCAACCCCTGACGGTTGCGACGTAAAAATAACGCGCGATAATTACACAAAGATACACTGCCATATAAACTGCAAAGTTCCATGTCACCACGCACCGAATACAAAAACTTTAGACAGTTAATTTCCATGAAAGTTGTAAAACTCGCGTTACAAACAGATTTGTTTATTTACAAAATTCCGTTTGTGTAAAGGTATAAGATGAAATTAATATGCTTATAAGTTTATATTATAAGTATAACTACATAAACGTTTCTCAATTTCGGTAAAAACAGTAATAATATATAGGAGAGAGTGGCAAAACTGCGAACATCGAAGAAAAAAGTTAAATAAAACTGATTATTATAGAAGTATCTATTTAAAGAAAATGCTTCAGTTATTTGACTTTAAACTATAATAACTAACATTTATATATTATCAATATAAACTACAATATAATTTTAACATGAATGTTAATTATTGCAGTTTAAAGCTAAATAATTTTTAAGTAAATAAGACTTCTATAATTAGTAAATAATTACCGACTTTATTTAAATTTTTTCTTTGACATTCGCTGTTGCCCCATTCTCTCCTACCTCAAAAACATCGAAAACACATATGGTATACGTATATATCTTAAACAGCATGTACGTTGTATGGTCACGTATTATAATGGCACTGAGCGTATATCGAACTATCGCTGGGAGCGAGAAATGAGAGATTACACTACTTTAATATACTGCAACAATATCGTTCACAATTCCCCTACGTGCATGTACGGTTACATCTTAATAAAATATACTTGAATATATATCATTGTTTAATATACTCATGTATTAACATGTCATCTGCCCAGCAAGTTTCATATATTCTATCACGTACGCTACAGGAGAATTTTCATTACCAAAAGCACATATAATAATGATAAAATATGATGTAATATATGATTATGTGCTCCTAAATAATGTATTATATAGTGCACTTATATTAGTCCTTTTACATTGATTGCATTCAGTAAAAAAACAGCTGAACAAGCATTCTGTGCTGATTGGATTTATAGATTTGAATTTTGAGATAAAATTATTCCTTTAGATCTAAAAATTTAATCAATATAAAGTGCTTATTACGCTGCTTTTTCTGCTAAATCGCAGTCATTGCAATTTATTCATGTTATTCATTATTAGATGACATTTATTTTTCACAAGAATATTTAAAAATTTTCATAACGCCGCTTATAAAGCCGCTAAAAATCAAACACTGAAAAGTCGTTGGTGTCACAGTGTGACTACTAATGATATTCAGCGTGTTTTTGTACAAGATAAAGATGCAGGTACTAAAAATGATTATTTCACGGAAATATAAAGAATCAACGAGATATCTTTTTAGCAATTGTTCGATTCATACAACGCATTCCTTTTTTTTTCATTCCTGCGCAAATTTCAAATTTGTATCGATTACTAATCACCATTCAAGGAGTAAAAGATAATAAATTTTGCATAATTGGTTTTCATGAAAGATTTATGACCCCTACGGTTAATGGAACATAGACGCGTAACGAGAGCAACCTTTTGTGACAATAAAACGCAATTGTTCCAAACGGAGGTTGCGAACAGCTGAAAGAATGAATCGCGACATAACAATATCCGTTCAGCGGGCGTTTGCTTGGTCGACTGTGTAGAAACGCGGAATTCTCTTCTTTTTCTGTCTCTTCTGCCTTTTTTATTTTGCGTGAACGATGTCGATGCACACAGAAGATTAATTATATTTCAGTGTTGCAGATGATCCACCTTTTGTCTAGCTCTCGCTTTCATGATAAAGAAGACTTCATTGTGACGCATTATCTAATTTATATACGTTATTGTAGCAGAATCAATAAAACGGCCTGGAAAAAATTCATTTAAAAGTTTTCTAAAGAATTTATAATTTTAAAAAGGTTTTTGTAACATATCATGTACGAAGAATACAATGCTCTTTGACATTTTCAATTAACTATGTATTCAATGTATTATTATTTGTAAATTTCAAAAGAAAACTATTTTTCTTTAAAAATGGAAATTATTTAATGTCATCAGGAAACGACTTTTTTTGTATCAATTAAATCGCGCGATTAAATGTGCTTAAAATTTACATAAAAATATTATTAGATATCAAGATTATTTATATTGTGTTAATTAAAATTAATAAACAAAATTAATCAAAATTAATCAAAATTAAATTAAAAATAATTAAAATAGAAAAAGAAAAAGAATAAGAAAACCGTATGAAACTTTTATGTCTCAGAAAGAAAAATCTTATTATAACTATATTATCTTACTTTTTAATCTCTATACATATAATATATGTATATATGTATATATTTATGCCTCATAACTAAAGTTTCGTCTGTATTTCTTTGTTGCTATTAAGGTAGAAGCATTCAGGTATACCCAATCGAATGTTCATCCGATTATTGGATGGTGCGAGGATTAATCGAGATCTCGCGGATAAAATTGCTTTGGAGGATCTTCCGCGATCTCCCAAAGGTCAATAGGAAAGAAAGACGGAACTCCTAGCAATGTGTTTCACGTTGGTCGAGCTTAATTCGAGCACGTGGTGGCCGCGAATGAAAATTTCCGATTAGAGAATCTGTGGAAGATAATTGCATCTAAAAATACGACTAAGAAACTTTAAAAATTGATCACTAAGCTTAACTATTTTTTTAATCATTCGTCATAAAAGAAATTGCCAAAAAATATAAATTAATATTGTAAATCCGTTTTTAGAGAATTAAAGTATATGAATAATTTTTATCTTGTTGCTAAAAAAATATTGCACAAACTTTTTATAGAATAAAATTCTAAAGCCCGTACTCAAAACATGTTTACAACGTTGTTAGCGCGCCATTGGCATGTAATTTACGTTACATATAAGTATATTATAAAATTTCAGAAATAAAAGCAATCAATTATCGATAAAAGCCCTTAAATATGAGTTTAAATATTCTTTTCAAACAACGCTTGCAGTATCAACACTCAATATAATCAATATGAGTTTCTTTATGGAAGTGTTATGAGTACATAACTTGCTTTACCTGTCGATTTCTTGCGTCATGCCAGCTGCATGCGGATGTAATTTAAAGTACTAATGACTTAAATTATAAATTTGGAGATAGAAATTTAGTATACGTAATGCTGGCCTTTTCAATCCTCGGATATTATACAGAATTTATTTACTATAAGAAATAATTAATATCAATAGATACAAATTATTTTTATATATATTTTATATAGCATTACAATATTATTTTCAATGTCCCATGTAATTTAATTTTTACAGATTCCTTTTCTATTAGAATTTTGAGCGCAAAGATCATCTCCAAGAAGTATTAACCGTTTTAATAATCAATACAGGTAAATTTGTTTACTAAAAAATCATTATAGATACACAGTCCTCTTTTTCCATTTTTCACGGTATCTCAGTTGCATACAAATGTAGTCTAAAGCACTAGCGGCGTTATGAAGTTAGGTGGAGCATTAGATGAAGTGTTATCGTCTTTCCACACATCGAGATGACATATGGGCTTATTCATCAAGTATACAATGGACTAAAAACGCCCCGAAGGAGGGATCAACGAAATTTACCGTAATGGCAACGACAAGTAACGTACACTAGTTATTTCGTTATTTTCAAGTTGGAAGTAACAGAAATGAGCAAGTTGAAAATCTATAAATTCTATTCCAACCATCTTACAGGCGCATAAACGTCTGCGCGGTTATTTATGATCGCCACGCATTGCGAATTTTATATTTTCACGCCAGTTATAACGCCCGATTCATATATCGTGCGAACACGGAAGAATAATTGACGCATATGCAATGATAAAATGTTACACTACCCAAGAGAGGGTTTTAACTCACATTTATCGACAAAATTCTGAATTAAAATTCCAATCGAAGATTTTTATATTCTTAGGAATAATGTATTAATGCTTTCAATGTATGTCAAATCAAATAAAAATTACAAATATAATTGCGATAAAAATTGCAATAAAGATTAGGGATGATAACACTTCTCAAAATTTTAATTCAAAGAATGCTCCCCAAAATGGAATATTACACGTTATTATATTTGGCTAAAAATTATTCTGCATCGAATTGAATCAATATTTTCTAAAGTTTTCAAAGTTATGGAAAAAAGTCGATGTTATGTAACGCCAATTTAAACTTATTTAAAAAATGTCAAAATAATGGAAGTATGTAGTCTCGTCGAAAAAACTCCGTTTCTGCGTCGCGACTATTTTTTTTATCAAGCTCGAGGCTACAAATTGATGAACATTCCTGGTGCCAGCGTGTAAAATTAGTGAACGTCGCGAATCGCATTCGGGATTTATTTTTTCGTAACATCCATAGTCGTCTGTTGCTAGATTTATTCTCGCTTATTGGCCGCCGCCCAAATCTCACAGTCCATTCTTCTGTTGCTTGTTAAAAAGCGTGACATGGAAAAAATGTACCGTAAATTGGAGTAATTTTTGTGACTGCAGTACTCCAATAATGATGTTTGAGAAAACAAATCCGGATTTAAAACGCGATAAATACAATCTTGTATTAAATATAGAAAGCAAACATGACAATGTTTTCATTATAAGCCGATTATGAATTTGGTGCATTAAAATTTTTACTAAAATTTAACACTCACATTTCCTTGAGCTTTTCGCTGTATAAATCTTCATAAATTTTATCACTTTATCTACTTTCCTGCAACATTTTTCACAAATCAGTCTCTGAAATCCTAAAAGTATTCGAAGTTAATTCTCTCCGTGAAAGTGTCTCTAAAATTTTATTATATAATAAATCTTATTAAAAGATGTATTTTCGGTACTAAAAAATAATATAGCTACTCTTTTATTCAGTTAATAAATATATTTAACAGATAAATTTATCTAATTCTTGATTCTTTTTTATTTTATTTCGTTAATTTTTCATATATTAAATTATGCTTACTTTTAAATAATTATTTTTATATAAAATATTGTCATTTTTAAATAGAAGAAAATTATTATTTTTATTAGATAATAAATTCTATGCTATTTCTACAGTTTTATAATCAGGATTATTCTGCAGTTCTGTAGTTCATTTTATTCAAATATTTGTCTTTACTTTCGCGTGCAACGTGCGCATAATAAGGCAATTTTATGGTAAATGCTGCAAAGAACAAATACTTCCCAGAGGAAATCGTTCCTTTTTTTAACCCGGGAAAGTTTTCTGCGGGACACCTATAATAAATGCAATCGAGAAACTAATTTCTCGAAAATTGTAAAGCTCTTCAGAAGTGAAACTTTTGCACGACTGCATGTAAAGGTGAGAAGTTAGCGACATTGTTGTAGACACGGTAGGAACTTAACACAGAGCATGGCATGCTTAAGTGATGCTGTTCGATGAAACCTGTAATTTTGTAAATTACAGTCGAAATGAATTTGCAAACGACACAGTATTTAAAACGATACACACATGATAATTGTAAGTATTTCAAACGAGCACTTATCAATTCAATTATTGCGACATTAACATCGATTCTATTATAATTTTGATTAAAAAACTTACATAAATAATTTAAAGCATACAGCCACGAGATGTCTTTAGCAAAAGTCATATATTTAAAATTTTAAATATACGACTTTTGCTAAAGACATCTTGCATTGTAGCTGTATGCCTTTTATTATTTATGTTTGTATCATTAAGCCATCTCTAAAAACTTTTTAAATTTAAAAAACTTAATTAAATCAATTTTACTGCTGTCACATAAATATTAAGGATCTCGGAATCTTATTATGGAGATATAACAATTATTATCCGCACAAATTCTGTGTTACATTTATGTACTGTGTAAAATATAATATTGATTCCATGCATACTAATTCGAATTGTATACAATCGATGTACCGATTATGTAACGTAATTAGTTGCATAAGGCTTTGCAAAATGACTAAATGTAATTACGCTACGAGAAGGTGTTATATTTACTGGAATTTAATTGGAGCCATTGGAGAGATGAGAAATGTCTACGTCCAATACTGCCTCGAAGATAATCCATCCATAAACGATTTATTATTGAATTTATTTGCTAATGAAAGTTGATATTCAGCGGAAGAACATTATATTCGATGACTGATACCAGACGCGATTTTATGGTACAATATATCATGTGTATGAAAACTTTTGTGTGCAACTTTTACGTTTTGTGAATTGAGAGAATGTGTAAAATATATTCTAAAAATACTTGATATCATACAAAGTGAGGAAGTTTAATGTTTCGTGTGAATTAAGCACGTATTAAATATCTGAAAAAACGTGAGAAAGTCAAATTAAAAACGTATCAAGCTTAATAATCGTTACACTTTAACACACGCGTTAAAAAATTACAGAATAGATCAACAAAACTTTTTAATTGGCTGATATTTTATTTAAGGAAAAATAGTCCAACTTATTAACAAAATAATCTAAATCATTAACAATTAAAATACATAATTCCTAGACACACACACACACACACACACACACACACACACACACACACACACACACATCCTGTATAAAAGCAGTTTATAATTGTCAAGCAGATGTTTCATTACGAAATGTACCGCTATGCAATAT
Source organism: Mycetomoellerius zeteki (assembly GCF_001594055.1). Classification (NCBI taxonomy): domain Eukaryota; kingdom Metazoa; phylum Arthropoda; class Insecta; order Hymenoptera; family Formicidae; genus Mycetomoellerius; species Mycetomoellerius zeteki. The sequence goes on along the minus strand of NW_017256393.1, from coordinate 2,996,341 downwards.
GCTGTGCAGACATTGCATTGTCGACTACCAAACTGAGACTACCCATCAAGCAACTAAACTTTGTTTGAAATCAACATGCGGAGAATTTACCCAAGAAAATGGGAATTTCATAAATGATGCGTACATGAATCTCTCGACATCATAGAATTTTGTGCCATCAGTTACATTACGTCAGCAAATTGACTATTTTACTGTACATATATATTAACTTCAAAAAATAAAATTCCGAAACATGTAATACCAATAAAAAAATGTAGGTAACCTCTGAAATCTTATGGCTTCTTTTAAAAAATTATTAAAACAAGTAGGTAAAGTTTAACATATTCAAATTATTATTTATTTTTGTTTAATACATTCCTATTCTATATTGTTAATTGTTTAACAAATTGTGTTAAGATTGTCATAAATAACTTCGAATTATTTTTAAATTAACTTGTACTGATCCATTATCCTAAAAATAGACTAGTAGTAAATATTGGCAGTCACTTTATAAAGGAATTAAAGTTGAATTGTACTTATAGTTGTAGCGACTGTCGAAGTTATTCATCGTGCGACGCCAACTAATTCTTAATCGTCGAATTGCAAATTGGAAAACAAATTAAATCACGCGTGCGCACACGGTAGACTTTAATCTAATCAGGATGAGCTCGAGATAACATTCAATAACTTGATGAATTTAATTATAGTTTCGTGCCAGTTATTTCAAATACCCGTCTTGTTACTTATGTGCGGTAAGAGAGTTAGTAGGTACAACACAACGTTCGGTTCTGCTTTCATGCGAATCGAATAGTATTGCCTAAATTTATTATCTGCATTAAGCGCCACTTTGTATCGTCCGTATGTTGCTCGATTTCTCTTAGATATACTCAAAATGCGCCGCTGAAGACTGAAGACGAAATAAGCAAAAAGAGAGAGTGGAATAAGATTTCTATCGCTTTAAGATAATAATTCTATAAGCAAACAATTCCGCCGGTGCAACTTTTTTAAATTAATGCAAGCAATTGTAAATATATTATACATTATAATTGTAATTAACATTGATGTTTACATTAATAATCGCTAAGTATATTGACTTTAATGCGAAGAAATACGAATGACGCTACATTAAATCATAATTATTTAATGCTATTATTTCTTCTTTCTTATCATCGAAAGTTTTGCGTGTACTTGCATGTAAGCTCTTTAAACATTTTAAAAACATAATTGTCCTAATTTCCATAAGCCTTCTAATGAAAAAACATATTTTTTAATAAAAACAAATTTTCACAATTTTATTAATAAGAAGTATATACTTGAAGAAGATATTTAATAAAACAATACTACAATTTTGCTTAATGATCTATTTCATTATATACAGTTTCAAATTAGAACTAATCTGTATTTGTATATTACATGTTAATTTTTTTTCTCGATTTAAAAAGAAGCTTTCTGCACAAAATAGTGACGGGAGATGAAAAGTGAGTGTATTACGACAACCCAAAAAGATGAAAATCATGGGTGAATCCAGTTGAGCCTTCGACATCGATCGCGAAATCCAATATTCATGGCAAAAAAATTCTTTTGTGCATTTGGTGGGACTTCAAAGGTGTGATATATTTTGAATTGCTTAAACCGAATGAAACTGTCACTGCTGAACGCTACAAACATCAATTTCAGCGTGTGAGTGATGAAATCGAACGTAAAAAAGTTTTGCCACACCCGGCGTATTCACCAGACTTAGCACCGACAGATTTTCATTTATTTCGATTCCTTCAATCACCTTGCAGACTCACACTTTAAGACATACGAAGAAGTCGAAAATTGCGTTAAAGATTTCATTAAATCAAAATGATGTTTTTATCGAATAGAGATCCGCCAGCTCTCTGAAAGATGAAAGAAATATGTTGATTTTGGAGATTACTTTCCTGACTGAAGCATAATTTCATTTTATGTGAGCAAATCTTAATTCTCACTCAAATAAGGCCGAGAATTAATTTATTCACCTAATAGATTAAATTTAAAAGATGATAATAAAAATTGCATTTTAAAATATAGTTTGAGTGAGTTTTTCAAAATTTGATCATTTGACGATATTGAGAATGTCCTTGACCAGAGAATACTCACTTTTGAATTGATCTGTATGTTACTTTATTCACCCTGCAACGCGACTAATATCCTAGTACAACAAACATGAATTGATTGTGAAGTTCCACCAACGGTCTCCCAGTTGCATTGCATCACCTATTTTGCACGGAAATGTGCTTACACCAGGCATAGTGGTCTCACTTTAAATGCATCTACTAAGTCCGGCTTTAAACAGATCTATTCTACTGGCAGAAAGTTACACATGCAAACATGGTAGACGATATTTTTTTTATCCATTATATGTTATTTTGATGCTACTCACGTCAAATATTATAAAGGAACAATTAATAAAACATTTTCCATCATACATGTATTCTTTTGTCGCACATTTTTTTTATGAGTTTAATATAATTTTAATAATTTTTTCATTAATATGCTTTTGCACGTTTCATGCTTAATGCATGCAGTATAATATATTAAAGAACGATGATAAAAAAATTATGAAAGTCAATCTGCACCAATAACAGAATTCTCCTTTGGATGTATATATATATATATATATAATCTGTGTAATGTGATTGTATATAATCCTTTTTACAATATTTCTGCGTTTTTATGACATTTGAAAATGGCTCAAACTAGCAGCCGAAACATGATTATTGTTCAAATTTAAATTTAATTACAGTGGATTTTTATATTTTAACTCTTTATTTTTGCGAACTTTATAATTGACTCTTATATGTCCTTTTTATTATTTATAGTTTGAATGAGTTTTGTTTTGAATTTATATTGTTAATTTGACATCAAGAGTCCTTGTATTGATTAATTTATTTTTAATCTATTTCAATGGTAGAAAAAAATGAAATCCAGTGGGTAATCATTATTCAGAGAAGAATATTAAGGATTTTATAAAAATTTTTTTATGCAAACTTGGATGTAATAAAAGAAAAATTCTATATCTATATAAGAACCACAATGGTGCCTAATTTTTGGTACAATCGATAATACAAGAATAGTTTAGATAACGACTTGTCAATAGTTAAAAGAGTCAATAATATATTATTCTATATATAAATTTATATTTCTTATTCCACCCGGAAAAAATTTATATTTGTAATTTTACATTCGTGATGCTAATTCATATTTAATATATTGTATTCAGAAAATTTTCTATAAAGACTTTTGGATTCTTAGTAAGAAAATACTTTAATTAGAGTCTACAGTAATGTATATTGCTGTTGACAGCTTATGCGACTCTGAAATTAACCTCTACTCCAAGATTTAATTAATGCAACATTGTAGCAACGTACTACACGATTATACTGCATACCCATTTACAAAGTGCACAATAGAAACAAGCAAGTTAATTTAATTCACTAATGAAATTAATATCTAAAGCGATCAAATAGCATTGATTACATAATTTAATTTACTACAATCAGATTTAATTAATTCAATGTCAAACTCCAAGTATTAATTGTCACGATGAATTACGATTTAAGCTAATTAATAACTATTCACACTTATTAACGAAATCTACAGGTAGGTAATTGAAGAAATATTTTAATTCAATAATTCAATAACCCAATTCTGTTTACTATATCTAGATTATTTAGACCAAGTAATTGCTGAAATGCAATTTCTGCATGCAATCGCCTGCGATCAAATTATGAAATCTCATTAAATCTATCTGCAAAAATAGATCATTCTCGATTAATATTAATTGCTTCGTCAATCAATAGCGCAAATTTTATAGAATTGTTCGCACATTTAAGTACAAAAGTGATGGAATTGCAAATGAGACTTAAATGCAGTACATTGCATCTTTGCAAATGCATTTAACAGTTTAATTTACAATTCTCCGTTTAACAGTGCTTTTGATGGAAATGTAAATTTATAAACAATAAGCGCTTAGTAATTGATGAAAACAAATGCTTTTTACGGTCTCGTAATTTATAGCATAATTATTCAGCGTGACAAAATAAATAATAAGGATCAAGGAGACCGAATGCTACAGAGATCAACTACTTCTTCGCGAAGATATTTTGACTTTTCTTCACAAGTCAAATCCATTAAATCCTACTATCGATTCAGGACTGATCGAGAAGGAAAGAATTTATAATAAAACTCGTGCGAGTATGCTAATCGATTGTTTGCTTAGTTTGTTGAATGATACACTCGATTTAGCCCTGATCGGTTTCGGATAATATTCAACTTATTCGATAAACTCATCGCATGTTTTGCCGAATCTGTTTCGTTTTTTTTTTCGATCAACTTTATCATGAGCGATGTTATTAGTGAATTTTTCTCATGGATATAAGAAAAATAAGCTTTGCATAAATTCTCAATATACAAATAAACTTTTAACAAATTTCTAGGATTTTATAATGCCGATTTATTATATTTAATCGCAACATACTTAATTGATAATGACAAATATTGTTAGTATTATTATTTGTTATAAACTGTTAGTATAAACTTGTTAACTGTAAATCGTTAAATTGCCGTAATTAGGTATAATATCTTTTCAAAAGCTATTTAGAATGTAATTACAGTAGGACGTTTTTATTACTCGTTCTGAACTATTTTCTTTATAAACTTGCTATTTACATCAAAATTTGATAAAAAGTTTCCGCGTTTAAGTAAACAGAACTGTAAGGTAAAAATAATTAAATATAATAAATTCGTCATTCAATGTTCGATTAATTAAATTATAATATACAAACTAAGAGGCTCAGAGCAAAAGCAAGACGTTGTTAGCTATCGTTTAATAATAATAAAAATTACATTTAAATAAAAATACACGTACGTTTCAACCTTAGATTAGGTCATTTTCAATAAAAATTTCTGTGCTTAATTAATGGTCGTGAATTTGCGGAAAAGTAATTAAATTTTTTTACTCTCCCAAGTATAATACAATACAGAAAAATTTGTAATTTTTCATTTTGTTAAAAAATACGTGTATAATATATCTCTCTAAAGAGAATTATTATTCAATATTAAGCATTATAATGATCGACGAAGTAAAAAATCAGAATTGAGAGAATGTCGAATTACGAAACGAATACGAGAACCTCTTTTAAAATGTAAAATCCATCTATAAATGGTCCATAATTTCCGATAAAATTCTATTTATAATGTTATGTATTTCTCTTTTATGTTATATATGTGTTCTAACATTCTTTGCATATTTTTACGTTACACTATGCGTACAAAAAAAATGATAAATAGTATTTTGTTTGGAATTCTATCGCAAATAGAATCATTTAAAGTGAGCTTAAACTAACAGAAAAAGCCTGACGAAATTCCTGAACGAGAGCAATTAGAGAACCCACACTGAGATATAACTCAGCTGAGTCAAGTGGTCGTAACGAGTATTACTCGAGATGTTCATATTTAGCTCGTTATTGCCGGGAAAATCCCTTGGGCGAAAAGAGCAAAGGCGTAATTATGGCGACTTCACGCATTGATTAAATATTTAATTATGGAACTAACGAAGTTACAGCCAATTTAACGCCATGGAAGCCATTGCTAAAAATTGTTTCGAATCTCGAGCTCGAGCAGCAACTTCAGCATTACCTATAGAATTTATTGTAAAACTATGCACGTGCGAGTTGGGAAATCGGGTATTGATTTCGCTTCGTTATACGTCTATAGTTGTCTATCGCACCTAGCCGCATTATCGCATTACCTCATCGTCGCTCGAAGGTCTCGAGCGGGAAAGGGCGAAGGACTCGCGCACAGGAGAAAATTCTCGTTATCATATCCGAGAAGTTGAAATCGATATCTGGTGGGCGGAAATGCATAGCACTTCGGAGACGCATCTGTCGCAGTGGTCAGTTTCAATACTGTACTCTATTTCGCGGTTATTCTCTCGCCAATCTATCTTGCACGCGATTTGTTCAGTTTTTGTTCAAGAACAAGTAAATAATCTTTTCAATTTGAAACCTAAAGGAAGACTCGAATATGAATAATAATATTGAGTCTTTCTTTTTTTCTTTCTTTCTCTTTTCTCTCTTACCAATGCGACATGATATAAAATGAGATATCGATTTAATGCAAATATGTTATTTATAATCTACATCACTCGGAAATAAACTATTGTACGTTTATTAAACACGAAAAAGAAATATAATATTAAATAGAAGAGTATATTATATTAATATATTATAAGATAAGAGCTCATAAATAGAGAAAGAAAATATTTATAATTACAAATATAACAATATTATATTTTTATACAATTGTTACTCAAATTAAAGAAAAAAAAATTTTGTTCAAGAACAAAATTTTGAACTTACTATTATCAGGTAATTTAAAAAAATTAATTAGAACAATCACAATTGTGATACTCTTGAAGAGATGGACTTCAAAATTCACATAATGCTTCTCTTTTACATCAAAGGTTTTGATATAAAAAATAAATAAATTACATCCTCTGGTTGCAATGTCGAAATGTAATTGATATCACTTTGCCGAGAACGTAATAGTGCTATTAAGCTAGCTTTTATCCTTTCTCCCTCTATTGTTCACTTTCTGGATATGGATAGTAACCAGAGTTGGTTCTAAAGCTTTCTACTGATCCAAGCAAACCAATTTCTAATGTACTCTTTCATATCTCATATCCCTAGTCTTTCTATAAATTTACTTTTTCATGGTTATTGATGTTTACATTCCACATCAATTTTCTATGAAATCTTTAGCTTTTAAATAAGAGACGGAAGAACAAAAATTTATAGTAAAATAAAAGAATTTTTAACGGTGTTTAAGTATTTATTTCCGTTAGATAAATTAATTTTTTTTCGTAAAAAAACTTAATGTATAACTTAATAATTTTAAAAGAATACAATAGTATTAAAATATTTAGGATTATATTTCAAAGGAGCATAAAAATAGAATATACATACAAGATATTCTGGAAAATTAATGTATTTCTTTTTTTCAAGCCATTTTTGTTTTACTAAAGCTAGCCCTGTACAAAAGTAATACGACGGCTATTTCGATTTCATGTGGATGCACATCTATATAGACATTCATCCGATCTGTTGTTTTGCGAAACTACAGATGGCATGACATTGTGTGATGACCCTCATCTGAATAAAATATGGTTTAATATCTCTCTCTGTTCTCATCCTCGTCTCTCTATGAACAAGAACCGTACGTGGAATGTACCAAAAATTTCATTTCGAAGCCTAACATCCATCACACATATTCTTCCTTAGAGAGAGAGAGAAAATAAATTAAATAGAATAAAAAAAAATTACCACCCCTTAATTATCAGATATTTTTAAGACTACCGTAAAAAATATTTTTCCACTGCAACTGTCTCTATATACCACTTACACCTTAATCATTCTTACATTGAATTAACTTGTATTCTAAATTTATTCAAACATTAAACAAATTCAAAAGCGTTACAGAATATCTTGTATGAAATATCCATGTATAACTACATGTACGTATACTGTGTAATTTATCAATACAGTTACGTGTATAGATATAAAATTGTTTGCATATGTGTCTTTTGTATACCTGTTGATTTGCATGTTTTGCATGCAAAATGTAAATTCGTAATTTAAATGTATACAAGCTACTGTGAAAGCTTTGCATTTTTATATCTTCGAGGACAAAACGAGACATAATGCCCTTCCCGTAAAATAAATCCTTCCTTTTGACACACTCGCATACGTTCGATGTCTTGGTGCGATTATAAAGGAAAAAATTCATTTGTGATCTTTTTTCTTAGATAAAGAAAGTCCTTGTCGAACAAAGGTATGCATACATAGAAATTGAACCTTAAAACGTGTGTATTCAGAGATCAAAAGACTGTATCATATTTTTACAGAAAAAGCTAGAAAAGATTTATTTGTTCAAAAAGAAAGAATACAATACCCAAATAGTACAACTAATACATTCGAACTGATACATTCGAAAAGAATTTAAAAAATATATAAATATATTTATATGCATATTTGTATATACATATATTACGTTTAATAAAAGTAATATTCAATTTGCATAAAAATCATTGTGATATGATTTATTTTTATATAAAATTAAAAAATGGAAAAAGATTAGAAAGAATATATATTTTAAATCTGAAAAAAAAACTCACAATTAGCAATATAAAAGTAAAATCTTTTGAGATTATCAGAATATTTTTAGAACTGAAATAGAATGAAATAGAAATTTGTTTCGTAAGTCAGAAATAAAAAAAGAATTTTTTTAAAACTTTATGCTATCTACATAGATACGTATAAAAATATTTATTAAACAGATATAAAATGTCTCTTATGAATATTTTTTTATTTTTTCTCATTAACTTAATAAAAAAGACAGCCATATTAAATTCTCTTTTTTAGAGATGTTTAACAATTTAAAATAATTTAATATCTTGTTAAGCAAATAATAAGTCAAGTAATAAGTAAATTTTTAATATCAAATTTAATAATTTTGTTACTTTTCTAAAAAAAATCTAAATAATACAATTCTCTCCGATTCTTATATTTTCACGTTTCATTATCAATATAATCTATAATGTATAGAAATGTCGAAAAGAATCTTATATTTATAATATTTTCTTCGGAAGATGGAATGGCAGTAAACGAAAGACATATGACACGTATGGAAATCGCGCGGATGAAGAATGCCATTCTCACTCTAGAAAAATGTGAATGAGCCGAAGAAAAATGCGAAGTTTCGTTAAGAAGAAAACATCGAGATACGATCAGTATTCGTCGAGGCACGCGTTGCAAGTATATCTGCCACGAAAGAAACATCAATCGCATAAAATCTCTCACATAATTTTTTACGACCGACTGCTGCCAACCAAAGGTTGTTACTGAACCTATGTGATAAAGGAATTCTCGTATAATGGAGATGGAAGAACTTGTTCTCTTAAGTATTATGAATTCAGGTCAAAGACTTAGGAAGTTAATGACACTATCGTTAATTATTTCTAAGAGTGAACAATGGTATATATGTATATATACCGTAGTTATATAATTTCTAATATAAAATTTTTCAATCATATTATATATTTCGATATATATCAGTTCGATATATGTATATCACGTCGATTTCTTTTAAACCACATTTTGCAAAACCTCAATTTTCCCTTTGCTTGACGTAAAATATTAAAAATAATAAATTAGATGCTTAAACGCTTATGGCATTTAGCCACTCTCACATAAATAGATCTTATCACTAAATCCGCTATTACTCGGGATTAAATGTCAGTACGCTTTCACCCTTTCTCGTTCGCTTTTACAATTTTCTAAGGACCAGGTTAAAACCTCTTGCGGCCAGAATAAAGGAAAAGGTCAGATGTACTACTTACGGATTTTGCCGTTGGCACCCGAGTGTCTGGCTTCTGGCTCCGCTTTGGCTGGTCGAGTCGATGATTCACCGAAGACTTGTTGTAAGTACGATTCTATGTGCGCACAATCATGTACATAGGGTGTTTTAGAAGCAATCAGGGCTGGGCATGTATTTGAAATACTTTTATTTAAAACACACTATTTACAATACAAGCGTATTTTGTATTTTTTATTTCAGCGGATCACATAAAAGTATTACGTATTTTTGTATTTAAAATCGAAAGGTTAAAAGATTTTTGTACTTTATAATTAAAATAATAAGATTGATTGTCAATGTTAGTATTTAAAATACAAAATACAAAATACTTTTAATCTTTTGTTATTAATATCGAAATACAAAATACAAAACACTTTTATATGCTCCGATGAAATACAAAATACGAAATATTTTTATGTACTCTGAACAAACACAAAATACAAAATATATTTGTCTTACCAATACTGTTTTTTCAAATAAAAGTATTTCAAATACGTGCCCAGTCCTGAAAGTAATAGATAATAAATAAAGATCTTTTTATGAAATTTCATAACAATCTCTTACTAAAAGCATAATTGAAAAATAATCTGATCAATTAATACAGCTTATTTCTCATTCATAAAAATTCAATATAATAAATTTAATCACAGTATATATTTGTTTGTACATAAAGCATCTTAGTTTTTCATTTAATTCAATTTAATTAAACGGATACAAGCATAATGAGATATCTTGGAGTTTTTTTAATCATCAAGATTTTTAATGTTGAAAATCGAAAAATCGGCAATAATTGCGCATATGATGGTAATGATGATAACAATAATATATAAAATTTTCGCAAAATTAATGTTAATTGATTTTAGTCTCAAAATCAATAACAGTCACCCTATATACGTAGTGTTTCGATGAACAACGATCGATCGCCAAAGCTAGCCTTTCGACTAGAAAAACATTTGCGATTTATTACGCGCGAAAATTGTATGCAACTTTGGCCGCCAAGTATTTTCGAGTTCCCCTTGTCGCCGATATATGTATAAAGTTAAACTCTCGGCGTAAATAATGCGGTCGCTGAAGTATTACGTCATGTTCAACCTTGTACACAGACTATCACTGCCTTTAGAAAATTAAATTGCTTTTATCATCTAAAACTTTTAAATAGGCGACAGTTTTTTTGGAGCAAACTTCTCAACTATATTTAAACTATTTTAAACGATGCTATCGTCGCAACGTAACAGTAAATTGAATTAAGATTAATTAAAAATTCTTGTTTTTCAACTTAATTTTGTGCGAATTTAAATTGTAAATTTTAAAAATCACCAAGATATTTAACAATAAAATCAAAAAGTGGTGACAAATGATGATGTTACACAATTTTAATTAGAATAAAAAATTTATTTAATTAAATATATCCTAATAATTCTATAGATTTCTCCTATTTTACAGACTCCTATTTTACAGACTCCTATTTATGGTCTGCAGAGAACGTACATTTAAGTCCTTGGATTTCCGAATACATGTCCTATCAAATTCATCTCAACAAGCAAAAATCAAAGAAAAAGTCAAGATTCTTATCGAATACTCGACGAAAAACTTTTACAGAATTGACAATTTTGCATCATCCGCAATCAATTCAAATTTTTAGTTACGTATTGGAACTGCCTTAAATTACAAAGTTTGTCATCGGCAGAGCTTGAAAGCCTTTCGGTATGATAGACGAGTATTAGACTCTTCCCTGTACTCCAATATTATCCTATATATGAAATAAGTCGCGGGATATGTTGAAAGCTCTTTAACTTTCTAAATAATATACATGTATGTGTGTGTTGTGTGTGTGTGTATATATATATATATATACCGAGATAATACATATACATCGTGACTGCTGCTCTTTATGGCTACAGCGCAATCACTTTTCATGTGGAAGCAGCGCAACTAAATTAAAATAACAGCAAAAATTTTCTCTAAAAGTGCACTAGCTATCAGCGTTTTCTAGCTGCGATGGGTTATTTTAAGCTAGGAGAAAATCTCAGTTAATATTTTAGATTTAAAGCAATAATCCGGGTACTCTAAATGAATAGTATAATTTCAAGCAATTATACAGCAATAACGTACTATTCTACATGAATGAGATATGAATTGAGATATGAAATGTTAGAAGATTAATGAACTGAACAAAAATAGAGAATTTTATCAGAATATAAATTTAATAAGAATATAAAAAATCTAATTTTATTTCATCTCCAAATTGTATTTGTGTAAAAAAAGTTGAACTGTTAATAAGAGATATAGAAACGTTATTAAAAAATTATAAAAGGTAAATTTAAAAAAAAATCATTTAGGTTTCTCTCTCTCTCTCTCTCTATATCAGAAAATTAATCGTATCAGCATTCGCTTACATCATATTTTTAAAGAGACAGATTTCACGCGTATCGTACAATATCTCTTGAGGTAAATCGTACGGACAATGTAATAAGTTTTATTGCTAGTGCTTTTGAAGAGATCGTAAGAGAGATCGTAAGCGGTCGATTCCCCAATGTCATTCCACTTGTAGAATATTACGAAATTTTATGTTATACGATTCATGAAATTTGCTTTGTATTGGCGTCTTCTGGCAACAGTATGACATTATACACTCATATCCCATTTAGGAAAAGCAATTATTTATTTTGTGCTCTGAATTCATCGTTGTCGCGGTGACAGCTAGAGATTGGAAGCTAAAAGAGATGCAAAAAGAAATACATGCGAGAATTTATTTTAAAGATTTGGATATAAAGTACGATGAGTAAGAGCTTTCTTTCAAAACAAACAAAATAAACTAATATAAAATTAATGAGATATGTTGAAAGTGTTTGTAAATATTTAAGAACAGAAAAAAATATACAAAATGTTGTTAATCCTTACATCGGTTACTTTAATAAATATTTGAAATGTTTTTCAAAATTATCACTGAAAAACAAATTTTTTTCATTACGTACTAGATTTATCGAAAAATATTTCGATATTTTAATGTAATATTTTAACTAAATTATACTTTAATATATAACTTAATATATATAAAAGGTTTCATGAATTTTCAGGCAATTTTCCATTTAAGAGCAATCAACCCCCCCCCTCCTATAAATTTTAATTTAATCGCCTGAAAACGTTAAAATATCGAGTATATATTGCACTGAGAGATAACAGTCAAACAAATCAGAAGACGAGATAAATATTACCGCTTTAGCGTCTCTTTTACAAAAACAAGTCAAATAAAAAAAATGCGTAAATACAAGCGACATGATCCTATTAAAAGGCTCACGTTCGAAAAAGATAAATCCACAAAGCTAGTAACATGGCTGAAATTTAAAAATTTGACATTCAGCGATTGAAACGAGTGATTGTTGATTTGCACGCCGCCGCCGAATGAAACGTAATTAATATGCGTTTGCGAATACTTTTACAGGCTTCACTTCACCGCAGATTACCTTTGCTTCATTGAAACGCCATCATGCACGTTTTACAAAATTATCTCGATGCCATTATTGGCCAATTTTTACACGATTCTATTTAGAAATTTAATTTTACAATTTTCATTTTTATAACTTCTCTATTTCTGTTTAAATATACTGATTTAAGATTTAAAAATAAATTAAAGATTTAAAAAAAAATAAGCTCTTCAATCAAGCAACATTCAAAAAAGATGTAATGGAAGAAAGAATATACACCTGCAAGTAATTGATAAAACGTAAATTAAAAATCTGTTTACAAATTAGGAAATATTATATTTTTCTCTAAATGGTGTCACAATAAGCGATATGATTATTTCTTGTCTTACTCTCGTCGATTAAGAGACGCGTTATTCAGACGTCGTTAAAGTAATACTCTACATCCGTCTTCAGTGACGACGGATTATCCACAATCTTCTCGTTTAGCATGCGAATGATGCGATTGCGATCGTCAGAATCGTCTGGCCGCATATTTATAGTCGATTTTCAAAGAAAAACTGCTGCATTCTGTAAAAACAAACGAGATTTACGGATCCCGAGAATCTCGGGCACCGACAATCATTTGACTTGATCATTTAAAAAGGAATGTGAGAGAAAAATTTAAATTCTAACAAGCCTGGAAGAAATTCCTAGAATTTGTTTCGTTAAAAAAATTGGATTCACGACTGCGAGAAATTATTCTTGTCGCACAGTATCAGACATGCGCCTCGTAAAATCGATTGACATGCTTAACCCTTGAACACCACACTATTTTCGCCACCTGATTTCACCACACATGGGTTACGGTAACCCTGGGGTCTTCTTTTGCTTTTATCCCGGGATCTAATGCATCAATTTTAACTTTTTTTTTTTAAATCGATATAACAGACAGTAAGGAAAAAGAATATATAGATAAGAATATCATAAAACTTCCGGTAACCAAGATATTTTGAAAAAAAGAAGAAAGAAATTTCAAAATTAAAAAAAAAATCGTTGTTTTTTCAAACGGACTGGATTACCGTAACCCAGTGTGGTGTTCAAGGGTTAAACAAATGATATCATAAAATTGTCATATATCTTAAAAATTGTTATATCTTAAAAATTTGGAATTGATGGAATTTTTCTGACGGTAGATTCAAACTCAACATCTCAAAAAACGTTTTTGAAAAACGTTGTTTTCCTTCCTTTCACTAAAAATTATTCAAAATTGATAGTGATATTAAATAAATGTTAAATATGATTAAATTTAAAAAAAGAATTGAATCAGTACAGATTAGATATATGCTAGATATATATAAATATGAAAATATCAAATTCTTTCTAATGTACAAATGTGAAAATATCAAAAACTTTCTATATATAAATATGAAAATAATAAAAATAAATAAATATAAAAATATCAAATTCTTTCTAATACTATTCACATATGAACAAAATTATATTATATTTATATCTAACAAGATCTGTAATTCAATTCTTTTTAAATCATAAAAATATAGTTAAACGATGAATATTGATATCTTCCGATATTGCGGTATAATCCTTTCGGAGTTACGTCGCGCGACGTAAATCTCCTAACTCGTATATGCGCTATTTCGTTCTGTGTGAGAGAAAATACAATTCTCCGAGCTTCTCCAAGGAATTCGATTGAACCAGCAATGCGAATAGCGTTACGCGATTTCGAGCTAGAATATCTTCCCCCAACATTTGAGAACGTAAAGAACGAGAACATATTTCTTTAGTGAAAAATACCCACCTCCCTATGTGCGTGAATGCGCTTTCTGACATTTTCAATGGAATATTTTAAAATTAATTCCTACATTCTTGGTACTAATTCTTAAATCAAGATATATGTTAGCAGATCTTTCTTTCTTAATAATTAAGATTTAATAATAAAATAAGATTTAATCGCACGACAAATTTAATAATGTTAAAAATTTGATTACGAATTCGAGTTATAAAAATTCAATTTAAAATAAGTTGAACATTAATTCCTCTTAACTTCTAACTCTTAACTAGAAATGTAACCACGAACTTTTTTTACACGTAAATGAAGCTTGTGGTTATAAACGAAATTAGCTTTTCAGCAAGAGACAGATGACACGATAATGACATGTGAATCATTGCATCCTTGTTGTTTGTCAATTTAAAGAAAGATGAAATGATCATTATATTACACTATATCTCTTGCTGGAAAGCAAGAGTCACAACTTATTATAAAATACACACTGTTGTAGCAATATCTCTCGTGGAACAAATAATGTGTATATACTGAGGTTGACAGAATATTTTGATCATTCGGGAATCGACTGTCCATTGAACTCTCTGGCAATCCGTTATATCAAATAGCGAGATTTCATCCGTATTGTGATTACACGAACTGGACCGGCGCGCCACGACCAGTGGAAACCGCGTGAATAATAGCTGTCGCTTATTCTTCTGCTTTGATGCACGATCTCGATGTGCGAATACCGAGAGATATCACGGTTATATTTCTTCTTTTCTACGCGTTCGAGGACAAACTTCTTTGTGTTTTTGAATTCTAGCCAAACATTGATACTTCATTGATAAGTTGCGACTATTTTTCAAATTTTCTAGATTGTATTTCTCAGAATTTTTAAATTCGATAGCTATTGATTTAATGACATAATGAAAAATAAAATATAATAATAAAAGTGAATTAATAGCCGTATCGGATTTTACACTATCACGAAAATTTATTTATTTTTAATTTGATTGAGATAATATTATATCCAGTATATACAAAGCAAAAGATAAAAATTATTTGTTACGTAATTATTTGTTGTTAATTGTTTTTGTATTAAGTCAAATTACTTGTTTATCATTCTAATATTTTACATTCTTTTTATGTATTCTACCTTAATTTTATTTTCTCTACATATTTTAAAAAACCTTGTAGAAAATAAAATATGAAAGTTACAATATTACGTATTGCAACTTTATATTACTCTAGAACCTAAAAATCAGAATTCTGTGCTTATACAATTTCGGGGTTTGTTTCATTTGAGTTACATCCAAATATAAAAATCTAAATATAAATCATGATATTACGTACATAAGAGTCAACAAGATCATTATAATAAAAGAATGAATGATGGCTAAAACAGAATGTGCTAATTTGACAATTTTGTAATAATTAAACAGATTTAATGTGTCACGTACACACACAATTTAGTTATTACCGAAAATAGTAACGTGTGTTACAGCCTAATAGCTCTCGCTGTTAACCCATTTACATCCACAATCATTCTCATAAATAACCGCACATCTAGCGTATACCTTATATGTGTCGCCTACAACACAGATGATTACTAATAGCACTTCAAATATGATTACAAGGACGCAAAATTACAACTTGTTTCACAGTTTGTCAAATTGTATGATGAGACATCGTATTTGATGCGTTTCTCGATCTGTTTAAAAAAATATCAAGTTATATAAAAAGTTCAATGTAAAATTGTCATTTGTATAATAAAATTATAAAAAAAAACTATACTTATAAAGATACGAAGATATGCTTTGCGAAGAAATCTTTCTTCACTTTCGCAGCTTGACCCTCTCGAAGGCGACCCTCTTTTATAAGCAACGCACAACTTACCAGAAATCTTTTCGTAATTCATCGAAAAATTTTCGGAACTCTCGTGGTGTCTCTCTCGTAAATGGGAATTCGATGTCGATACAATAACGGAAAAAGGTTCACGGTTCGGAAATTCGACTTGTCGTTATCGACCTTTAATTCTCAGATACTTTCACGACATAACATATATTTTTCTCTCTCTCTCTCTTTCAATACTCAATTTCATAAACTTCCATAAAACATTTTATTTGTTCCTCGCTGTAACTATAATTATAAAAATAGAAAAGTATTTTTGAAGCTTACAACATTGTTGATAGTAAAACTAATAGTATAAGAATTTTTATATTTTAAAAAATTTGAGTTATAAAACAATTATATGTGCATGGATATGCCTATGGCAATTTAAGTTTGGCAATTTGAAAATATCTAAAAAATACGGCGACTTCCAGGACTCTTTCGGTGGTCATAACGAATGAATCATCTAAAGAAAAGTCGTGCTGCTGGCGACTCGTTGCACGCGTGTGCAACTTTCTTGCGATTTACACTCAACAGCCAACAAACGTGATATCCGCAAGTACTTTTAATAACTTTTGGCGCGCAAATCGCCACAACCGCAATTGCAGCGGTGTTGCAAAATCACATCGATTATATAGATGCACCGCGATAGCAATGAACAATTTGGAGGATGATCGATTAATTGTATGTTGTGATAGATGATTATATATACGCATAAACTTCAAAAATTAAAGTGGTTTAATGTGGAATCGATTACAAAATATTATTTCGTAATAAATCGAAAATTGAAAGAATATCGAAAATTATGCGGATTGGAATCGGATATATTTCCACATTACAATTAATCGATTGCTACAACTAATCGTATATTGTGCAATTTCCGCACTACATTGTGTAATATTTGCCATATAGTATATACTATATAGACTATGCATACTAAAATTGCTTGATAAAATATAGTAAGTTGTTAAAGTACAAAGTACGAGATACCTATATTTTAAATTATAAGCTGCAAAATTAGCTATGTTGCAATGTTTGTAACCTCAAATTTATAGTAAAATTTCATTCTTCGTTCATAATACATGTCATATAAATTATTAAACAAAATTTATTATTTTTGTTACTATTTTACTTATTTATTTATTTAATTTACTTTTTAATAATCTCCTTTTGTTATTTTCTTTAATACAATATGGAAAAAAAATGACTTGCAATTTATGGATATTAATTAATTTAGCTTTGTTGCCTCTGGCAGTACATTTAAACTGGCTTATCCATTGGGTGTTTCAACTGGGATATTTATTGATTATAAGTTATGTAATTTTGCCTTATTGTGTGATATCTGAGTAAGAACTAGAAGACTATAGTCCACTGATCGATGTCGATTGATGCAATACAATTAATCTAGTCTCGTGAACAATACAACAATACCATCCTCACGTGGGATTCATCAGTAATTACTCTCCTGTCTTGACGTTTACTCAAAACATAATTAATTTACTGCAGTATAATAATGCAGCCTCTCGTTTTCTCGAACTGAAGGAAAATTATGTGATGAATTATGACCAAATTGCAACTGCAACTTTCCTTTAAGCTTGATAGAATAATAAAAGAAACGTAAAAACAATTCTATATTATATACATAAAATATATTTAAATTAAATATAATTTATATTAAAGTAAAAAAAAGTTTTATTGTCTTACTTGCTATTAATTTTATATATTTAAATATTAATTAACAATCGTGAAGTTTAAATCGTAAAAAATAATGTATTTCTAATCGAAAGACCAAAAATATCTTCTCCTCTGAGAAGTGCCATAATAATAATAAACTTGAGAGACGGTCTCCTCCATTGAGCATCTGCCAGCGACACTCAGACATAGTCCATTGTGTCTCACAAGGAGTGTCATACTTTTATGTAAAAATTTTTTCTTATTTCTATTCTCGAGCAAATAATTTTAAAGTTCTCTTATGCATTGATCAATTCCTTTAATTCGTTATCTATGTATTATTATGTGCAATAGTTTCCCGTCTCTATTCAAACAGCGTCGATTATATTTTTACGGAGATGGATTTACGATGCTAAAGAATCGTGTTTTCCATTGAATCGTATATCGATACTATACTAATCTATAACCATAAGTGACAGCGTTACATCGCTATCTGCTCTCCGCTAAAACGCAGTTCCGCACTAGAATCGATATTATGACAGGGCTAATTTCGAAAATATAAAACGAAAGTATCAATCGACGGTTATAGGTATATCATATGTCACTTTCGAGATATAAGTATATTCGTATACTTTCCACTCTTATGTTTTTCTCACTTTTTTATATGGCGTCGTAAAACAATTCGCGATAAATCAAATAGAACGAGACCTAGGTATAATCAAACGACCAACAGCTTATCGTGCACAAACCCGTACTGAGGTTTATCACGATCACTCAAAGGATACACTGCGATAAATCAGTCAGAATTAACTATAGAGATCATGACGGCTCTCCTGGCCCAATATTCGGACTTTATTTTGATTTATGTGCGAATATATGCGCGATTAGTGACGCTACACCGCGTAAAGGTAATTATTACCTCGTACCCTCAGGAAGATTGTCAATCATATTAAAGAATACTAAAAAGAAAGGGAAAAGAAAAATCTATTCATTATTCTAAATCAAACTCTATTAGAATAAGTAAAACCGTACGTATTCAAAGAAAGATTTAAAATCTAAATCATTATTTTGTCAATTTAAATCAAATAATAAAGGTATAACACTTGTAAAATTATCTACTGTAAAAATTTCGGTAAAATTGTAGGAACAAACTATGTTTAGTGCAATTCTACTGTATTATTTTTTGCTTAAACAATAATAAAAATAAAATATTAAAGGCTATTAACTTTCCGGAGTTGACGTCAACACAATTATTGACGTCAACTCCGGAAAGTTAATAGCCTTTTAATTAGTATAAATCAAATAGATCTTATAAGATCTTAATTAGTATAAATCAAATAGATCTTATAAGATCTATTTGATTTATACTAATTAAAAGATACTAATTAATTTCAAGAAACTAAAATGACACAACTCATATAAAAAAGATTGAAAGCATATGTGTTTCGTGAATTATTTCCGTGTGTCGACTCATCATTAGAACGCCAACGTTCTGTGAACATTTTCGTCACATTGCAGTTTATTTCATCAGAGCGAGGAGCAGCCTGATACTGTACAAAATGAGATAATATAAAGAATGAATATTAAATATATTTTGATACGAATACGTTGATACGGGATATATCTTGAAGCTCGTATAATAAACTCTCATAAGTAGAAATACATGCGATCAAAAATACGAGCGCATGACGCTAAAAAAATGCCGAGAAAAAATACGGGAGCACGTAATATCAAAAGAGAAAAAGATGGAAAATGAAAATTCAAGTAAAAAATCGCTTCAGGGCAAAGGGCACGAGTTAAAAATAGCGATGGAAACATTTTAAAAAATATCACATGTGTGTGAATATATAAACGATTTTATAACTTTTATTCACTGCAGAATTTTTTGCGTATTTAAATATTTTAAGCTTCTTATAACTGTGTTATTTTTTAAGTATTCGCTTTTTAAGATTATACAAATAATGAATACGTAAATATGTTTTTCTCGTTCTCACACACAAATACATACGAATTTATATTAATAACTAATTAACTCTTCAAAAACTAATAACTTCGTAATTAACTTAAATAAATAAATTACTATTATAGAATATTATAGCCATATTATATAATTCATGATCAATATTAATGATAAACATTACGCAATTTAAAAAGACATGTAAATATTATAAAATATAAACCGTGCAACTGTTAGAGTAATCAAAAATCTCACGGCTTAGTTTCCGAACAAAATATTTACTTCGCAAAAAATTCGAAACTGTGTGTTTAATTCATATTATGAACATACTAACTTTCCGCCCATAATCTGGCATAAAATACAGCGAAGAGACCACTACGAGGCTAAACTCAGGCGATACATGAAAGTAGAGATTACACTCGTGGATTGTTGATGTCAAATCTTAAACATGAAGAAAGTATATCCGATTCTTAAAGCGTTGTTATTCTACGGATAATTTAGTAATTTTTTTTGTTTCGAGTCGCCCATGGAAAATGATGTTTCCTCTGTTTCTTCTTCGTTTCAAGGAAATTAAATTTGAAATAGAATAAAGATTCAAAGAACAAACAAGAAAAGTTATTGGATTTTTCGTTTATTTCTCGCTAAATAATTTTCTTCGCTCTGCACGTCGCATGACATGCAAATGCGAAGTAACCAGAAAATCTAAAAGATACAAAGAAAGAGAGATAGAAAAAGAAAAAGACAGGGCGCATATATTAATGTTACGGAAAGAACGGTTTTGCTGAAGTAGGTATCTAAAAATTTAGCTAGATACAGATCTGAAGATAACTTTGTTGAACTATCAAGTTATATATATATATATAATTATAAAGTTAACTATATAATAATAATTATCTTGATAATCTAATAAAGTTATTTTCAGATCTATATCTAACTAAATTTTTAAATATTCATAATTTCAGAAAAGTCACCTACACTTTTCGTGTAGGTGCTAAAATTAAACGAGAAAAAATAAAATCAAGTAAATACTTCACTGGAATATCAACATTTTTTTCAATATTGCTCACCGTACTTGGGTTTTCTATATAATTATCTTGATAATCTAATAAAGTTATTTTCAGATCTTTATCTAACTAAATTTTTAAATATTCATAATTTCAGAAAAGTCACCTACACTTTTCGTGTAAGTGTTAGAATTAAATGAGAAAAAAATAAAATCAAGTAAATAAGATCGATTTCGAAACGTTGTAAGAAAATAAAAAAAAATGTTTACTAAGGTGCAACAGTCGTCACCACTTCAGAGATTGTACCAAAAGGTACGAAATCCTTTTGCTGATCGAATGTGATTAAAATATAATCTCATCAAAATCTAATCTCTCACCTCAATCAAAATCCCATCTGATTCCTATAATCCTTTTTACATCAACGTCTCACTTGATTCTCGTGCGCGCAAAGAATTAAAATGAATAATGATACATGACTCAAATTCAGATGCAGATATTATACGGACGGCAGAGAATATAGTTTCTGTTTACGTTCTCCAAGTTTAGACTATAGCGTATTGCGACAGCCGGTTTGGGGAACTCCTAATGCTGTGTATGAATGGTGCAGGGAACGAGCCAGATGAACGGGCTGGCGAACGTGCGAACGTACAGATGTGAGAAAGAAAGAAATGTACGTGATGAGAAAACGGGGATGGCTCTCGAAAGCCGGAGTTAAATCGCACAATCCCGAAAGGGTGAAAAAGGCACGGTGGAATACGGAGCCGAAGATCGAGAGGGAAAGGACCTGAGAGGAGAGGACCGGTATAGCACAACGAGAGTGCGCAGGCGGTACTCACTGCCAGGGTCACTCTCGTCGCACTCGCGTTCTGTAGCGGCGCGACGCGAGGCGACGCAACGCGCCGCGACGCTACCGATCCTCTTCTCCTGGCTAGACGCACTTCAGTGCGCCGCGAGAGCGCTCCGATACCGCTTGTTGATTTTACGCCTCCCGTCGGAGCGAGCAAAGCCGCGCCACTGATCGTCGATCGTAATAAAAAGTTTTAAAAAGAAAAAGTGCGAAAATAGCGGCCAAAAATTGCAAACGTCACAGAATGAAACGCGCCATAAAATAGAAAAACTTAACGTATATTTAACGATTGGCAAGAAATAGTGCGCCATTGAGATCATTTGGCTTTAAATCATCAGTGTTTATCATGTAAACTAAGAAATAATCACTTATAAATTTATTAATGAGTGTGTAATCAACGATAAATAATGAATGAATAATAAACAATAAAAATAGTAAGAAATAAAGATTCAAGATTATTAGTAGATTTAATATAATTAGCAGTTATGGTCAACATTTTCTGGATAGTTAATTATTCGTGGTCGCCAGTAAAATTAATACCTGCAAGTTTAATAGCGGTTCGAGACAGCCAATGATTGGAACTATAACTCGAGTTTATATATGTGCGCTCACCGCGAATTAGCAGTAAACGGAAATTAATTCCAATCAAATTCAAGCCTATTAATATCATCAATCGTCAGTAGGATTATTAATAAAATAAGTAAAGTCTGAAGCAATCAACGTGATAAATGCTACTAATAAAATCTTAAAACTCTTTATTAAATTCTACTAGAGACAATACAAATCAATATGTATTGTCTCTACTTCCACTTAACACGCAAACTTTAATAATAATAACTGTTATAAAAACTGTTAACAAGTGAAGAATATTATGAATTAGTGGCACCAAGTGACGTGAATCGACACTTGGTATATTTACTTCAGAGTAATGCTGTTTTCCTTTTTTTTTTCTTTCGAAAAGATGAAAAATTACTGGACAATCACTACCAAAATACTCTGGGGATCAAAAATAATCAATCTAAAAGTTTTTCAAGAGAGAAACCTGAAATTTATCTGAACTGATCAAAGAAGTTTCGTGAGATAATCCTTCGGGGATAAGCTCCTTTTCCCTTTTTTTTAAAGCTAAAGTGATTTGTTCATGAAGAAACAAGTGTATTAATGGATGAGTTCGTAGGGACACCCAAGTCGTACAAAAGACGATCAACCAAGAACTTTTATATAAGAATTAAAACTAATCTTACTTAAGACTCCAAGAATCCTCGGATTATTAACTTTTCCTATTTTTTTCTCATAAAGATAAATTACGCGATACAACAATAAAGAAACAAGTTAATTAAAAGTTTTCTTCCAAAAATAAAGGATTTACTTAAAAAAAAAAGTGCTTTGGTTTTTTTTTGTAAATGGAAATCGGATTTAACTAACTCTTTGATTCAAAGTACACTCGAAAATACAGAATCGTTAATCCGCGAATCAATTCAATATAAATTCTAGAAATGTATAACTTACTAAAGGACGAAGAATAACTAACGAATCGAATTAAGTGATATAAATCATTGATTGGAGTTTTGTGGACAATATTGGAGCGTTAAGAAATGTTCGAAGAAGGCAGAGTGACTCATCGATGAGCAAGGACTGGTACTATCTTCGAGTGTGGAATTGTCGAGGCATTCCCCAAATTTTCGAAGAAAATGTATTAGCAGAAGAAGTTCTTCGATATATCTCTTCTGCTTTTAATGGACAAAGTTGTGATTAAATTCGATAGTGGAAGTGACTCGAAGTACACTCGATTCCATATGCTCCCTCGAACAGACACGCGACTCACGGAAGTGAGAATGCCAGGTGACGCAATGGTAAAGTTCGAGTGTCGCATGATCGATGAGAAGACTAACGACAGGTGATTATGCAGGTGAAATCGAGATTTCGCGAAAGATCTCGTCGCGTTCGCCACGGACGTGACACTCGTCTATTAATAGTTTCGCGAACAAAATTTTACGATCACATTCTATGCGAACAACACGGTAATTTTGTGATCAAGTAGCATGCGACGCAATCGTGAATTAACGTACATTTTATGTGCGTTATTTTGAGCGATATTTTGAGATAATCGTGATAATCTCTGAGAATATTGACAATAACATTTTGTTTCTTTTATCGTATGAAAATCTTATAATTAGACACTTTATTTCGTCTCGGTACAAAGTTAGATTTGCCAGCGTAATTTTATCGCAGGTATTTAAAATAGATTAAGAACTATATTCACAAAAGCTATTACAAAACTAAAATTCTATGCATTTGTACTATACATTATCAGTTAATGAGATAGTATTTCTTATTAACTATTATTAGAATTTAAATTGTATATTATTAACAGATTTAGAAAAGTTTACTTAAAGTAATTTAATTATATATGATATTTTAAAGCTGATACCAACGCAAATGTATTATTGCAATAATAATAGTATGCGTGTATATACAATACTGTAAAATACAACAATTAAATTCGAACAAGAATCTTTGACTCAAATCTTTTTCCACAAAAAAGAAATAACTTTAATATATATAAACATTAAAAATAAATATTTAAAACACATATATATTGTAGATATTAATTTTGAAAATAATTCATATAACAAAAATTTATGTCTAATTTTTTATATATAATCCAGTTCATTAAACTCGTTTTTTATTGAAAATAAGTACGCTTTGTCTGAAAAAGTATCAATCATGTTGTGACAATATATGTATATAAAAATCTAGTCAGGAATTTTACTTTAGATAGAAATTTAGAACATTTTTAGAGCATATTATACACTGTCAACCATAAGTCAGGTATTCCCTTATAATTGCGCGGTGCATGGACTCATTGAAACGGAAAATGGCTTCTTCTTATACAGGAGCTTCACAATAATGCATTATGACTTTCGTATATTATGTTTATACCGAGCATAATCTCTTATTACGTATTATGTATTTATATTTTACGTTTTATAATACGTTATGTAATTTACGAGAAAAATACCTACAAGTTTTATGAAAAATCAGAATTTATACCGAAATAAGCAGCTCATTTCAAATATTCATTTCTTTCATGTCATTTTTCTCGTTATATTTGAGTAACGTTCAACCATCAGTTTAACCTACGAATTAACCTTTAGAGCGTTTGCCAAGTTGTCGATACGAAAAAATGTTTTTTCCTTCTTCTATAAAAGCTTATTGGCACGTATCGAAAAATCGTATATTCGCAATATTACTCGATATCAAATATTAAAAATAGAATAATCATAAAGTAATCAAAAGAAATTGCTTTATAAAAATAGTTTCTCAATTCCATTTTTTAAAAAGAAATTCTTCTGATATTAAATACAAAGCAAAATTATGTTAAATTCAAATTATCGAAATAAATCAAAATTAAAATACCAAAACAATTGATATTATAAACAAATAATAATTTTATTTAAAAGAAATGTTAAAACATGCAATTTTAATGTAGGTATATTTATCGCGATCTTACATCCTCATATTAGTGTAATGTTATAAAGCCAGATATATACATAGAAACTAGATATAGCGAAATGATCATGGTGATACAAAACGAGAAAAATGATATAGATAAAAAATGTTTTCTTAAAATAAATTTTTCCGTAAAAATATGCGATGCAAAAATTCTTTGACGAGATTTATTGCGACCCCAAATTGCACAACATACCGAGGAAGCATTCGGGAATTAAACGTCGCAAGCGAGATTGAATTATGAAATGGTAGAAAAAGCGGTAAAAGTGAAGTGACAAATTACGATTACAATAAAGAGAATCATGATTTTACATGAGCTTTATAAATCTCAATCGTATCATATAATTAAGCAATGTAAGACAAAAAGCAAATGTTGAAAAAGAAATAGAGAGAGAAACATACAACGGAGAATTGCACAAATAACGAAGCATTTGTTCAAATGGCATGGTCTTGAATTCACAACCTGAACAAAGACCTGCAGCTTCAATCGCCAAAAGGAAATTATGTTATATGTTCCCAAATACAAGTCACTTGACTCGAAATGTGTGTGGATAACTAAATTTAATTTCTTCATCTATAATAAGTTTAATTGTAATAAATAAAATTGCAATTAATCTGTAATAAATTTGATTTCGACTTTAACGAAATTATTTCAAAAATTAAAGTTTTATTAAAGAAATCTACTATTAAAATAACGAAATAGAGACATCGATTAGATTGTGATCAAAGATGATTGATTTTGATTTGAAATCTGATTAAATTAATACAAATTACTGTAAAAGGTGTGTATTCTATATAATATTTTTATCGATAGATCTTTGAATATGTAATTGATCTTCTTAACAAAGTTCTTAATTTTCGACATAAATTATTTTCTGTTAAAGTAAAATTAATTTCATAATAACCAAGATATTTTAACAAAATCTTTTTATTTAATTTCATATTTTTATAATAAAAATCCAATTTCTAATTTATTGCTATTTCACAACTGCTTCAATCTTTATCAAACTATGATTGTTGGAAATGTCTTGTAGAAAAGTTATAAAAATAAACGAGAGTGCATAGTACAGTTAGTGAATAATCGACGACAGTATAACCGATCTTTAAAGACAGTAATAAAGCAAGATCTCTAAGGATTCATAGCTCATAATGTCTATATTTGCACGTGCAGGTCCTTTTAGATTATTAACCTTTAGAGAGAGAGAGAGAGAGAGAGAGAGAGAGAGAGAGAGAGAGACTAGTTATCATATAAATAGCTAGTTATATAAATAAGAGCATTTATGTAACCGATATTTTATAATCGAATCAATAGATTTATGTGTGCATCGGAAGCTAATTAATTAATGACTTTTTTATTGAATCAAAATTATACCTAGGAAAATATTCTATAATATCTACAATGTATGTAATATTTATGATACCTAATTTCTAAAATTTTATTAATGAAAATTTATTCATAGATTAACCATATAAAGCTCTCGCATCATCTAATTGTGCATTTGAAATTTATTAATAGAGTCATAAATCTTCTAATTTTTAATATTGTGTCTAATTTTTAACTGTAATATCTCTAAAATTTTTTCAAAATAAATTTTACTTTAATTTAAAAAAAATTTTTCAAAGTTCTATAATGAATAAATCTAAAAAAATGACGCAAAAAAATTATTATATCTCCACATATTATTAAATTCTTTTCTAATTTTTTTATATCTTTTTTATTTAATACATTTTATAACAAAATTCTCGTTAAAAATCTTTTTAAAATTTAACAGAAAAAATATTCTCTTACATTTCATTTTATAAAATTAATTTATGAACCTTTATGTGGTAGTATGAAAAAGAACGTTTCACACAAAACGTAGAGAAAGAAAAACCTATCTCATCACACTAATCCATGTTGTTACCGTCATGGTCATTCCGCGCATCGTTCCTTCAAAATTTCATTAGCGAACTTAACAAAAGCCGGATCCGTTTTAAACTTCGTAATGACTAATTAAAGAAGACATGATCGTCAGGCTTTTATAACTTAAACTGCTATAATTGCATCAACGACGACGAAATAACTGTGTAAAACTAGAGCGAACAACCTTTAATAAATTATCGAAAATTTAATTTCATCAATACACTTTTCGTTCTGTAATAGGATTAACGTAATAACAGCAGATGCACGTAATGGCAAATTGCAGCTCAACGAAAATGTCGTCAGTATTTTATTCTTTTCATTATTTATTATTCTAATCGAATGACATGAAATAAGACAAAAATTATCGGGTTTCTACAATTCAAAATTTTTTAAATTCTGGTTATTACGCCGATCACAATTATCACTGAAAATTTTATGATTGCATTTAATGACATACACTTTTCGCTTTTGAAATGTAAATTTGTTCATAAGAATTTTCAGCGCAGACATTTATTGCTTAATTTTTTGTATAAAATATCTTCTAATCTTTTAATAAGAAATTTAATTAAATATTACATTATATACGATAATGTAATTTTTAATTAAATGTTTCTTTTACTGTAATACAATTTAAGGGAATTTAAATTACAAATATCTAAGTAATTTTACAAATTGTTAAAAAAAAAACAAAACTAATTTATGAAATCAAATCAGTTATTGCAAATGAATATCGTCGGGAGTAGACCTTCGTCTAATCGAGTAAACTGACACGAAGGCGGATCATATTCCTGCGGAGTAATTCGATCTTGTTTCACTCTCTCAAGGTTGAATTTTTAACTCCGTTTTGCACGCAATTAACCTGCTATATTCACGGAATTGTTTTTTGGCGATATTCCTCTCGAGATCAAAGCGAACGAATGAAAAATCAATCACGCGACTAATGTATAGCATAAATGAATTCACTCACAAGTGTTGAAATGTGCCCTCGCCGTTGCATTACGATATGACCGTTGCAACCATCGCCATTGTATTCTCGCCGTTGCATTCCCGACTTGTTCCATTGTTCCGAAACACTCGCTCGCGCTGATGCATCGATCGCGGGAAAAGCACAGTTAATTGCAATCGTATGCTAATTAACTTACAATCACGGCGTACCTGACGTAATTTGGATGAGCGAGAAACACGAAACGGAACCGATCGTTCGCCGCGCCGTTTCGCTTGAACGGGTACGGGAAAAACACGGCTAATTGCACATCGATACGTTAACGCGATCTCGTTTCGCGGCACTCCCGACGTTCATTACATTCGCGAGGTGCTCGGAACGAGAGTTCAAGCAGAACACAAATCGTCATGACGTGAAAATGGCGCGAAAATCATTCTAAAAGTCACTTTTCAATCGTTTATCGTAACATTTGCGTTGTTCCGTTTGGGACGCGACGATCACTTCACGCGACACGCCTCGAAGACACGAGCACGAAAAACTCGCGGCCAACTTCGCGCCGTGGTTACATGCGAGGAATCGAGAATCCGCGAGTCAAATCGAACCGACCAATTGATCGGCTTCGTGTATCGATGTGAAAAATATAGTGTTTTCCACTTACAATTAATGGCTCAATTGGCTCAAGTCGACATAAACATTGTTCTATCTTTCTTGACATTGAATAAATGAAACAATGAGAAAAACAAAACGATACTTCTGGCGACTTGTGGTCACGATGGAAATCACCCTGATGAAAATAAAAATCGGAGCTTAAGTCGAATGTAACGGGAGAGTAATAGAAGCGTAAACGAAGCTTCTAGGAAGCGAAAATTGGAACAAGAACGTACAAGAAGCGTAAACGCTTTTTTTACGGTTCATTGTTTCTATTTAGTAATAGAAGCGTAAACGAAGCTTCTAGGTGAACGTCTCTTTTACGTTTCGTTGTTTCAAAATTTTCATCTTTCAGATATTTCGTTTACGTATCGCGGCTTGTGCTTGCAAAAAAAACTGAAGATAGTACATGACTCGTGAGACTAAAGAAACGAATAATAGTTCGAAACGCGACGTGCTACGGTGTGACGTCACGACCGTGACCATCATGCGAATCCAAAGTAAGGGACAAACGCGCGCTACGCGTGCGTGCGTGCATGTGTGTGTGTGTGTGTGTGTGTGTGTGTGTGTGTGTGTGTGAGAGAGAGAGAGAGAGAGAGATCCCGGAAGATTTCAGCTTGTTTACATAATAATCTAATCTCGATTCTGCCCCGTCCCGATAATCTCGTGAGGATCAAGCCATTCTCAGCGTTACGATACATTTGAGCTTCACCGTCTTCATCTCACCTCGCTCGACACGGCGCTAGTCTCTCTTAGCTTCGAGGGGAGAGAAGAGAGAGAGAGAGAGAGAGAGAGAGAGAGAGAGAGAGAGAGAGAGAGAGAGAGAGAGTTTAGTTTCCGCTTACTTCACGCGGAATCGCATTCTCTCACCGTTTTTCTCGCCGTCGAACGCGAATTCCACGCGCGACGAAACGTCGAGTAGAACATTCGTTCTTGCTATTCATTAATTGGCGCGCGGTCGTACTTAGCAGTGCTTTTTTTCGCGTTCTTCTCGTGAACGTGAGTGAAACGAACAATGGTACACGGCATAATATCAGGAAACAACAAGGCGAGTAGCGGTACATTACGTGGTGAGTAAATACAATTGTCAATATTTACGGTAATTATTTATCTTGCCCGGAATAATGCAATGTCGTCACGTTACAATAATCGCATTTCGACGGATACGGTGTATTGACATGAATTTGTTTATTTGTTATACACAGTTGCTTTTATTTTCCCTCATGGATATAGTTGAATGATCAAATAACCAAAAGTTATAACGTATAGAAACGTTATTTATTGACTGTGTTTTATATATATATAAATATAAAATATATATATAATAAAACACACACGCAAGTACAGAGAGGGTATAATAAAATAAAGTTTACTTGACCGTTGACTCGCAATAAAATTTACGCAAATTTTGTACATTTTAAATCATCAAAGGCAAATCCAAGAAATACCTCTCCTGTCATATAATCTTGTTTGCATTATAAATGAACGCTAAATTTCGAAACATAATCTGCTTTTATAAACGCACCGTTTTGAAAATAAAATGCGCTGCGTGCATTGTGCTTTGTTTTTTTTCCAGCCCGTTCGTGTAGATACATGAGGCTAGATATTTTACGAGTAACAAATCGAGTTCTCGATAAGAATCATTTCACAATTGTCCCCCGGAGCGGCATCCATGATTATAAATCCCACCTGTTATAAGACACAAGGGAGACACCTTTTCCTTCCTCTCTCTCTCTCTCTCTCTCTCTCTCTCTCTCTCTCTCTCTCTCTTGCAAAAACCACTTCGTTTCATTCTTTGTAACATCTCAAATTTAAAAGGAAGATAAACTGGAGTAAGCCTCTTGATCTCGCTTCTGCAGTCGATAAAAGAACACCGAAAAGATTGTTGAACTACACAAAAGATTGTTAGTCGTGAGATCCTTTGAGGAACTTGAATCCTTTTCGTTCGACATCCCCCGACAATATCACTTTTATCATGATTTTCTAACTAGCACGATCACTACAAAGAAGGGAAGTTTTGTGACAAACACACAAGCTTTCTAAATATTGTACTGAACCGCAATCCCCAGGAGCTATTTGAGCGCATACAATTTAGTAGCACACATAAGTCCTTTTACATCCTTTATGATACAGAACAAAAAGCAAGACTCAATTTCTAATTAATTATAAAATTGGATTCCTTTCTTAACTTTCAATACAGAAATATTAAAATACAATTTATAAAATGTAATGATGTTGAAGCTTATGAAAGATATATAATACATAAATATAAAATATATATATATACTTAATAAATAATAATTAACAAATATGTTTCAACTAAAACAAATAAGGCTGATGAGCCTAATAAGTTTTACGTGCTAAACAAAATTTTGCATTAAATATAAATTGAAAAATTCATGAACAATTTTCTATTACAAAGTCATAAACGACGTTTCAATCTTTATTAAAGTCATCTTCAGTATGTTAATCGTTTAATAATCAAACTAAACAAATAGATGTTCCAATAACAGATATCAACGAAACATTTAAAATAATCGTACGCAATTTAATTGATAAATCCATATCATTGTTGTAACGGTGTTAAATTATGATGTTGATTTTTATCTTACACAAGTCTAGAAATCTCTTTGTAATAAATATACTTAATAAATAATATAATAAGTATGTGTAATAAATAAATAATTTAATTATTTTTATAAAAGGAGACGTGTTTCATGGAATTGAGATTTCACAAACTTGAATGACAAGATTTTATTTCATCAAATTTGTGATATACTATAAAAACGGATATTCTGCTTGATTACAGCAGACCAAAATTTCTCCGTAATGTTGTACAATCAGGAAAACATTCACCACTTTTGAAGAGCTTTCACCGCGTTCAAGTTATTCATTGCACGTTTACGTGATTTGGTCAAATTGCTAAGTGAATATCTTTAGCGCACGCTTCAAATAGTCAGAAGGAACACATCCTTACGAATCTAAAACCGCAATTAGCTACTGGCAAATTGAAACAATATCTATATATACTTCAATTACAGGCAATTTAATTAAATGCAGAGATAAAGAGAAAAAAAACGAAAAATTTACAGAATTATTGCAACTTCATAAAAGTGCTGATCCAGTTTAAGCAAATATCAAAAGAAATTGTGAAGTATTTTACAATAAGAATATTTTTAATGAAACAAAATAAATAAAATTTAATTAAATCGTGTAGATTTTGTGCATAAATGCTAAAAAATTTTACTTTGTGCGCGCGATTCGGAATAATCTCTATAAGTTAATATTAAACGTTTTGTGCTCATTTTAATTTTACCTATATAATTTGATAGTTAATTAACTGAGGATTATCATGAATATTCCGAAAATATAATTTTCTATAATAACTCGTTATTTCAAATGTTTTGGAATCTATGTGAAGGATTGCCGCAAATCATTCGAAATTGTTACAGTAATTTATGTTCATAATTTATAATTAATCTGTTGCTATTCCGCATCCATCTACATGCAAATTATGAATATAAATTGCTGCAACAATTTTAAATTAGTCTTTTGAATTCTCTGAAAGTAAACTCTTAATTTATAATTTTTTTTCGAATTGAATTATTTTGTTTATTAACAGAGATAATGAATGGAATCGCAGTTCTAAAGAGAACACGAGACGATTCGTTTATTCGAATAAAATCGTTCTGCCTAGAAACAAATCGACATTGTTGTGTAATATCACAGTTATTGCTAATAATTTCTCATGCGTTACATTTATACACATAGACGAGCATATTCTCGCACAATGAAATAATTGAATTCCTCTATCGTCCATACATTTTGAGAGCATTAATAATTTTTTATGTCACCACTTGCAACGTCAACTAACAATGAGCGTGACAATTTTATTCGTAATAAATGACACAAAAGGTAATTGTTTCGATTAAATTATTTACAATAGAAATGATCGATACGAGAATAAACGCGGTTTTATTTTTCATTATTGTTTTATGTTTCGCTGATAATGTAATTAACGATTCTGTCAGATACTTTTAAGGAAAAAGATGCATCATTGTCAACTTTATCGTTAATTTAAATAGATATAGTTGATAGCAGTATTTCATTATTAACGAAACTTGTTATTGTAAAGAAACGAATACAAAAAATGCAAAAATCTTTAGGAAAAATTAATAAATTCTTAATTTGCAAAATTAAAGATCCTGCAAACGTTACGGAACGATGTATAATTATGGTTTACTGTTACGATCGTGAGAAAGAGGTTTGTTAAATACATATTAGTGAGATGAATATGAATTTATTAACTATATTCTAATCGTTACTGGTCTTGTTTCATTTCTTTATTGATATTTATCGTCTCAACTTCTTTAATGCGTTCGTTAGTTAAAATAAGCAATTGTATACATAATATTCCAATGTAATCTCCGTCATGATTTCTGTGATTTACACAATATTTGATTCGATATCGTGATAGCAATGAAATATTCATTCACATGGTGATTGATAAAGTTGATCAAATTACACGGAATTAATTGTGCGCCCCTGATTCTGTCAATCAATATGACGCGAGAGATGTGATATGTACACGGTAATCATAATTTGTGTTTGTTCACGAATAAGCTATGTTTGATTCTAATATATGTATGTTTATCTTTACATCAATACGCTTGAATTGATATCTTTGAAACTAACGAAGTTACGCAGATGTGACAATCATAGATAAATATATAAATGCATCACGTACACGAAGGACAATAATACATTGTTGTTGCATGCACGTATCGTTTCATGTAGTTCGATTATCTTTAATTTTAAACAGTAGCTTATATTTTAGAAAGAAATAACAGTGTTAAATAATATATTGTTTGTTTTTTACTCTAACAAACTTCATAAACTTATAAATAAAGAAATTTTTTTGCAAATGAAATCAGACTATAAATGAGCAATAAATGAATAACAAAAAACATTATTCTCTAATTAATTGTAGGTAAATTTTAGTCGAATAGTTTCTTTTTCGAAGCTTTTTCGAAGTCTATCGAAATGTTTAAAAATAAACATAATATGATTTATGTTCAAAGATTGATATTTGAAATACTTAGTATTCCAATCATAGAATCATTGGAATACTAAAGTAATATATATTATATTCCACAAAGCATCGTGCTCGTTTCTCAAATTATCTAAGAGCCAATATATATTATGTACATATTTCCACCCATAAATCCCATATATCGATTTTCACAATTCAAATTGGAATCTCTTTGATTCGCGATAAAACGAGCTTTTACTACAAATAATGATAATTACAATGAAATAGTGCCAGCGATGTGCCGTGGTTATAAACTACGTACGTTAATGCAAACGCATTGTGAACGCGTGCTGCTAAATTCCGATTATCTCGATCGCTCACCGCATTACCGAATAACTAACATCGAACGCGTAAACTCACCGTAGAGAACACACAAGATACGTTAGCATACAAGTCAATAAAGTAGACATCTCTTGACGTGGAATAGAATAATCTTGTTGCAGCGGCTCTAATAAAGTGTCGGCGTATATTATGTTTCATGGTTATGTTCATCAAGCTGCACCCAGGAGTGAATTCCGTGCAAATTTAAGCTCTTTCCTTTTTGTGAAATACAAATACGTGGATTTAGGTAAATGTCTGTGAAAAAATAACAACTTCTACGTAGCTATGTTTTTGTGTTGTTATGCATCGTGTACGAATTAAAACAATTTTGATACTAGTTTTTGCTCTTTTTAATTATAATGTTAATTCATAACGTTATAATTACGTTGCTTATGCAACGCAATCTACGTGTCGCTTTTTATTTACTTAAAAAAAAAAGAGTCAAACGCATTCCGTATTAAATCTTTGCAGACTTTTTATTTTATAAACTGTTCGCTCAATTTGTATGAAACTTGACCTATGGGGTAATTTGATGATAGGTACTTTATACAAATCTGAGATCAAAAATAAAAAATATTTTATTATAGCGTTTTGAAAAGCTCTCGAGATGTGCTACAAGAATATGCAATAAAACATTGGGGTTTCCATTTAAAAAATTCATGGTGACCCTGACCTGACCTTGATAGTGCCCCCTATCTAAAATCCGTTATGTCCACCTTCTTTCCCCCAAGAAAACCTACAACTTTCATATAAAACTTTTTCTTGTATCTCTTTTAGTTTCTGAGATATTCGCCTGGGACGATTAAAATGCCCCACCCTGTATATGTACGCTATATGAATGTAGACAATAGTATCGCAATTCGAATACAAATATTCGTTTCTTCTCTCGTTTATTAAAGTTGGAATAACGTTTATTGAGTTTGGGTTTTATTCAGAACATTATATGGAACAGTTAATTTTCATATGGAAGCAATCAAATACTGATACTGATGAAATATATATAGTCATACAGAATATTTCTGGGTTTTTCTTTTAATTATCGTATTTCCAGCTTGCGTGGTACGATTTCTGAACAACATTTAATATACGATCTGTAAACAGTATTTGACATATATATGATGAATTTATAATGATACGTATGAAATTTATTGTAATTACAAAAATGATCTTTTTAATATTATCTTCGTAGATTATGTATCATATATCATTTTGCATTTTTCATCATTTTTACGTGATGGCTACTTACATTCAAATTGGAAGAAAACACATAACAGTTTATATTAAATCTTCGAGCTGCTCATTAATCACAGATATGCGATATCGTGCTCCATTTCCTATTTCCTAATTACAAAACAATACTAATTATACTAAACCATTATATATCATTGCTTTTCTCACCAAACTTGCGTAAATAGTGTGATGCACCCATCTGCTAAATAACCATTGTATAAAAAGGGCCTGTTGATAGAACACGAAAATGGATCGGAACACTGTATACTGAATATCTGAAGGTTATTCCAAAAATGGTAAATATAATCTCACTCTCTCTCGTAATCCGCTTTGCCATATAATATACAATAGTTTTTTTAAACAGGTTCACGATCTGTATACAGGATGCCCTAGAAAACACGCGTTTCTTCTACAAAAGATTCTGTATAAGTTTGTATCTTTTTAACAAATTCATAAAATCTATTAGTAAAGATTACCTTGATATATATTACGCGATTTTATCAAATGTATCGAACATTAATGAAGAACATACAAAGACATATCAAATGTTTTTTTTCGATTTTTATAAGCTCAAAATACATTGCAGTGTTTACAGTATAGATTATAATGTATATCCTATGATATATGATATTTATTTCTTTATAAGCTCTTAAGGGAGTGTGAAACATTCCCTTCATAAAAATCGATTTTTTAAGCGTATATTAGTTATATTTTTAAGCGTATCATTAAAACGAGGTATAAAAAATTTATAGTGTCAAAGGCAGTTTTATGTATAATATATAATATACATTGGTATTAGTACAAGCTGCGGGCAGAAAGTATTAGGTTTATAAAACAATAAACAATATGCAAAACGTTATTTTATTTTCTGTCTAAAATATCAATCTGTACCATGTGCACGCAAATCAGGAGAAAGCTTTTATAGTTGGATGCTCGTTGAGGTCGCATCGAGCTTTACTGTTACTCATAATGATATACGAGCGATTTAAAAAATTATCACTCCGCGGAAAAATCTGCGCAAAAGAGAATGATGAAAATAGCTGTTACAAAAAAATTATGGAGAGAGAGTAGAAGATACGTTACCGACACTGACAAA
This sequence comes from Mycetomoellerius zeteki, assembly GCF_001594055.1. NCBI lineage: Eukaryota > Metazoa > Arthropoda > Insecta > Hymenoptera > Formicidae > Mycetomoellerius > Mycetomoellerius zeteki. The sequence goes on along the minus strand of NW_017256393.1, from coordinate 2,959,622 downwards.
TGATTTCCGTCAAACTTCTGAATTTATATGGAGAGAACATGAGTGTGCGAATTTATGATTACAGTGGCGGAAATGGCGATATAAGCACGAGGTGAAAAATATCGTCTAATATATCCTTTTTTTTTATATGGTAAAATGGAGTTTCTAGCAATTACCTTATTTTTTCATTTTGTGAGGTCCATTGAATACATAAGTTTTTTTTATTTTTCAGAAAAGCGGGTGACAGATGAAAACTATTAGATATTAATAAAGGTGTATATGAATTCAATAGAATTATGATGTATAGTATATATACAGATTTTATTACAGAATACTAAAAAAAACTATTCAGTATTTATTTGGTAGACAATACACATTATACTGGGTAAAAAAGCTTTAGCTACATCCTATATAAAAGATAGCACGACACTCGGAGAAAAAGTATTATGCTGATAATTTATTTATCGCAATTCCAACGATGTTTAGTACTAGCAGAAAACTATCCTCTGCATTTATTTTTAAGTAGTGTTTCGGCTGTAATTTTTTTCAATTTTGGTTTATTATAATAGTATAAACACATGCGAAACTTTTTTTTATTTTTATAAGGAACTGTGTAGAACTGTGAAAAATGCTACTATCATTCTTTTTTTATTAATAAGATACTAACTTCACGGATATCCAAAAGTGGGATCTGTGAAGTTAGCACGACATTCTGTTAAAAAACCGTGTCTCCAGATAACAACAATTCTAGTAACGCTTTTTAATAATTAATTTTTACACTTTTTAGTAATTTTTGTACATATACTTATAATGTCTCTAATTAAGTTTTAGCAATATCAAACTTTTATACAGATTATTCTGAAATATTATTTATATTACAAGTTCCGTGTCAAGAAAATGACTGTCGTTAGAATTATATTAGGGTAAAGTTTAAAATGACTATATGAGTTTGAGAATTATCGAAGGTAAATGCAAATGTGAACGCTGCCTACTAGTTTAATAGGGCATACAATGAATGCGAGGAAATCGTACGAGAAATACTTCCTAAGAGAAACTAATTTTCAGCGATATATAAGGAAAGAATAAAAAAGGAAGTATGGTACTGCACTATTTTTGCAGAACTTGCTTATACTATATAAATAATCAATTTATACATAATGATCTTTTCAATTCTTAAAACGTTATTATTTAACAGACGCAAGTTTGTTATAATTTAAATTTTTTATTATTTTGATTTATGCCTTTTTGGAATTTTAGAATTGATCTGTTTTTAAAGCACGTATTGAATTAAATTAATTAACGAAAAAAGATTAATAATATTTAATAAATTGACTATATGGCTCAATCAGAATAAATCAGTAGTAAAAAGAATGGGCTATGAGCCAGTTTATAAGCCAAACTGGCTCATAGCCCATTCTTTTTAATTCTAATAATATTTAGATATATAAAAAAATTTTATAAACTTATATAATATTGCTATTTATATTGATTATGATGCAATTTGCGTAACATACGATCACTTACATCAGAAATTAAATAACTAGAAAGTTCGCGTGCACATTTATTTTTTGTAAAAAATACTTCTTTTTATCAACAGTTTTTAGGAAGAATTTAATAAAAACACTTTTCCTATATACATATATATCAATAAGGCAATGTGAAACAAGTGCAGCAAATATAACAGTACAGCTCGATTACCCACCATTCGATTACCTTCATTTTATGCAGCGGAAAGGTCATTTTATCATTTTCCTGTTTCTTTCGTAAAATTTGCTATTATGAAAATATAATTTTTTTCAATGAATAGAGAAAGAGCTAATAAGCCAAAATGGATGATCATGCTACGCACTAATACATAAATATGAAAATATACAATAATCGCAAATGTTTCGACCTATAATGAGATCATCTTTAGGAGAACATAAATTTCAAAAAATTAGAAATTATGAATCAAATCGTTAAATTGTGAATATATTAAAGCTTGTGAATTGAACACACACGCACAACGATCGTTGTATGTTTTTGTATAATATTTATGTATCAGTATATATTAATGGACAAATAGCACGGTTATCCAGCTCGGTTTAGCTCTTTCTCTAGTTATTGCAATAATTTTTAATCTTCTAAGCCTTTATATTAATAATTCTTTTTGGGATTTAATGACGTATACATAATCAATCCACTACTTTTGAAATAATTCTAAAAACATCTCCCGCTTCGAATATTGACATCATTTTCGGAAACGAGCATATGTAATATTGTAACCGTGCAAAAATTTTGCTCTTTGTTATTTCGTATAATGTGCCCATAATTCGGCGAGGCGAACGCAATAGTTCGCTGAAAAAAATCATTGTGCGTCAGAGACGTGATCTAAAAATAGTGCAAACGCATTTTCCACCCACGTGTCTCCCAGTCAACTTTTACGGCGAAGAAAATGGCTGCACCGTAGGGGAAAATGGGGTGCAATCAGGCGTCTTATCATTTATATTGTGAGAACAATTTCACACCCTATTGCTCTGAGATAGTATTTAAGAATTGTTATCTTTCGAGAATATATGAAAAGACGCTCCATTATAAAATAAAAATATGTATAACAAAAAATCGTGGATAATAACCATCATGACAGAAAGGTTTCTAACAAGCTCTCTCGTAGCGACAGATATAATGCAACTGAAACCGGATTGTCCTATTTCTTGACAATATTCTTGTAAAAAATATTTTTGTATAAAAAGTTAATCTTTAAATGTATTGCTTTTATCTTCGAAATGAGATAGACGTGAAGTTAGCCAGTCGGATTATGCTTAACTTTTTCCACAAAATAAACTTCCGAAAAAATAGATGAGTTTCCCTACGTACGCGAATTTGGACAAAAAAATGAATTGTAGTTCCCAGATGGCTGTATGTAAATGAAACGAATGAAAAAAGTTATGTGGTCAACAGAAACACCTGATGACTGAGAATTTCGAATTTTTAGTTCTGTTACAGATTTTATAGTAGCAACTTTATACTATCCAGACTTTTATCATTTTTTGATGAGGCGATATCAATTGTAAAAAACTAATGAAATTAGTAATTTGCATAAATCAAACTATATATGTATGCTAAATAGGTATGCTATTTTAAAAAAATCTTGTAATAGAATAAAATACATACTGTGTACCTGATATACAATAATATGATCAAAATCATATTCTATCAGGTACAGTATGTATTTTATTCTATTGCAAGATTATAAAATGGCACATTACATATAGTATTATGTATAATTTTAATTGATAAAAATCCAGTTTTGTTAAATTATAAAATAAGATTACATTGCGACGTGAATTATGTTTAAACGAATAAGTTAAATTTATATGTGAGTCTTCAGTTAAATGAACAAATTTTCAACAAAATATCGATGCTCGTTATAAGTCGGATTACTGAATCAGGCTAAATTTGTGTTATTAACTCGGAGTTACTGCATTTTCTGGTCAGTTTACGGTTTATGTACGAACTAACACATAGATTATACTAACATGTAACACATTCTAATTTCAATTCACAAGGTTTCGCTCTGCGTTTACGAGAAAATACATAAATTTAAGTTAAAATTTTTAAACATAATACGCATTTTGATAATTTTGATAATACGCAGGAAAATATGCTTATCTATAAATTAAAAAGGACCATTATATATAGACACAATTATAAAGAGAAAAGCAATTCTCTTGTAATTAAAATGACAGTTATAAAAAAATAAGCAATTCTCTGTATACGAATTGAAAGAATAGAGATATCACAAACATTAAAAACATTTGAAAAAAAGATTGTATTCAAATACGTATATGGATTTACATATTTTAAATTCTATAATAGTGAATTTCAGTAAAAAGATTTATGTTAAGATTGGTATAATTTTGTAGAAATAACTTAATACAATGGTATAATAAATGATATTAAATGGTCGCCATTTAGATAAAACAGAAAGTCCTTTAAATCATTAGTGTACTCAAGATCTTTTAATTCCATCTACTTTTTCCATTTCCAGATGTGAAAAATCGTGCTTCTTTAAATATGCTTAAGTAGAATTAAACGAAGATTAAGACGATTTGGAGAGTCGCGCGAATATCCTGCGGAAAATCGGTGATTTTACTGAGGTGATTTAAAGGAGCGGAAATTTCACAAGATTATTTAGCATTAAGATAATAAAGAATGAAAAGAATTAATTCTTTTGTTTATAATGTAAAACATATTTAAACAAGCCTTAGAGATAAAGATATTAAACAAAAAGATAATGCCGTTATAAAATCAAAATATGAAAATTATGTCTTTAATATGCTAAAAAAGAAAGATGTAATCCAACGTTATAAATTTTAACACTTTAGATATTTATCAGTTTCAACTCGGAAAAAATAATTTTTTAAATACGCCGTCTTGCGGGAGACAACATCGCACGGAAGAAATATGTAAATAATTATTTAAAAACCCTTGTTTTACAAACGCATAACTTCAAAAGCTTCTAAAAAGCTTTATATTTTTCACGGTAATGCATGAAAATTTCCTAGTTATAAACACGCATCGTTAAGCTGTGACGAAAAATTTCCTCTGCTCGCACATCAACGCACGTTAATGATGCAAGGAAAACGAATTGCTTCCCCACTTTAATATTAATGCATTAGAAACAATCTTCGTAAGAATTATTTCAGACATCTAAACAACAAATATTTTTGTTTAGCTTTTCCTTTTAAAATTACACAGACTAGAGAAAGTTTTAAAAGTGACTAGATGAAGGGGTTAAAATTAAATTTAAAGGTAATTATGGTACGTTATATGACTATGCGTTTATTTTTACTACATGCAAAATAAAATATTTTTGAAATAATTTTGCAAAACGGAAAGACATTATTGCAAAGTAATTTTTTCAAAATACAATTGTTTTAATTCATCTTAACATATAAAATAAAATATTATATTTATACAGTTTTTTAATGTTTTTCTTTTTCGTTCCTAGAAGCAATTTGTTTATTATACATGCGTTAAGTAATTCATAATTACTAAATATATGTTTAAAAAAGTTAAAAACAATTAATATATTAACTATTAATAGGTCTTTTATATAAATTATTCTAGAATTACTTTAATAGCTTTCAAATTTATCAAATAAAAAGGCCGAAGTAGATTAGATAATTTCGAACATAGTATATCAACATTTCGTCGGATTTATGCAGTCCTGATTGCAGTGAGCTGCCGTGGTAGGCGCTCGTAAATCTCGAGATGAATATGTTACCGTTGTAAACTAGACTGCACTTGTATACTATCTCACGCTTACACAACACGCCCGACACTTCTCTCAGTAGTTCTCTATGAATGGTTTTCGCGATGTTAACGGTCTGATTCCTGCATATGTTACACCGAAGAGTGGTTTACGCCGCGGTTTCTCGGAACCAACCAGTTAAAAGCATTATGATATTCTAACGAGGTAATGATCGAATCGCATTCTACTGACTAAAAAGGACTTTTATTCTTTTGGCACATAGGTGAAAACGCTATTTTTTAAATTCGGATTTTCGTATCAATTGTGGATCGTGAATACAGATCCATTTCTTTTTACATATATTCTATTTAAGTCTCCTGTTCACTCACCATTGTTATCTCAAATTGTGACGTCAGAAGCTAGAAAATAATAAAAATTTTTACAGATTATATTTGAATTGACGTCAGAAAGATTTTTTAATAAAACAATATTTGTAATCGATATATATAGTAGAATAGAATTGTAAAATTTTATATACCGAAAATTATCTCTTTGTTTTTAAAAGAAATTAAATCATTTTTATTTCTATATATTATTAATTTGAGAATTTGTCACAGCTGTGACTATATAACTTGCTTCGTTTTTAATTATGCATAATTTATTTCCAGATATATGATTAGTTATTAATTAATGAAGCAAAAGGAGGATTTTTGGTATATATTTACAAATCGGTTTATCAATTTAAGTGTTGTTTTATTAAAATGTATATTTCCATATTAATACATTTTGCAAAAATTTTCATTGCGTATTTTCTCGCTTTTGATGTCACAATCTAGGTAGTAGCGATAAAAGAATAGAGCCTGAACAGAAAATTATTATATCAAAATCCGATTAAATATGCTACTTTAATCTATTTTATGATTACAATGCCGCTTTTTATTTAGATGCATATATATTTACCGGGAATTTATTAATCTAACTACACAGTTGGAAAAAATGGGTTGAATTTAACATAAATCGCATGTCCCAAATGGTCCACTCAAATTTTTGAGTTAATTTTACAAGATGAATATGTTAGAAGGTAACACAGATATTATGTAAGAGAATAAATACAAAGAAAGATAACATCGACACAGTTTTAAACAAACCGTGGGAACATTTTTTTCAGAAAATTAACATTTATGATATGTTAAATTAACACATATATGTGTTAAAATGACAAAATTTATGAATAAGTGAACAAGTAACATAAAAATAATGAATGAAATATATTTAACATAAAAAAATGAATGAAATATATTTCATTCATTTGTCTTAGAATTTACGTTTTAAAACACATTTTTATGTTACTTGTTCACTTACTCATAAATTTTGTCATTTTGACATTATGAAACATTGAATATCAATTTCACAAAAAATCTTCAAATAACATAATCACATTATGTTGAATTAACACTCGAATATGTTAAAAAATTCAACACAAACTGTTAACACAAACATGAGTGGACTGTTTCCAACACAAATACACAAATGTTTTTACTGTGTAATACTTTTTTTAATAAAAAAAGAAGAGACATGTGGCGAATGAAAAATGTTAATGTAATCATAGTAGTAACTAGCATTTTTATGCTTCATTATAAACGAATGTACTTTATAATGCGGGTTAACTCGGTAGAGCTCGTGCGCATTTGTTCCTTTTCATCCCTTGTACCTTACGGCCTGTACTGCTCTTATCGAAGCATAATAGCGAAGCATAATAGACGATATTATACCTACGTATAGAAGTCTGACACTCGACATGTACCTATTATGGTAGGCAGAGATAAGTAGAACGATGTCTTTTGTTGATTAAACGAAGAATAAGGTGGCGCACAATGTTGGAGAAGCGCTGATAAAATGCGTTTTCTCGTTTGATTAAATGCTAAAATAGCGGCGCCATAGACAAAAACACAAACGCGCATCCGCGTGTTACCATGGAAATTATTCATGGTCGCATCAGACAAAATTACGGTCGTTAATTTGATCGTTCCAGTATTTTTACAACCTCGTACCAGATGAATCTAGATATAATAATAATTTAAAAAGAAGGGAATCTCAAGAGATCAGAAAAAGCTGATTATATATACATAATAAAAAGCAATAATTATACTAAATATAACCGAACACAATCAATATATTTATTATCTAAATGCAGAATAATTATTTTTTAAAAAATTATAAAGGTTTTTAAATATTTTTCTTAATATTATAAAACTCGGGATTTTTAATAGTCAAATTAAAATATAAGAAAACTATCTCTGGTAGAAATTTCCTGTCAGTGCCACGATACTGGCCAGCGCCACGATACTTTGCCACTGCTTTGCCACGCCATAACCTCTTAAAAAAATCTGACATGGTCCGTAAGAGGCCTAATCTTGGATCTGATAAAAAAAAGGAGTAAAATAGTAATAAAAAAATTATTTTTTCGTTAAGGTATAACTGTAATTTTTTTATTACATAAAAAAACTGTTTTCATTTAAGAAAATTTTTTTATTATATATAAAAAATATATTTCTTTCATTTAAAAAGAGTTGCAAAACTATAAAAACTATTTTTTACATTCTAATAGAAATCAACAACAAAAAACTTCTTCCAATCAAAGAAATCGAGTCGATGTCGATCCCATTATTATTTCTTAATTCTTAATATGCCATTAGGGCTGGTCCCTGATGGCGCCTGGTCAGTCCGTTGGTCACGACACGTCAGTCGCTCTGTCACGAGCTGTCAGTAGCCAGGGCTACTAGACAAAATGTGACGTTGCTGGCGCGGCGCTTGCAAATTTGCTATGCTAGTTCCTGATATGGCATCCATGCAAGAGCCATACTAGCTCCTTATCTAAATTTCTACCAGGTATACAAACATTGAAAAAATCTTTTCTTCATGTAATAATCTTTAAACCAAATAACAATTGAGTGTAACATTTTCTGAGTAATAATAGTATAATAAAATTAATAACATATTAATTGATATGTTATTAAATAATTATTTCAAAATTCCATGTTATTTTAACTATTTTATATAAATATGAAAAATTATCAGTACATTAATTATTTTATATTTATATGCATGTGGTCTCAGTAAAATAATGGTGTGACATGAAAAATCAAAATATATGTATAAAGAGGTATACAAAAAAGAGTCTAAAATATTGAAACAAATTTTTTAAATACAAAGTTATTTTTCTCTGCGCGTTTTCATTTGTATTTAATCCGATTTATTTTATATCGTATAAAAGGCACGAGATAAAGAAATATTATCTATCATAATTCGTGCACTTTTTCCGTCGGATATTTCATTCGTCCTTACAGCAATGCAGACAGATTGCCACTATATAATATTACTTTCCAAATGCGAATTCTACATTGTGGGTACTCATCATCCGGAAAATGTGGTCATCAAATACAGACGCAGGAGCAATTCTTCGCACTAAATTCCATTCCTAAGTTAGATGAGACCATAAATATGAGAGTAAAAGGGATATAAATAGGTAACAAGAGAGATTATGTTTTATTCGTTTCGAGTACAAGATAAGTTTTATTATAACGAACGTTTAATTTAACCAAAAATTGTTGAGAATTAAAATAAAAATTGTTATATATTAAAATAAAACATTTTTAAGTGAAATAGACTGAGAAATGTTTAAACACAAATAAGTGAGAAGAATACCATTTTCGACAAAGCAAATTTTGGTATTTATGATCAGTAATATTTATATGTAAATATTATACAAATACAGTTCTATAAATTGCGCTCAGTTCTATAAATTGTGTGCAGTTCTATAAATTTGGTTTGTCGGATTTAAAACACAATTATAAACTGAAATAATAATCTCATTTAAATTAATATTAATCTCATAATTAAATTAATAATTTAATATCACCACATGCCTCGTGGTCGAATTGAGAGATGCGGGTTCGAATTTCGACTGAAGTGATTTTAGCAATGAGTTATTTACAGATAAAGTTGTTTACAGATTTTTTAGGATGCTAGCTGCATTGTTGTCAAATCAACGATCAATTAATTTAATTAAGAGATTATTATTTCAGTTCATAATTGTGTTTCAAGTCCGACATCGCAATCAATCTCTAGAACTGAAAATTGTATTTGTATATTCACATATGAATGATTAAACACCAAGACTTGCTTTGACCGAAAATAGCATTCTTCTCACTTATTTGTGTAAAAAAATTGTATTTTACATACATTAAAATTCTGTTAAACTGAAGTCTCTTTGAATCTGACATAAGCTTATATAGTTATTTATTTACGTCAATGATTTAAAAATTGTGTTTCTCAAAATTGTAAGCAAACCATATTTGCAAACAAGTTTTCCTTATAATTAGATTAACCTTACGTTTGTAGCTGAGAAAAAAACAATGTGCGAAACACTGTGCGAAAGATAACGAAGATTCTGATAGATCTTGAATTTTTAATTTTCACTGTTTAATATTTATAAACGCTCGCCTGTTTACAGACATCGCGAATATTGGAATTGTACATTATGCAAACCAACTATTATAAGTTACAACTCACTCGCTCAAACATTTTTCTGATTAATAAACAGCGATCGCAATGCTATTGGCGCAATGCGATCGAGAATTTATTCGAATTCCTCTAAAATTTAATTATTCGAGCACGTGGCATTTTCTCTGCCAGATGACAACTAAATTAATTATTAATATTATTAATAGTCGATTTTAATGACACATATTAATTTTAAGTCTTTTAATGAAGATAATATATATTTATAGTAATATTGTATCCTTTGAGAAAAAATGTGTTAAAAGTTTGAATTATTCAGCAATTCCGGACAACGAATCGATTAGGAACCTAGAAGTAGTATATGGCTCCTGATATCTTTAAATCTTGATTCAAAATACTATTCACAACTGAACAAATTCAATTCGAAGAGATTCCTTAATGGCGATGGATAACTCAATTTATATGCCATTCGGTACCGGATTCAAACCTACATAAATAATAGGTTTGCCTTAATAAAAGTTAAAAATCATATTTTTCTATCTGCTTTGGCATTACAATCTTGAGCCCGACATTAAAATCAATGTTCTTATAATATTGAACAAGAAAACATTCTTCATAATGGTGGAGAGAGTTGAAGTGGTGAACTAGGAAGCTGAAGACTTTCATGTATAATGCTTATCGAACTGACACAAAGTTGAAGAATAATAATGAAGCATACTTAAATTCACTTGAAACATGGAAGTATATTTACAGTTGAATTTTTAAATTATATCAAGAGTCCAGTTTTTGTAGTTAAGCATTTTAGAAAACTGTAAACAACGTCATAAAAAAATGAAAAGTAAAAGTTTCAGAAAAATTATTTTACAAGTAATGTGTCATTATTTTTTAAAAAAGCAAGACAAAAATGTACCAATATTTAGAATATCCTTATAAAATTCTTATAAAAATGTAAAAACGCTTAAAAAAAAATCTATTTAAAATGTTTCGAAGAAGAATCACGACTTCTAATTATAACTCAACAGGAGATTAAAAATTATCACATCAATAAATTATGTGATACTGCTTTAATAATTTATGAACTAAATAAACAAAAAAACGAAATAAACAAAGATACATTGATTTTTTCAAGGTGATATCAAAATCGCGGTATGGGTGTAAATGAATCTTTTCGACGCAGAAAACCTCGAAACTATATGCGGTAAAATCGGGAGTGTAACTTCAATTAAGTTCCAAAGCGCAAAACGATAAATTATACGGACGCGTCGTCGAAAACTTAAATTACTCTACCTCTGCCAGTGAAAATCTCAGGAAGTCCTAATTGCAAGGACAAACGAAGTGACAGTTCCACTCCGGCTCGGAACTTACTTATACCGAGATCACCGTTATATCATCTGTAACATCTAGGTAAAAGATCTGTTTAAAGCATCACGAAGAAAATAATATCTCTTCGTTATGAACTTACACGCGGAAATAAGGAAGCTTAAAAGAACTCACGAAAATGCTAAAGCCGAGACAAAGGGTTTGTAAAACAGAATAAGTACATACTCTAGACAGAAAAAGAATTATTTTATCAAAAACTTACATGTGAGAAGAACAGTTTTGCTGAAAAAGAACTCACAAAAATGCGAAAAATGAAATATGTTTGCGAAGTAGAATAAGTACATCTCCTCTAGACAGAAAAAGAGTTATTTTATCAAAATCCTATGTGGAAAGAATGGTTTTGCTAAAGTATATAAAAATTTATCAAGATATAGAACCAAAAATAACTTTGTTAGACCAAAATGATTATGTAGAATGATCGATTAACTTTTTGTAGCGTTCTCATCATGTGTTTGAGTGTTCTACTTAATCCTTTGAGAACGGAAGCTAGCAAAAAAACTTAAAAAAACACCTTGTTTTCATAAGAGTTTTTAGGATTCGAATTCGATTCTGACCTCAAAATTTTTAAATTCAATTTCCAAAAAATAATCTAATTAGAAATTCGGTTTTAGCTCTTATTCTTGGTATCGCTGAGGATGTATATAGTGTCGAATTTCAAAAGGGTAGTAATTTCCAGTGAAGGAGGATCTAGTATCACACAGTATTACATAGTTTATAATTAGAGGTTGAAAGTCAATTTTTATCAGTACGAACTATTTACGTAGCGCTGATGATCTTCAAATAAACTGAAAATTTGATGTTACATACTCCGCAATTAAAATTTTCCTAAAGCCGTTTTATAATAATCAGATTATTTTTTATATCCTATTCGTCATATTGAATCGATCAGTTTAATTTTTTATTTTTAACCTCATCGAATAAAGCATTATCAAATTATCCTGTAAATTATCTTATAAAACCAAGTTTTATAAAAATCGAGTGAGCAATCTACGAAATAAAAGGGAGTGTGTGTATGCCCAAACGGGCACGCCAGTCCACAAAGGAATGATTATTTTAATTGTTCAATTATACTTTAAAATATCATAAATACTGAGAGAAATGTTTTTTTTTGTATGTGAAATAACCAAAGTTTTTTTTACTAATACAAAAACTATTTGTTGATATATGACTAATCAAACCGTTGGTCATCACGCCGATATTAATTTATTGAATTTAAATAAACTAATAATTTAATAATATAAAACTGTTTTGTATGATGTTTATAGATCTTTTGTAGTTAGAAATAGAACATTTTGTTACCAGAACAAAACAATTATATAAGAATAATATACACCTCTCACTTTCTACAGAGTGAAATTATATTTAGCGTTTTTGAACTTCCTTAGCTTAGCAAAGGTATATAGATTTAGAGCAATTGATTAGTAATAGCTCTGAAAACATAGTTGTTACCATGATTGGCCATGATGTGGCAAGAGCCGAGAAGTGCACGAAATTAGTCTCTAATCGTTCCGGTTTTACACAGATAGATGTTGAATTTCTCTTACGATAAGACACGCTACTGACAGCTCCACGGAACGCTCTTCGCTCTATCATAGTGAATTATTTTGTTGAAATTACTAAAAGAATACCTAGTTTGTAATGGTAACCAAATTTTACATTGTTATTTACAAAACATAAGTAATCAATTAAATTTGTACTGTTAAATAAAAAATGTTGTTTATCTAACAAAAAAATATTGTATTTTGCTATTTTAACAAAATAATCCAATGATAATCGGCCACTTGTGAATAATTCTTTTTTATTGTTATATATCATTATTATATATTTTTTCTCACAATCAATAAATATTTAATTATGAAATCATTTATAGTACAGTAAAAAAAAATTATTCGTTTTCTTCGTTATTGGCGTCGCAATTCGAAGTGTCTAAAACTGTCATGGTTGAGTAATCATCTTACATAAAATTTTGATAAGTTTTGCAATATTCCACAAGTCGATATCACTTCGAATCCACTTGTAAAGAACCTGTACCTTCCACCTTCTCATTACAATAGAAGTTTGCATTATCCGCAAGTCGTTCTTCCCACTTACAAATTGCATTTGCAGACTAGCCTCAATGCTCGCATTAAAGAGAGCACGCAATTTTAATTCGTCGTGAAAATACCATTACCTAAATTACGTGTCTGCAACGCGTAAAGGTGACACAAACGCGACGAAGAAGAACAAAAGCTGTAGCAGAATAATTTCAGAACAGATGGCTATAATATTTAAGGCAGATGGCTTTAAAAAAAGTTAAATAAAATTTGGTTGTTAAATGAATTAATCTTTTTTATGAAAATACTGCAGTAACCAGCAGTTAATATCCATGTAAGAAACCTAATTTCCGTGATATTCCGGTAAAAGAATTGAAAGTTCGCTGAAATAAAATACCAAGTGGTATCTCTTAAAATAAAATAAAGGCAGACCATTTTTATGTTTAATATCGTTGATTGAGTTACACAAACTAGATCTCTCGCGATAGTTCGCATCTATGACGACCATTAATTGTTAATTCAGTGAATATTGAAGACACATTATAATTCAAATCCTCCGAATGACGTCCGCACTAATCGTCGATTGGTTTCACGGATCGATTTCAATTCCGTATTCCATGTCACGAATTGTGCGAATTCACACTACGATGAACTACGAGAATTTTCTGAAGATAAATAATATCCTAAAACGTTATCCAGTATGATGAGACAAGGTTCCCCCCTCATCATACCGAATTATATGATATCTAGAATAAAATTAAAAATTGGTTCTTATTTTGAGTAAAAGCTAAATTGTTCTGGCAATGGAAACATCAAATTAATCGTATTAATCATTGAAAATAATGATTTTAATTTCTTAATTGTATTCAGTGTGACGCAAAATGATGTAATTATATTAGTAAAGATATTAAAATTTATTAAGAGAGATGGCGGAAACATAGCAACAAAAATATTCATTTTAACTGCAAATGTGATTCTTGCAGGAGATTTATTATACTGCAACTGATAAAATTACTTTGTAAAATTTTTCTAAACACACTAATCAATAATCTCCTGACAATGACTTAAACTTAAATGATAAGAGAACATCAAAGTATTATTTTTACAATAAAGAAATTTAGAGTAATTTTTTGTACTCATTTAGATAGACTTTTTAATTGTTTTATTTATTTAGTTCTTTGCTTAATTTCTCGGATTAATTAATTCAGTAAATTGATCTTGTCAATTTGTTAAAAAAGTAGGTTAAAGGTTAGGCTATCAAATGTACCGCTCTGATCGCCGGCACGATGCAACGCTATGTTACGAAATAAAATAAACGGCGGTTATTTCGCCGAGTGACGTCATGCGGGCCCGTTCTAGAGCTGTATGACTGGTAATCTCGCGTGTTATAATTCTATTATCTCTCAAGAGTGGTACGGGGGAAGAAACAGCTATCTTATTTAGAGAAGATAGGTCGGAGGAAAATCTGCGAGAAAAATTGGTGTTTGTCATCGAGATGCAATCACTTGGAGCAAACATACCTTCTCTACCCGTATCTGATTCATGTTCATGATAATAAATTTCGCCTCGTTTTAATAAACAAAGAAACCTATTTTTTTAAGATAAAAGATAAAAAGTATTATGGATTCTAGAAAGCTTGTTCATTTTTTGTTTACTTCAAAAATTTTATTATAATCTTGTAATATCAAAACATTTTTTTAACGTAAATCCGATATAATACATATCACATGTATACTTCATAATTTATAATTTTACATATTTTTTTATATTTTTTTCGGTTGAATTAAAAAGATTCCAATTGCACTAGACTAGAAAATAGGATGTGTACTTTTATCTTTTATGTTAGGAGAATTGTAAGACGTTCCTTGTGTTTACTTCATATGACCTACATATCTTTCTCTCGCTTACGATTTATTAAGAAATAACTTCCTCTTGCGACGCCGAGACATTTGATTTTCCGCTCAGTAAACACTCGGCTTCACACCGCAAGGACCTCATCTTCTTAAAAAGAGAGTTTAACGCGTCACTAATGGGATAGGCTGCGGAAACAAAAAAAGCCTTAATCTCTTTATCCATTAATTCCTCGCCAGGCAACCGCATACACAGGAGAGGGGAGAGGGAAGTAAATAGAGCTATATTAGATTACTAATTAATTTCTTTTCTCTATATTTGATATCTATGTCCCATTTTCTTGGGTCACTCCTTGTTCAAATTAGAAAAATCAATTTTGCATTTGTCGAGTGATCCGTCTCTCTTTCTCTTTTTGACAAGTGTTTACTACTAAAATTGAAATAAATTAAATTTAGGTCGACTTTGTTTCTCTATTTTCCGCGTGGTCTATTCTGTACGTGACATAACAACGAACTACGTAGAGAAAATCTTATTTAAATTTAAAATTACAATTCAGTCTTTTGAATCAAGGTTTCTCAGGAAAGTAGAATTTCTTCACGCCTATACGTTTACACGAGCAGTGTTTTCGCCATTGGAAGCGCTCTTGAAAGTCTTCAATTGAAATGCCAGTCCAGGTATTGGATAAAACTTCCTTCGATGTTAAGTAAATACAAAAGCAAATAATAAACTGTTTTTTTCTTTGCGCCAAGCTCGACTTGCTTAATTCGAACTTAATTTGCTACGAATTTATCGCCGAACTTACGTTTTCTTCAAGGAAGAAATGGCGCAATGCGAATTACGGAACTTAACTTTCGAGAAAATGTCCATCCGCGTTTCGCGAAGCGTCAAAGGCTGCGCGGTCTTGTAGAGTTTGTGGCAGATTCTCGGCGAAGAGTATTCGGTGGACAGTGTTCGGCGGTTAAAATTAGCCGAGGAGTTCCTATAGTTGACTCAGAGCTCCGCAGCAGAGAGAGGCTACTTGTATTTTTAGAGGGTTGGCAGTAACTAAAGCGACAGCTGACCATTTTACCAAGCCGACGATAGGCCCTTTCCGCTTGACACTTAGAATCCTCGTCACTCTTTTCGTCCCTATCTATATGTCTTCCAAATAAATGTCGTAGAATTATCTACTAATATTTTAAACTGGAATTTATATCAATTATTAAATTTGTTCATTTTAATTTCATTTTTGTGTTAATTAAGAACAATAATTACAAGAACAATAATTAATGAATTGAGAAATACAATACATACTTTCCATAATTTTACTTTTAGAAGAATTAAATTTGATTGTCCCAGAAATAAGTTCTTCGGAGTTCAATGTTGCATTTAACATCAAATAAATGTTTTATTGTTTATTATGTATATTTATCGAATTTTTAGATAAAGATTTAACATGGTGAAGTAACAATTTCCATTATAAAAAAAAAACTGCTTAGTTTTTTAAAATATAAATACCATGTTCATAAAAAATATAGCAATATTAAGAGCATAAATTTGATAAGATTATGACTTGCAATTTTCTTGATAAATTATCAAACAAATTCAAAAGTTTAAACTGAAACAGTCATTGATCAAAGCTTCGATCAGAATTGGTCCATCTAAAGTTAACGGTAAATAGAATTTTCCTGTACATTTATTTTCCTGTCCAACCAAAATGGGACAACAAGTTAGTGCAAGCCATGAAGGTTGTCCAAATATTGCTGGCACCTCTTGTGAACATAATAATATTATGTTGTGAACATAATAATATTAAATTATCGGACCGCAGTTATGCTCGAGCGAATGCTTTCAATAGTTGGGGCCAGTATTCTAGTTCAATAGTTGGGAACATCAATCTCAAAGAGTGAACGCATGCATGCCGGTATAAAGTAATCGTTCAGTACAAAAGGAATTTTCTATTGTAGGGCTATAATAATACAATAGGAATTTATACGCTTCTCTGTAGACCAAATATTTTTTATTCTATGATTTTTCATAAAAATTACATTTCGCAATCTTATTACATTAAAAATTTTGAGATAGACATATATTGTTAAAATTTTTAATAAGAATAACGTTTATGCTTTCCAGAAATTAAATAGTTTTTGTATATTTTATAACAAAATTTTCAATAAAAGTTTTCTTTCTTTGTAATAAAAGTCATATTTTTTATTAATTTTTGTACAAAAATTAATAAACTGGAAAATATATATTAATGACAGTTTACATTCTTTGTAATTGTTTAAATACTTTTTTAAAATCTGTATTTATAATTGTAAATTATATATATTTACAAGTTCTCCTTTTCATATTTCTATATAATTAAAGCTACAAATCACGTACAATTTCGTATAAATTATAGTTTAGTTTGCGACTCATTAGTTTTACTGTATCAAATACCGAGCCCAAACTTTGAAAAAGTCGAACTAGAAACTCTAGAAATAGATTTCATCAAACTGTCCATCCATGTGATAGTGAACACAAAGTTCCTAATGAATTAATTCGCGTCAGTATATAAATAGAGTGATCAGGGCATATTAATAAGAACAGCCCTCACAATCTTAGATTCTTTTGCGGTCGACCTGCCAATTTCGCAACAGATGGCTCTTATAAAAGTGATGATGATCAGTTTGGAACGTATAGCCACGATAATTTCTGTGCGGGTTTACGAGACTCTACATATTGACATATTTGTTCGAGTACGAAAACGTTTAACACTTACTAAAACAAACGCCAGACGCTCGGGATTCCGCAACGAAACGACTGGCATGGCAACTGGAAATTTAAGTCTCGTCTGCGTTTTATTTAGGACGTATTCTGACACCACTGAAGGTTATTTCATTTTTCAATTAAAGGTATTCGTCTATTAATTAAAGGTAGTCCCCCAATTAGTCAAATGATGAAGAACCGGTATTACATGTAGCAATAAATTAATAATTTTATCAAGAAAGAATATTTTTCAACCATAAAAGAATGAATCTTTCAAGAAGTAAAGAAAAAGTAAAATATAAAAAAAAATATATCCAGCAAGGTAGTGATGCGTGAATTGATTTGAAAAATGATTATCTAACCGTTTCCAAAACAGGTCATTCGTAAGAATGATAAGGCGTCATAAATATAGAACGCGAAATAATTTTGCTGTCTATAAAGTTGTGATCGAGATGTCTGAATCGTAGTTGTAACAAACAGTGAAATAATTTCATGTATCGGTAGCTTGGTATTACGAGAAATATGTTGTGTCATAAGAACATTCATCCATTATCTCTATTCTATTAAAACAACAAAAAATCCAAAAATAGATAAATGAAAAAATAGAAAAATATATAATTGGAAACGGAAAAATAGAGAAAAATAAAAAATATATTTATCTTTTTTTTTTGAAAACTATACTTCTAAAAAATTTTTAAAGGGAGTGGATATACTGGAAACATATTAAATGTAAAAATCTATGCAAATTGGCGACACCGCGATAGATTTAAAGCATAATCTTTTGTAAGGTAGTTACGTAGAGGATAAACAAAGCAGAGTGAAGATAAAAGGAAGGTATTTAAAATGTTCTCGGAAAAAGATTGCTCGGTTAATAAATTATATTAAGTATAATTAGCGTCCGGCTTGGTTGCCTCTCGTGCGACTAATCGAGGATTAACGACTGTGCAAATGGTTAGAGTATATCTGCGTGAATGCGTTAATCTTATTATTCTCACAGTAAATTTTTTCCACATTATTTCTCATTGAGATAAAAAACTACCGCGCTAAAAAAAATAATATAATAACATTTCAGTGATTTGTTACGTTAAAGTTACAAACAATTCTTTCATTTTTGTTATACTTTGACGTCATTGCTTAAAACTAGAATTTTTTAGAAGATTTCCTTGTTATGTTTTTCCCAAATAACGAGGCGAAGAAACACGATCCCATTTCAGAGACGATCGCAATCTCGACAACAAGATTGATCGCCGTTTCGGTGTAGGCTCAGAGCGAATGGAGTCACGTAATTATGCAAATACGGAAGAAGCAGAATAGGATTCCGAGCAGAGCTCTGCGCTTTCTTCCGTAATGTCCGCAATGGAAACGATGCTGGTACCAGCTGCTGCGTTCACGCTTCGGCGTTATTACCTACAACTGACACTAATCCCATCTCATTTCCTGACCGTTCTACTTTGCGGGAGCAACGAAACTAAGCATAACAGCGACGCGACCCACTTGGTAAATAAAAGTTTCAGCGACAAATGTACGTGCTAATCTTTAACTAGTCTCCGTTGTCCCGTTGGTTTAGGACTTTACCGGCAAGATAAATCACATCATAGATAATCACATGATCATTTTTTTAAGTTGAACGTTTTAATTAAATTGATTAATACTTTTAATTTTCTACAACGTTTTAAAAATACATTTTTTTATTTTAGAACAAGAATGCATTTAGTTTCAAGAATAACTATCCAAAAGTAGTTTTGCCTCAAAAGATTTAAATATAGTTATTTTTTTGTAACACAACGAGTACTTTTTATTGAAATATATTCATTAGCAATAATGTGAATAATCTGAATTCCAACATAACGGCGAAAAGAATTCTGCTTATTTGAAAGATAAATAGCTTACAATTTAGGAGATATTAACGTCTCGACAGTGAGACAATAGGAAGTTTTTACAATAACGTGAATCCAGATGTACGGTGAACACTAAAATAATGTTATCCTTTTATCAATTAGTTGTTAAGAAGAATATAACCTGACCTTAGCGTTCACCATATATTTGAATAAACAGTATTGCAAAAACTCCCCAATAACAGTTGTTTTTAGCTTCTGGTAACTATCAGTAAAACACATGTTACAGCAATGTGATTTTCGAGTGTTCTATATATATCTAGACTATCGTTTTGCACATTGATATAAATACTATTCTTCGGTCCTCTATAGTCGAACCTTGAGAGATGACTATGCCGTCTTCGTGCAACATCTACGGCAACTTGTGGAAAAATTTGTCCGAATATGTCCGAAATTGTCCGAAATGTAGTCAAAATGTGTCCAAATTCGTTCTAAATTTCTTCGGAAATTGTCCAAATGTACAAATTCGGATAGTTACAGATAAAATGAAATACTTTCCGTCAAATTTCGATAATACTGTCTGAATTTGTTAGAATTTGTCATTTTTATATTTTTCGGACAAACTAACAAATTTTTTCCACCAGGGAATACATTCATATACATACATAGCGCTCCGGAATAATTTGTGAAAAAAGATTTATCGTCGTCTGACGAAGGTAGAAGCGAGGTTTTGTTCATGAACAATTCGCTTGGCCTCTGCAGAGTGTTCATGTTCGTGTTAACAAGAAATGACGGAATCATGATTCCGTTATTTCTTGTTAACACGAACATGATCAGATATAAATGCATAAATGAAAAGAATAGTGGACAATTTAAAAATAACGAGAGACTTCCTTTAAAAGCCTCTTGTTATTTTTAAATTGTCTTCATCTTTCTTTTCACTAATTACTTTTTCATTAATTCTTTTACTAATTACTTTTCTGGAATGTGCTTCAATTAACGATCTGCTGTTATGCACAAATCTCTGACATACAACGTTTCAAAGGGAGTTTTAATTGTAATAAAAAAAAGCGAAAAATGAGAATAATCCATTTACATTGCAATGAAATAAAAGATAGAATATATCGTCGGTCATTGTTCTCCGAGACATGTTTTCTCGTTCGAAAAATTGCGATTGCCCGTCGTGAACGTAGAAATCGTGCTTAACGAGGCGAAAGGGAAAGATTATATACCACTGCAATAATAAAGCCTCGAATTAATCTGTGGCGTATCCGAAACAAAAATGCATCTCTTGCAAGCCGCAAATTGCGGTCGGATGCATTTCGCGTTGACTTACACTTCTTATAAATCACCCCCGGAATGCATTCAAGATACGCGCTGTCGCATTATCTTGGCTTTTTTTTATAGTTTTATCCATTGTCCGTCTGAAGGAAATTAACTTAAAGACAAGTATTTTAATATAATTACGACGATAATATTTTCGAATCTAACATTATTGGGAGGGAATTAATTAAGGAAATTGCTTCGCTCGAACTTGGAATATTTGCATAAAATTAACAATTTCTTTCTCTACGGTGTAAATTTTATTGTCTTCTCCAGAGATAAGTTTCGTCCCAGAAGGAAATTTTGTTATTGCCTGTGCAATTGACTTTCCATTTTGCTCTTGGTCGAATAATTTTATTCCAGAATAAAAGGTGGAAGGAAGGAGAGGGCAAATCTGCAGAGGGAGCACTTTAACTTTCTAAAAATACTCGAGATGAGACATAAAAATGCTTGAAGAAAACTACATAATACTCCGCGGTTTAGAAAGAGAGACAGGAAGAGGAAAATAATCTAAAAGTTTTCTGATACAGAAACGTCATTTCGATTCGTATATATATAAATCGTTCCAATACTATCATATGAGAAACGTTTTATTCGAGAAAGAAAATAGCTTTACGAAAAGGCGAAATGCCATTTCCGACGGCAACGCAATATACAGTTCAAGGAAAACAGAATTAAAAAATAATCGAGGGCAAAAATGTGACCCAAGGAGTTACTTGAGTGGGCATGTCACAGAGAAGAAGAGCCTGTTTGAATATTTTCTATGCGAAGAAATATTGTGTTTTTTGCTCTCGGCTCTCGTGCCGATGTTCCAATAAAAGAAAGGAATACTGTACGATTGACGGCATATTTTGCATGAGAAACATGCAAGGGTCCACATGTCATTTAAAAAAAATCGTGTACCATGTTTAGTCTAAAAAAAAAGAACCAAATTTCAGCGATCAAGTTAATCCCGAACACTGAATATTATTTTTTTTATTATTATTTATTTTTAAATTATTTTTTTCCTCGCATATGCACACAAAATATGAAAAATATATCCGAAACAAATAGTTAATGTATAATATACAAATAGTTAATATAATAAATCTAGAAATATAATATTTAATTGTCACTAATGTGAGAGAATATTAGACACACAGTAGCGATGAAAAATAACAATATGATATATTTATTTAATAGTTGTTTAATAGAGCTCTTTTTTTGTAAATTAATTAGCACGTACGTTATAATTCAAGCACCTTAATTACACGCGCGATGTGCGACGGACGCTCGATTACTGCGATTTAATTCTGGCGTCTCGCATGTTGTTTCGCGTACGAAGTGCGAATTACTTGCGTTTCTGTTCGGGCACGCAAATATCGCTGTTATGCAACATTATCAAAGAGGTGGCCAGCCATCTCGGCGTTCCTAGACATCTCTACATGTGCCAAGACCGAAAAGCAGAAGAGTGGATATTCGTTCGCTTCCCCCGTTGTTCGAAACATCGACTCGGCAAAACTTTCTCGCGTTCGACGACACACGTATAATGCAGGAGGGAAGAGTTTAAAAATAAATTGATCAACGGGCATTTCGTCGACCACCCGGCGGGAATAGATTAGCCGAAGCAAATTGATTTTTGTCTTTAAGTGACACGCGCGAATCGCAACAGAGTAATTTATAGCTGGGTATTTATTTGAACCCCCATGGTGAATTTCGCAGTTGAGGCGTGATCTAAACTTAAAGAGACAAGAAGATACCATTCGTGTAGCAAGCAATATCCGTAAGATTGATCTCAGCGTTTCCAATTTGTTCCATATGTCAAAAGAAATTTATAGCACTTTCCATACATTAAGCAAATTACGTAAAGATAGTACACGTGAGATTTTGTTCTTACGGAGAGAAAAAGTTCCCTTTTTTGGGGGAGAGAGAGAGAAAAAAAAGCAAAGAGAGATCCCTCAATACATTATAGTCGCGTTAAAAGGAACTTAGTGTAAAATTATTCTTAGATATTAATTTAAAAACGATAAAAAATATCTTATAATATGTTAATGTATTATATTTAAAATATATATTATAGATATATTAATTACATATATTCTTTATATATACAAAATGATGTGAAAAGATTGTCTTAAACAAGTACAATATATTAAATATACCAAAAATAAAAGAGAAATATAAATTTTTTGTATACCAATTGCAACTTCGTTATTTCTTTTATATTGCAATAAAACAATTATTATTATATTATTAATTAAATGAGAATTAGATAAGAAGATAACTATCTAAAACAGCTATAAATGTATCGATTGCTTAAAAAGAAGTTTTTCCGTTTAAATTTTTAGAGGCTAGAAATCGCAAAGATAGTCATAGCCTTTTCTGTCAGCCTACAAGGCAAACGACAATATTGCAAATTGAAACAGAGATAATCGGAAACGCGGAAAACCGTAACTACGCACAAGATTGGTCTTGTGGAAATCGAGTGGGCATACCGCAATTGGTGATACGCAGCTGCGTGCATACGCATCTATAGGAACACTTGGAACGGACGTGAACGTCGCCGATGCGATCAGCCGTTTTAACGATACAATCGGTATTGTACCTTTATGCATGGACGCGAGTGTGTGTGTGTGCGATACGCACACGAGCGTAAATATACGCGTAATCGCACCCTTATCGGATCCGTGACGATCGTCGTAAATGAGATTCCTGCTCATTTACCCTCGAGATTGTAAAACGTACAATGTAATAAATTAATGCAAAACAAGTAGATAAAAGGAACGTTTCATTACACCATCAATTCGCGTTATATAACTGCGTTACAATCGTTGATATCAGAAAATGTAAATTTTTATTTACATGGCGATTGTTGGAACGATCCGTGAGCAGCTTTATTCACTTTTATTTTCAATCCTCCAAATAATTCGAATATTTGTACAGTACGAATATAACGTCTGTTTTAATTTTTGAACATATCTACTAGAATATAATTTAAGAATTTTGTAATAAACGAGCGTAAGGGGAAAAAATCATTATTTTTCGTAATTATGCATTAATCAACGGTGAAGCGATTTATGTGTTATATATAGTATATATATATATATATTAGTCTGTTCAGTAATACTTGATACTCACATTTACCTCTTGGAAGCAATCGAAAGTCGCTGGCTAAATCCACTAGCAAATCTATAAATAAGTATAATATCAAAATATAAATAATATATACATAACTCAAAAAGTTTATATCTTCTTATCTTAAATAAAAATTATTTCATATCGATTTTATACGTGATCCAGTTAAATGCGTTTAAATAAAGATTCGCATACCGATTTTATACGTAATCCAATTAAATGCAAATCCTGGAAAATCTCCCGAACGAAGAATTATGAGAATTGCCCAATCCGATTGCTATTATCATTCGCCAATATCTCGCAGTACAAAATGTCTTTTCAGCCTTAAATTGACGAACTCACACGACTTACTCGGTCGAGATTTCCAATACACACTGATCGTGAGAAACCTTTAACGATATTTCATGTCTATATCCTATAACATACCCTATCTACACACACTGGATAGACGCGATCGTCTGTTTGCAAACAAGTCCGATGCCCACGAAAGCTCAGATGTAAACATTGTGGCGAACAATTACTAATTATGTCACGTTATTTGCCTGCTGTTATAGTCGGTGAAATGATAGTAATGATAAACTCGTGCTGGTCGAAATCAAATTTTAAATCATAATAATAACGTAAAAACCTTTAAAATTTGTGATAAAGAGAGATAGTAAGGAATTCCTCTCTATGTATAAAATAAAATAATATTGAAAATCTATAAATCTGCTCATAGCTACTTATATTATTGCAATCGAAAAAGTAAAAAGAATTCTTTAAGAGTCAACACAGTTGTGTGTAAATAATTAAATACATATATTTTATTATAAAAGATAAATATATGTTTTAATTCTAATTTGAATCCTCTTCAGTATAAGCTTAATATTCGCAGAAAAATGATATAATCATAAAAATCGTCAAGAATATCGATGTAAAAGAGTTAATATGGTCAAATGTTAATTAGTTCTCACATCCACATCATATTAATGGTTGTTCATTAAATTCCAATAAACTAAATAACATAGTAAACAAATATGGCATACTATTGTTGTGAAAATTAATTGTAACAAAATATATACTGAAGAGTATTATTATCTTATGCTGAAGAGTATTATCTTATACTGAAGAGGATCCAAATTAAGATCGAAACGTATATTTGTCTTTTATAATAAAGTATATGTATTTACACGCCTGTGTTGACTCTTAAAGGCTTCTTTTTAACTTTTTGATTTACTCATTAGAGCCTTTATCTGAATTATTTGATTATTGCGATCCTTCCTTATTATAATTTCACGATATTAGGTGCATATATTCCTTCGTTATTCCAATAATTCAAATAATTTTTATTTCTTTCAATACGTAAAAAATCATATAGAAAACGCAGTTATACTTTTTAAAAATATATAACTATATTTTCTTCTTTTCAGTTTGCAGATTATCATCGTTCAAGTTACTGCGACAGAAGTTTCGAATGGCAAAGCGGCTCGCGGTTCGTCGTAACACAGCGATACATCGTAAAAGCATCTACGCGAAACTCCCTACGCGGAGACGACAAAACCGACCCGATTCTTTCCACGAAATACGATCAAGGATAATGTATAGAACAAAATAAATCGGGTATATAGGATCGACGTTATGATATCCGGATACGCTTCAATATCAAGGACAGTAAGAGGTCGAGACTTGTCAAGTCGACATTTGATAACAAAGGTAAAAGTTACTTCCTTCTTTTTTTGCAATAAAACATCTCACGGTCTCTTACCAAGAAAACTTTAGCGATTTTAAGTTTTTAGACACTTGACTGAGACGAGCGAACTCTTATTCCGACTTTTTCCTAATAAAAATTAAATCAATCGGAAGGAATGTTAATGAATGCATATATAGATAATGAAGTTTTTACGTATACACGGAATGAGAAATAAATCTTAAAAGTCAAAAGTTAAAATTTGTAACTTTAAATAGTACTTGCATTCTTTTAATATAAAAAACTTTAAAAATCTGAAGAGGGAATGTGTTTTCTTCTTGAATATATATATCATATATACCAAATAATTTTTCATTGATAGATCTTTAATAATAGCATATTGCACTCTATCTATTAACTTATTAATTTGATACAATTAATAGTAATTAATATTACCAAAAATGACAAAAGCAACATTATTTAAAGTCCAAGTTAATTTGCGATATTCGTAATAACAAAAAAATAATTAAGTCGAAAATTATACAAATAATTTACAGTTAATAAGTTCGAAGAGCACGAAGATTCAATCAGAATTGTAGACAAGCAAAAGGAAAGGCTAGGCAGAGAGAACACGGAGCTCGCGAGAATAAAGATGGTAACGAGAAGTGACGAGATTGAAGGGTAATGCAAAATCGGGAAGTGATAAAAATTGCTGAACGATGGAAAGTTCGACGATGACAACAGCCGCTTCCGGTTATTACGACATTGGTAAATTCATGCAAAACTTCAGCAACTACAGCAATGAAGGACCGTTCGAATGTGGACAGGAGGTCAATACCAATGGCTTAGCTGACTTCATTATTTATGGTATATTCGTCAACCTGATCGGTCTCTTCGGAATCTTCGGCAACACGATCTCGATGATCATCCTATCACGTCCGCAGATGAAATCTTCTATCAATTATCTACTGATTGGATTGGCCAGATGTGACACAGTACTGATCATCATTGCGGTAAGTGCATCTCTCTTATAGTTTACGTCTTGCATTTTTTTTTGCACGAGAGAAATAAATATCTTTAAGATTTAAAGACAGAAAATAGTCAGGATAAGAATTGCGCAATAGCGTAAAAAGCGTATTTTAAAAAGTCAAGGATAAGTAAAATATAATTTAGTTTTTTAAAGAGATAGCGAATGCAATTAAAGAAATGCAGAAAATTATGGTTTACTTGTATAACGCTTTATTTCTTGACATTTTTAAGAAATTGGAAGTTACGTGAAGGAAAACATGCTGATGACTTCGTTTAATTTTGTGAACATTTTTATGAATTCACACGCAGCGTTAAATATTGCATGGTGGAATTATTGTGAATTATTATGAATTTAATGCAGAGTTAAATATTATATAGTAGAATTATTGTGCAGGATCGTAAAAGAGGAATATTGCACAGCGGAATATTGTTTAACGTAAAAAAAACGGTCAAAGTTAACTGCCACTTGAGTGAGCTGGTCGAGCTACTTTTCACCCTTATTATGAAGAAATAATATGAAGGAGTTTTTATTATACCGAAATTAATGTTGGCTTTAAAAGCGTTTAAAAGATGTTTTATTATTTAACAAAATAATGAATTTTATATTAAATTTATTTACATTTTTTATACAGAATATGATATTTTATGTATTAGTCTAAATAATTATTTATTTAAAAAGTACTGATCATTTTATTAAAGAAATAACTATTTAAATATCTTTTAATTTAAATATCTTTCACTCAAATCGTATAATATCAGAATAGATTCACTTATATTACAGTTAATAATGCGATAAATATTTTATATATTTGCCTACGCGATTTATTTATTATATGTAACTAACAATAGCATAATATGTACACAAATATTTTTATTCATAGGAGTATCCTGGAAAGAGAAGGTTCAACTCCTTTTCCCTGAAATTTATGATTAAAAGTTATGATTGACGAAACCTAATATTTTTCCCATTTAAAATCAAAAACGAACAGGAAACGTTCCAATAAAATATTCAAAAAACCAATTAACGCAAAATATTGTTGTTTGTGTAATAATAGAATTGATAGAGAGAAAAAGAGAGAGAGAGAGACCTCTCCCCTTCCAGAAAAAGTCTTGAATGTGCTCATGCATCTATTATACATTTTACGAGACCTTTTTGTGAAACTTAAAGATGTGATTTTTCTCACCATGACCCCAATTTTGCGACGTGTGATGAATCGCAATGTGCCGAACGGAAAATCAATATTTAATTGGCACACATGACCAGAAACGATTTTCAATAGGATCGTGGAAAGCCTCGTAATTGCCATCGAATGACCCAGCGTTTACCGTCGTCGCGTCTGGCCGCTGCCAATCAATCATGCGCACCAGATAAAATTTAACAAAAAAAAGCATTCTATCGTTGGCATCGTTCCTGAACCATTGAGTTGCATGTCGAAGAGCTTATCGTGATGACTTGTTACTCTTATCTTTTATTAACAATAGCTCTCGAAACAACCGAGTTCGCTCATGTTGAAAGTGATACGAGTTAACGTTTGAGAGACATGTTTAATCCTCTTTGTCGAATATACGGGATATTTTCAGAGAATCATCACATGCGATGATGAAACATAAAAAACGCTGTTTATTAAACCTATTTCGGTATTAACGCATTAGTAAGTTTGAAATTCTGAATGAAAGGGTCTCCTATGAATTAAGCTATACATATTGCAAAATTTTAGTCTTTAGCTTGAGACAGATTGTCGTTCAATAGAATTTTAATCCAAGAATCTCACTTTTTATATTTAATATTAAATGTCAAAAAATTGAAGTTTAACAAAAATAATATCCATCTATAAATTTCTGTAAATTTAAAATATATTGTATATATTGCAGCAAAAAATGTAATTAAATTTTTAGAATTAGATAATATAATAAAGATAATTATAAAAAAGCGTAGTGTTTAACTTTATATGACGCATAAGATTGATTTGTTTATTATCAAAACTTATGTTAAAAAAAATTCATTTTCATTAATTCAATTAATATCTTATACGCGACAAAAGTATTTTTCCATTAAGTTTTTTAGAGATGCTGTATTGAGACATTCTTTATAGCTAATATCTTAATTAATTAACGAGTTAAAGATACAAAATTCTCACCTTATATGTATATCTGAATCTGACAATTAATTAATCTTTGCCGTATCAAACAAAGTAATTAAGGTCTAAAAAATATGACGTCTGATAACAAGTGTTAAATGCAGGGGTATACGTGCACTATGAGTTAGTATAAAAAAATACGTGTCTCTTAGATTTTCGTGTTTTACGACATATTTCATGAAGAATCAGATCGGTTCTGGACAGTTGTGAAACTTCCCTTGTTAGTTAAAAAAAAAGTTAACACTTACCCAACCCTGGTTAAATGTTGAAATTCAATTTTCATAAAACATATCCATCACAGACTATAATACCTCGTAGAAATCAGCCACAGACCAGCTCTCATTTTAATTTTACTTTTAATCCCCGTGTTTCATGCAATCGTAAATTTCCGACATAACAGAGCTTTTCATTAAAATAAATTTTCTCTTTAATATAACCCAGTAGTGCGTGTTCTGGTTTATCTCATTCATTTCAGCTATTTCTCTAAACATGTAATTTATATCTTTATCTCCATACTCTCGCATTTTTATCTCGAATGTGTTTGTATGACTTTACAAATTTCAGATAAATAAAAGATATTATAAAAAACAGATTTCATAGATCAAATTTTATCTCTTTTATGTGGAATAATTTTACTTCATCTTCGTGTAACAATCTTTGTCAATATAAATTTGCGATACAGTGGAGAAGAATATTAATGTCTTTGAAAATGCATGGTCCGTTAAAATGACATAGAATAATATGTATCACATAAATAATATGGATGGTCGAGCTTAGGTAAATAAATCACATATTACGTGGTCTTACATTTTCGCGGATAAAGTCAAGACTAACAGGACTAACACGATAAACAGGATCTTTTGGTTTAAAAGAGATGAGCTAGAGGAGCAGAACGCAGAATTCCATCAACCCTCTCGAGATCACACACCAACCTGATTATTAATTAATTATTTGAAGTGAACTTTCCGTCCCAGCATTGACTTCGCACTCTGTCTTCCTAACGAATATTTATGTACTCATCTATCAGACGTCGCGAGCAAAGGTGCTACATATTTATAAATATAATCACACTTTATAACAAATAATTAAATTCTATCAAATATATGCAATTGAAAAACAAAATTCCAACAATTACCGATTTTAATACATTTTAAATGTAAAATGTTATAAAAAACTGAAGAGACAATAAATTAGAGTTATGATACTAATATATAAAATTATTTTAATATCTCAGAAACGATTAAGTTTTCGACTTATGTTCACTAAAGCTGTTTTACTCAGTATGATGTGTATCATACTGATACATATAAATGCTGAATGGTTTTTTTAACACCCTTTATAAGAAGCTCTTATTTTTTTTAATTGTATCTATAAATTATGCATTTATAGGTATTAATCTACGGATTACCAGCAATCTACACGTATACAGGTGCGCTATTCGACTACAAGTTCATCGTCTATCCGAAAACCATCAGGTACCTGTATCCGCTGGCTTGCATAGCGCAATTTGTGACAGTGTATCTGACGTTAACGGTGACTTTAGAGAGATACATTGCGGTCTGCCATCCATTGAAAGCTAGATCCTTCTGCACTTATGGACGGGCCCAAGTAGCAGTGCTGATCATAGTGATCGTCGCTTTTATTTACAATCTACCAAAGTAAGTAATCGGGCTAACATTTTTAATGTTTTTTCTTTGTATAATCGTTAAAAAAGAAAATAAAATTAGTATACAATATAAAAAGAAAGTTTTAATAAAAATAATTGTAAAATAATAATAAAGTTTACGGGCAATGAAAACATAGCGTGGAAATTGGTGCGCAATTCACATAATATTCATATAATATTCATATAGTATATTAATAAATCTACAATGAGTGTCGATACAAACTTCTTTGAATGTTTCGGTTTACTTTAAACTATCATCAGCAAAGTCGTATATATAATTTTCCAAAGAAGTTTGTATCGACATTCATTATAGATTGATTAATATATTATATGAATATTATATGAATATTATATGAATTGCGCATCATTTTCCGCGCTGTATTAACGCTCTCATTGTCCGTATACTTTATTATTATTTTGAATTTCGAGAACCATATCATTTAAATTTTGTTTTAAAATAATTGTGTTTAAATTTTTTTATTTTTCTTGTTGTTTAGCTAGAACCAGATATAATATAAAATATTTATAGTGAGAGAAATGATGAAAAGAAAAGAATATCTGAAAAATATGTTACGCTTACAATTGATTGCACAACAGGATATTTAATTATTGTGCAAATTAATGGAGAAATTAATTTCTGAATTTATTTAGATTTTGGGAAATTGAAGTGTACAACGAGAAGCATTGGAAGTATAATATCACGGTGTACTGCGTTAATCCAACCGAATTGAGGAGCAACGAATATTATGTCATCCTGTATATTCATTGGATGTACTTTTTTGTGTATTACATGTTCCCGTTCATCGCATTGGTGATTTTTAACACGGCCATTTATCGACGGGTGAGTAACATAAAGTCCAACATTGTCATAAATCTAAATCATTTTATTAAAATAATATTTTATGGAGAAATTATATACCTCATGAAAAGAATATTTTATTTCGCACGTGGACAAAACTTTATTTTTAATCTGATTTACTCCGAATATAAATTATACAAACCTGACACACAAACAATGATAAAATTGAAATACAGCATTGGCTATAAGTATAGAGCATTCCCAAAAATTGACGTTCTATATGTAACAAAAAATAAATTAAAAAATAATATTTATTTTTATAATTTTAATACATTGCTAGTTTAATTTTCTTTGACTTTTATTACTGCCAGTTTTCTTTTGAGGGAATAAATTGAGCATGCTTTATAATTGTAGCCAAAGCTAAAAAAATTAAAGAAACAGTTACTACTTTATTTTGCAAGAATCATCATCTATGATTGTTAAATTTCGAACTGGAAACATGACAGAGAACATTGACAACACGAAATGAAATACGAAATACAGTCGGATTAAACGTGAGATATTGAAGCTTGTCAGCGGCAGCGAGTTCCCCTGATGAAACTGATATTTCCCAAAGCTACTGTTCCGTTTTATTAAAACTTCTTTTTAAAATTCACAATAAGTCATGACAAAGGAGTAGGAAGGGTAACCGGGCTGCAATAAGTTCGCGTAACGGGCTAACTATGTCATATAAAAGTACGAATAATAAGCCGAAGCGACGAAATCAATAAAGTTACTCAAAGTGTATAAGTGCACGTGTATCTTTGATACATGTGCACATGCTTAGAATTTGCGAGCACGTATAAGAGCAGCGAAATTCATGGACGACTGCTCTCAGTGCCACTTATGTAGACCGCACATTTGCAGTTGCAGATACAAGTAATGTCATCCTTCTCCTCCTCCTTGTCCTTCGATAAAATATGTGAAACATTTGTTGAAACGGAAGTTAACATGTGCGGAAGTAAATATTGCAACGAAATGTGTAACGGAAATAAATATTGCAAAACAATTTCTTTAATTTTATAGATAATAATAACATAACGTAGTATCATAAAATTAGCAAAAAGTTAAATTAATAATCTCAAGATCAAAATTGGAATAATAATTTTATGTATAATCATGTCTTACTTTTTGTAATTAATTAAACAGAAATCTAAATATAAGAGAAATAGAAATTAATATAACAATTACTTTGATATAAATTAATAAAGATTGCCTTTTAATTCTTAATAATTACTATAAGATAAACATAACGTTTTTCGGTAAGCGATATTTTTTCTTTGTACGATTTAATTGGTAAGAAAAATATGAAAATTAAAAAGTAATACAATATATATAATTAAAACTTGATTTAGATTAATATAAAAATATTATCTTTGTAACTTTAAATGATTTAGTTCTGTAAACGTATATAATTTTTATTTCTATATGAAAATTATATACGTTTATTACGTGATATGCATTTTGAAATAATATCAGGATACATAATATCTTCGCTATAAAATTCAGCTGCAGAGTCGAATCGGATCTATACGATCTTCGGGGGTCTGAAATTCAAAGGCAAAGAGCCTGTTGTTGAAGAACAACTATTTCTCTCAGCTTTTCCTTAGCGTGAAACTTTAGCGTCTACAAACTGCGTCCTTAATTCCGAGATCAAGATGAGCTTTTCAGTGACATATTCTGCGGGACAACTTCCGCAGATTTCACATGGATGAAAGCGCGTTTCCGATGAGAATGCTCGTGCGGCAAATGAAGGAAGCTATTTAATCTCTTGGAAGTACTTTACTTCCTGACGAAGTTGCAGTCTCTTGACGTTTCTCTCCCTGGCGAGAAACCGCGACTAACAATAGCGGCGAGAAAACATGAACAAAATAAAGAGAGAGAATGCTTCCGCTTTGTCAATTAAAGAAAAAGTTTCAATTAATAAAAAAGTTAATGGCCACTTGCTTATATTATATTTATTATATATTTAGAAAATCGAGCTTGGATGTATCAGGTGTAATCTCTCCAAAAAGTAGAATTAGAAATTTTTTTACCCAGATACATAGTGTACTTTCTGTATAAAAATAAATATTATATAATATGAAAGTTTAATATTTATGTTTAATAATACAATTTTATAGTTTAAATAAAAATTTCCTAACTTCATTATTTTTTGAAAACATGTATAACTCTTATTGAAACAATTTTTGATCCATATTCTAAATCGCCGCTGAATTTTTACTTTTAAATAAAAAATATAGAAAAATAATTTTATCATAAATTTTTTCATTTTGTTAAAAAATACGTGTAATATATCCTTAATAAATTTTTGAAAAATATAATTCGTAATCATTAAATTGTGTCTTCTATATTCCTTCGACAATATTCTAAAGTAATTTTCTATGAAATCAAGATATAGTCATCCGTTACGTGAATGACGGGATGACAGGCGTGACAACGTTTCGGCAAAGAACAAAGAGCTGAAACAAACGCTTATTTTCGCGCCAGCTAAGGACATTCGCCCCGCTTTATTTACACGACCTAATATTTGCAAGGAGATCCATATTATGCGTTCCGTTTCGAAGTTTATGTGGATAATAACAGCAATAGACGGATATACATAAATATCATTCATAACAAATTTCGATTTTCATATAAGAATCAAATTAATTTATCACACTAAAAAGAATTAAAATATACAATAAAATGTAGGAAAAGAAAAAAGGTTTCCGCTTCTGAACCACGAGAGCAAGTTACGTGATTGCATACTAAAACAATTACGACGACGAAGTGGCGACACTAATTATTATTAAGACTTTGCTTCACTTTGACGAATTATTATGCGAGTCGCGTATCGCCGACGTGTCTCAGATTATTGTATCCAGTTCACTCGGTATTGCTCTGTGTGAATGTGCTTGTGTTAAGTTATTAATAATTATTTTATTAATAACTTAATATTTTAGTTCTGTTTTTTTTTTAGTTCTTTTTAGTGTAATAAATTAATTTGATTCTTATATGAAAATCGAAATTTGTTATGAATGATATTTATGTATATCTGTCTATTGCTGTTACATTAACAAATCGTTATTGATTATGGCGAATCATTTTTGATGCTGAAGTTAATGTAATTATTATGCTTTCATACACAGCTTTCCGCTTAGTTTCAACTACGTTTGATATATTGGGATGCATTGTGAAAATGACTAATATATTGAAATTGTTCTACAAGCTTCATACTAGTATTTCATCACTTCATAAATCATGTGTTATAAACAGTGCACCTGCTCATTTAGCGTCAATTGTCATGCAAGCTATGCTTTATTGATACATTGTTGCGTTTTATTCTTGTAATTCGTCGATTTGTTTCATAATTATTTCGGATGAGCCACACCATTATATATCCCATATATTTTTTGGAAGCTACCGCGCAATCCTGAAACTCTACAACCGAAATCCCGAGATTAATCATTCTTGTGCACGAGAATCCCAAGCGTTCTTTTACGTTCCGCCCCGTTTAGTCGGTAGTAAAATATCGCAGCCTGTCTGGCATCTATTCAGCGCTTTCTTACCGTGTTCCCGAGTGGCGTGGGCGAATTTGGAAGCCGCGGAACAAGCATCGAGAATGGCGAAGTGGGATGCAAACGTGAAATATAGGTAGGCGACGAGCGCAAAGCTCGAAATTTTGTACACGAATCGAACGTTCTCGTTGATGCCCCTTTCCTCTTTGCCTTTATCTTCCACAAGATAGAGGAGACCAAATATTATTGCGCGAGAATCCCGATGTAGAGTAACACTTCACTCATAACAAAAAACACGGACAATCACGAGTATATTGACGATTTTCTTCTTATAGAGAGAAATTCATGTCGGATTCTCATGTTGTAAAGTAGTTCTAACAATAAGATTTCTTTTTTTATACATAACTACGACAATATTTTCATATCACGACGTAACTTCAATAATACTTACTCGGAATCGAAACCAAAATCCCGATTTCTCGCAAACTTCGTCACGGGATATTTTCCTATGTTAAAGAACGATCGCGATCGTAAATCCGAAAAAAACAGATCGGACAAATTCAAAGTACGTCACGTCGGAGACTACTGCAAACAAAATGTGTTTCACATAACTTCGAGCCGAAATAATATAAGATTCGCTACAAAAGTTAGAACTTTTGTAAGTTTTTTCATCAATAAAATTAATTGATACACAAATATTTTGTTAAACTTTATTTATACTCATTAAAAATTGCGGACTTTCCTCTTTTCAGCGCAATTTTTGTTCTTTAATAACTGAATACCTTCGAAAATGACAGCTGATTAGTTTTAACAACTTCCCATGGGACACCCTATATTAAATTCAATATAATGTCATGAAATTAAGTTCAAATTGTATAACTTAAAAGTATATTAAATTTTATGAAATTTATTAACAGTACAGGGGTTGCTACAATTCTTGAAAGTAAATTTACTTTTGTAATTTTTATCTCGTTTTAAGACCCGTAATAAGCTCTGAGCTATTGATCTATCTAATAGAAATTTAATTTATCCATTTGAATGAATAAATTATCGTGTTCCTTGCATCTTATATTTCTAACGGTTCCTTTTCATGCGGATAATTTTGCTGCTTATTTCATCGTATCCTGGAAAAACAAGAACCTGCTCATTAATTTCGATCTTCATCGATCTTGTAAAATGTAATTAATCGCGTTTCTTCAAAGATGTCAATTGATCTTTTTTTTTCACAATATTTGGGAGTCGGCATATGCTTTCTGTTATCGTGCATTACATCATCGAACGACACTTGAGAATTTAACGTCAAAAAACCGTTTGCCCGAAAATCTAGCAAAATTTATAATATGATAATATTTACAGTATCAACTAACATATAAGTTCAATTATTAATCTCGCGAGACGAGTAAATAGACCACGGTAATTCTCGTTAACAAAACGCTATTTTAGCGTTTATTAAGTACACATTTCTCTCGTAAGGCTTTACTTTTTTATATCAAAGATGATAAAAAAATTTACCTGATAAAATACAATTATTAACTATTCTAATTTAATTGCCTATCTTATAAGTGAAAATTTTATTAAAGTTAAATTATATCATATCCCATGAAAACTCAAGATAAAAAAGAAAGATAAAAGATTCCTTTTTCTAACACAGAAATGTTGGATTATGTCTCATAATGTCTTTAGGCGTATGCCGGTTTTCAGGTCAGAAAAGCGAACAGAGACCTGCAGCAGCTGTCGCGTCATCAGCGCCGAGAGATCGGCCTGGCGACGATGTTGATGTGCGTGGTGATCGTGTTCCTGATTTGCAACATCCTGCCTATGATCTCAAACGCACATGAAACGTTCATCGCGGATCCGCCGCAGTGGATGGTGCAGATCGGCAATCTGTTGGTGACTATCAACAGCAGCATCAACTTCATCATTTACGTGATCTTCGGTCGAAAGTTCAAAAGAATATTCCTCAAGCTCTTCTGCTCGTCCAGGCTGTTTGTGCCAGGCCGGGACAGTCCGGAGTTTCAGACTTACGATGAATCGGTCGTCACGACAAATATTGAGCTGAGAAATTCAGTCAGGCACGGCCACCTCCACCGTGCCAACACCATCAGCTGGAACAACAACGTGTCCAACGGCAGC
>NW_017256393.1:2897965-2922639 GCF_001594055.1 Mycetomoellerius zeteki | reverse complement strand
AAGAGCGGTAGACCAGCCAGCCCCGGTTCTTGCGTTTATTATCCGGGCAAAAATTCAGTGAGAAATCTTAGTCAGAAATCGAGAACATCGAATGGTCACAACAGTTGGACCAGAGAAGAGAACGGCGATTCTACACTATAATGGACAGCAACAGCTGTCCTTCGCGTTTATTACGCAATTAGAAGTCTGCCGAGTGTTTTTAATCAATATTAAGAACTTCCACTCATTAAAAGTAGTGAAAAAAGTAGAATGTGATAATTCCAATGCCAATGAACAACAAAATGTCAGTCTTTTTATATTTGTTATCTTGCCAGAAATCAACTGTGTCTCAATTGCTTGCCGAAATTTTTAGTTAGTCAGAACTAATAGAACAAGAAGAATGATACCTTTACGCTGTAATTTATGACATATAATCGCTCGCTACATTTTCTGATATTATTTGATAAGTGATTCAAAATGTTATTAAAACTAAAGCATTCTATTGATATTTTAACTGCATTCAAAATATCAAATGTCAAAAGGATGTCAAAAAGGACCAAAGCGATATAAAAGATAATCAACATTATCTAATATTTTTTCTAGATTATTTAAAATATCATCTAGTCGAAATTGAAGCAAGAAGACATTCGGAAGAAGTAAGACGAACAATAGATAAACCACTTTATACCGTAATAATAGACAACCAATGTGATTATTAATTATTTTGATTTTTCAATCAAAATTTGTATTTTTATTCAATCAGGAATTCTATTGAGAATCCTAACCGGGCATTAAGACAATCTATAAATAAAAAAAAAAATAGAATAAAAATGAAAATAGAAAAAGTATGATCAACAAAATAATCGATATTATAACGTTTCTTCCATATATAGTACGTCTCCGCAGTTATTTTAGCAATTCCGATGTCGAGAACGTCAGAATGGATAGAGAGACATAAGGATAAGATGGGGCGATTCAGCACTGCATTGGACAATCGATATTATTGTACCTTTAGGAAAAGCTTGGTCCAATCCTCACGCCCGAATGTTGTAATCCTGCGGGACGGCAAAGCCAGCTTCAATATAAAGAAAAAGGATCGTTCAGAATAACAGTTTTCGTATTTCCTGTCGTGAAAGAACTCAGAAAGGCCAAGTTTCTTGCAACGATGATCCTTAGAGTGATTCTCCGAAAGTCTCATCTTGCTTCAAGACGATCTAGTCGAATGTTAAAGAAAGAAATAAACTAATCCTAGTAAGGCTGATATCACAGTTCGTTCTTATTTTAAACTATCTTAAGTATAATGTCTTAAAATGCTAATACAATTCTGTTATTGGCCTATGACATCTTAAGTCTTCTGGTATCACTACGATGGCACACCCGACTGTTTCTTTTAATTTATATGCAGATATAACTTTTGTATTATTAAAGATACATTTGCTTGTTACTGTTATATTCCTTAATATCTGACGTTTCGTTTAAAAAAAATTTATAAGATATAATGTATTTTACAAATGTTCATATAATTTTTATACGCGCGATATTTTCACAAAATACTCAGTGCATTATATACATAACAAAATATATATACCGAAGGATTAAATATAAGAATCGACTGTGAATATCGGTCTTAATGTCGCCGATATCAATTTCCACTTCAAATACTTTAAGCAGTCACGCGATTACACTAATTCATTCATGCTTCCGTAATCATCGAACATGAATTTTCTCACTGTTCATAAAAGACGCAAAGCGATATTGGCTTAATAAATTAATATAAATTAATGAATTAAGTATAATTGATAGATTAAGCAATAAGAAATTTTCCCTGATAAAATATGTCAAGTATCAAACAGAATATTCTATCAAAATTAATATTGAATCCTTGAACTTGCAATGGAAATAATAATAAAAAAATAAAAATACGCATCACACAGTTCCAAATATAAAATAATATATTTCCCTCACAATTGAAGAAAATTTGAAAATTTTTCGTTTCAAAAATCTTGAATTTTATCTTTCACAAATTTTTAATTTTTAGTATTAATTAAATATCTCGACAATTAAAAGATTGTATTAAATATTTAATAAATTTAAAGAATGTTGCATATATACTATAAATACATGTAAATATATTTAGAATAAGGATAAACGCCTCTCATAAAAAAACGAGAATCTCTATTAAATTTATTACAACGATATTTCTCACAATATCAAATCTTATCTTGCCTAATCTTGAAAAAGAAGTAAAAAGAAGTAAAAAGAATGATATGAACAATTTATAACTATGTTTCACATCAAATGTAATAAAAATATACTATTTATACTTTTGATAAGAATTTTAGAGTACGTATCAGGAACATCTAACACGTATTGGGTTGGAGGAATTGGAGGAAAAGTTCTACGGTATTTTGTTAACTCAAAATTATATATACAATATCTTCGTCAAAAATAATCAAAATTTAAATTAAAAAAAAAAAGGTTTTAAAGTTTGAAATCTCTACTTTCAAATAGTTACTATATTTTTGTGAGTTTTGTAATTTTTATATATAGAAAACTACGAGTTGAAAAAAAGGAAAATTTTTCTTCTCACTTCGTGAATCTGTCATGTACTAAAAAGAATTTGACTAAAAATTTTCGGCTATCTATATCGTGAAAGAGGAGTTTTCCTTACAAAATCGTTTTATAGAAATGTTTCTATGATTTTTTGTTCTTAAGTTGTTCGCGAATTAAGTAAAAAGGAGCATTCTGACTTTGATTGCTCATTAAAAATCATCGTACTACAATTAAAAAAACAGATTCTTAAAGCCGAAACTTTGCTCTAATAGTATTATGCTAATTTTTAAATGTAAAATATATAGAAATTTGAGTTAAAAATGTGATATTAGTATCCTTATAATCATTGCGCAATGAAAAAAAAGGACAGTAATATCATATTTTTAGCTCAAATGTGCACATATATTCTATTTTTTGTTTAAATTGGCAATTACACCACTTGATAGAGCAACGTTTCAGCTTTAAGAATCTATTTTATTAATTACGGGATACGATGATTTTTAACAGAGTTATGAGCAATCAAAATCAGAATGTAACAAAAAGTTGTAGGAATATTTTTTAAAAACAAACTTTTAGGAAATACTTTAAGTTTTCACGTCAGATAGTCGAAAATTTTGCAACAAATATATTTTGTATATAATTTTGAGCTAACAAAATTCCGCAGAACTTTTCTTCCAACCCAATATTTTCTTAAAGCTTTATTTTATCTTTTCCGAACCATACAAATAAAATCAATTGAAAGATATTTTTATCTCATAAAATATCTTAATTCAGTAAAATCCTTTAATTTCCAGTCTTGAAATACTCTTATACGTGCCTCATCGTAATCATTTTTTTTAATTTAAGTTTTCCGTTGTTTTAAAAGCATGTTCTATTTAAGCATTCTTTGTATTTTATGGAAAAATTCAAAAAATTATGAATACAATAAAAGATCTTGTACGTCAAATAGGCCAATAAAAAGCTATTAAGCTCAGAAATTAAGCTTTACTCGAAAAGTATTACACTCTTGCAGTGTTACCTTAAAAAAAATATTTAAAGTAAAAAAATGTTTAAAGTCATCTGCTAACTCTGACAAAGTAGGTTTCACGAACTTCCGGTATGTCAGTCACGTACTAAGCTCTCTGAAGAAAATAAATCGAATTTCAAAGTCAGAAGAACCCAATAGTGCGACATTTCCTCGGGGAGGACTTTTGTTCTGACTATAGAGAATTCTGTAGCTTGCATTCTTGGACTATTGCTCTTTGAAACTTGCATACTGATCAACCTCAACCAACATTCGTCAACTGACAAAGAAAGATTTCCTGTTACCATTATTGGAATCACAAGATCAAAAAAAATCGCTGCTAATGCCATTTAAAAAAAACCCAATTGGAATAAAAAATATTTAAAAAATTTCATAATTTTTCAGATATTTCTCAAACATAGTTTGATATTTAGGGTGATTTAGATGGCTAATTCAATAGTATTCATATACTAAAATATAAAATCAATTTCCAGTATTTTTCTTACAGTAAACTTACATTTTTAAAACGTTATTTTCACACAAAACAAAAAATTTATATATATATATATACAGCACATACACTGTACATATTTCCTTTTATTTATGTACAAATTTAAAATAAAGAACGATATTTTAAGATAGAATGAAAAGAATGGATGCGCTGAGAAACATCGTAACTGCAGATTACAAATTAAAATGTACTCTTATATTAATTATAAATATAAGTGTCTTTTAATCTAAATTTCACGAATAGCGTGTGAAATAATATTCATCACACTGAAAAAAATGACATTCATTCACATAAATGCAAGCAAAAATATATAGATGTATTTTAAAAGAAAATCATTAAAAAATTAGACATTAATATAAGAATTACGGTAAATATATTTCTATCTACAAATTTATAAAATAGTATCTACTTACCTCTTTTTTTCTATTGCAAAAATTATTTATTTACAGCTATATTTTTATTTGATAAAAGATCAATAAACATCAACTAGTGACAAACTGTTTAATTCCTAATTTAGCTTTGGATAATTGTATAAGATAAAAGATACTGTAAGTTTAAATTTATCTTAACGATTCCCGAACATATTCTTGCTATAAGAGGGGAAGAAATTAGATTTAAGTACAGAGGGAAACAAAACGCTCTCGTAATCATACGATAAAAGAGATTCGTCATTCTAGTCACAGAATTTCTATAATATTTGAGCCCATTATAAATATGTATGCTCATGTATTTAATATATACAACAACGATATGTACATATGCTAAGTCCATCTTATTGCTGTCTGGACATTCTTGTAAATATAAGGAATCATCAAATAATAGTGAACAATGATTAGAAAAAACAATCCTGTGTGACATTTGTCTATTTTTAATTAAATAAGATGAAAGACATTAATGTAAAATCGATTTCAAAATTTGATTTAAAAATTATCAAAAGACTTATATACTCTTATGTTTTTTTTCTTTATATATCTAATAATGTTTAATCAAATTAATGAAAATTGAAATATTTAACACTTAAATAAAAAGTGAAATATATTTATAAATTTTCTTTATTGTAAAGGAATCATGATCCTTGAATTAGGCTTCTACTCCAGCCAATACTTCTATTCCATCATGCTGCCAAAGCATATCATATAAATATATTTTCATGTAGCTCTCTAGTAGTTTTCTTTATAATCCATAACAGTTAGGAACATATTTCGCCATTCGTGTAAACATATATCCTCTTTATCATTCAAATATGCTTTAAATCAATTTTATTGTACATAAAATAAATTCGCACAATCAATACACGAGTTACATTTATTCAATCCCTCATAACGCTAATCCATATAACACTGAGGTTCCAACATGAAAAATTATTATTACAAAGTCTCTGCACTTATA
The DNA here is from genome assembly GCF_001594055.1 of Mycetomoellerius zeteki. Lineage (NCBI taxonomy): Eukaryota > Metazoa > Arthropoda > Insecta > Hymenoptera > Formicidae > Mycetomoellerius > Mycetomoellerius zeteki. The sequence goes on along the minus strand of NW_017256393.1, from coordinate 2,917,204 downwards.
ATACCAAGAATTAATTACTCTAATAGCAAAGCCTGTGGAAACAGATTTCGAGCAGGGCCTGCTACCAATTTCTGATTGCAGAAAGGCAACAAATTGTACCTAGAATTTATATTATCTGACATTGTCAGCAAATTGCTGTCAGAAATATTAGCTTGCTAGACATGCTATCAGCAGATTGGTAGCAGAAACTGAACAAGGTCCTATATAACCTGACAGCAGATTGAGAGCAAACTCTGCTCGATTTTTGCCACCAATCTGCTGACATAGCCTATCAACAGGCTTTGTCGACAAATCCATAGCCAAATGCAGACACAGATGGCTATGGTTTTGTAGTCAAAATCTGATCGAGTTTGCTGCCAATTTGACTCCAAATTGTTAATATTTTGCTATCAGAGTACATATGTAGCTTTTTAAAACATTAAATAAGGCATGACAGGAAATTAAATATCATAGAAGAAAAGAAGGATCAATAAAAGATCACAATTTTTAAAATATTACAAGAACAGAGTAAACATATGATGAAAGATACTCGGTATGCGATAAAAATTAAATGTACTGTTTAATCATCTCTCCTTTGTCAACATATTTTTTATTACGATTTCAGTAAAATGAACAACAAATGTAAAATTACTTTCTTGATTAGATGCGATTATTAAATAACATATTCATGTTACATTCTTAGTAAATGATTATCTGTGGTCACATTGAACAGTTAGAGACTGACTGGAACAAGCACTAAGAATAAGATAGATTTACAAAAGGATATTTCGACTGCATTTATTTGAAGAATATTATGATACGGCACATGTATCGTTATTACATAATGCGACTGCAAATTCTGACTACAAGTTACGTCTTTTTACTCGATCTCGCATAGAAGTACAAGGCAATCAATCCTATACCAACGTATGTTGCAATCGTCACCTGGAAAATAAAACACTCGAAAATCCGTTCGTAGGTAAATAAAAAGACTTGTCGAGATCCTGGTACAAACGACGTCAAAAATTTTGAGGTTAAGTTACTTACATTCTTCCGACCATACATGGTTTGACTATTGAAATGTTTTGCCAAACCCGTGAGCTTTTCTTCGCCTTCGGCCATTTTTTCACGGTGAAAAATTCGATTTCAAACGTGAAAATTCTAAAAAAAGATTGCAAAACGTCGTCGAGCCGCGAAATCGCTATGCCTCGATTACAATCGTCTGCTGGACGCCATGTTGAAGAATTGAAGATATATCGAGCTATCGAGAATAAAATCGCGAGATATCCCGTCTTTGAAAGAACTTTCGCTGAGAACATCTATAAATATTACTCATAAAAATCTAATTTTCAAATTTCTGGAATTTTGTTCATCAATATTTTCGAAGTTCTTGAGATTTCTCGTTAATTTGTGTTTTCCATGAGAGAAATATAAAATTATATTTAAATTATTGTTATTTAATGTTTTACATGTATTCGGCCAGACTCTGTGTGTGTATGTGTGTATATATATATATACATATACATATTTCTTCACCTTAATCTAGAATGCTAGGGTTAAGGAAATATGTCAATACATAAATTTTACACACGTACATAAACGAGATCATTCAGTATAATGCCTTCAGTGGTCCAATGTGCTATGCTAAAACTAGAGCAAGACAAGCTTTTAAAAATTCTGTTATATATTAGTTTTTATAATTAAGTATAATTTGCTTTGAAGACTTCAACGTTCGAACTTCAAATAATTAGCATTAAATTCTTCGAATTAAAAGTACACAGTTAATAATTTAAAATATAATTAATAGTAACGTATTTTCATTTAAAAATATACAAATATATGTATGAATATCTATGTATTACAAATATATTTTTTCTATATTCGCACAAATATATTTTTTGAAGTCTAAAAATAAGCTCCAAAGACACCTTCAACTTTCGAAGATTTGAATTCTTTCTAAGCATCAAATCTTCGAAAGTAACAACTCTAATTTGGACCCTCATGTTTAGTATTACAACAGGAAGTATGACAAATTATTTTAACTTTTAAAGGGTTTGTGTTATATATTTCATTTAAATATTATGTAAGAAGATACACACACGCGCGCGCGCGCGCCTGTTTTCCAAAATTTACTGGCAGTACTGAAAATGTATAGTCCACGTAATATAAACTATAGATTTTCAGTACTGACAGTAAATTTTGGAACACAGCCAGAATAGGATCACATTCTTCATTTTAAGATTATTTTAAGACTATATTTGATAGTGTGCTTATTTCCTTTTCTCTTTTAAATTAATAATTAGATTCTTTATGTTTATAAGTCTATATTATAAATATTTTGTCATTAAAAGTGTGAAATACATGAGAAACTTGTACATGTACATATTACATAAATTAAGAGTGACCTATTTCTTTGTATGTAAAATTTACGTTTCGATAGCAATACTGTATTATTCAATAGCAATAGCATTTTAGGATTATATTATAAGAAAACAGCTCGATGTAAGGTTTAATAAGTTAAATATTTTAATATTTCTTTCATTTAAAAACAAGAACATTTAATAAAATAAAAACCTTTTCGGGAAATACTCGGAATATTTATTATAAATGATAATCACGGATCTTTTTTTACAAAATATATTTTAATATGTTTTAACATAAAATATATTCTGGCAATTTTAAGCGCATTCATATATTTTAAGTCATCATGTAAAAATTACAAAATATTTCTAAATTATTACTTATTACAAAAATACTTCTGAATTATTTCGACTGTACTTAGTCAGATAGCAACGATAGTGACTTATTTATTTAGTTAAAGTAAATTATGTACGCTGAACTATCAAAAATAATCACAGACTAAATAAAAATATAATCAACCAAAGGTACAACCGAGAGCAAAAATGTCTGTTCTAGTCAGGTGATATTAAACTGTCTTTGCACTGAGTTTTCATATAATTCAATGATTAACCCATTACTAAAAAGAAAGTATAGCGCAAAAAAACTCGCAATTCTACTCACGACATCTAAATCAGATTATTTTTGCTTACCGCTGATACCATTTAGTATTTTTTTATACACTACCATGTCACTATTAGCATTATTACAATTTAAAGTACAAATAATTCATAAAGGCCATCACACATACAAAAATTTTGGTCATAATCGTAAGGCTGCAAACAATCACAGTCAAGCGTTTTAAAACGAGATCGCAATTTTGATTGTTATTGATAAAATTGCTGGAGACCTTATGATTACGACTAAAATTTTTGTATGTGTAATAACCTTAAGTATGTGTAATAAACATAAACATCACCTGTTCGTATTATATAAAATATCAAAAAAAAATGAAAGTAAAACTTATATACTTGTACAATATTACATATTGTAGTCACTTACAATAATAATTTTTTATCAAAAAAAATCTTAAAAATATTATTTGAATCAATAGCAATAATTGCATTAAATATTCATAATAAGTTATGAAATTATTAGATACATTCACTCATCAGAGCAAAATAATAAACGTTTATATATATATATATATATATGCATATGTATGTATATATATATATAGTATATATTTTATATATAAACATTTATGTATAAAAAATTCATTCGAATATAGTTCAATATGTTGTTTCAGTTTGCGGTAAGTGAGGATCAAAGTCTAAAACAAAAACATTAAATTAATTGAAAATTTCATATTTTTATAAAGATTTGTACTATTTAATAACGAAACCTTTCAGATTATTTCTTATTTAGAAGAATATATTACATATAAATCGCTTATATATTCAGATTTCATTACAAGGGTGAATCAAATATTAACCGGAATTATTTTTGTACGCGCCGTGAGGTGAACGAAGAAGGGTGCGGCTTCTAAGCGTTATAGGTAGGGATGCCTGAAGGAGATTCCCCCCTCTCGTAGAAGACTTTACACTATCGCTTCTTTAATCAGTATCATGATGTTAGAGCAAAAGGTATTCTCATCCGTTGCGCAACGGATTATTATCACGTTTCTTATGACAGAGGGCGTAAAACCGTCCGAAATTTTGAGAATGCTTAAGGCATAGTTTGGGCACAACACCCTTAAAGAGACTCAAGTGTACGCGTGGCACAAACAATTTTTAGAAGGACGAAAAACAGTTGAAAATGAAAGTCACCGACGTCAGCTCTCAGCTAGAAAGATTCTTGCAACTGTATTTTTTTATTTCAAAGGAGTTTTGCACATCGATTTTCTCCACGAACGTCGTACTGTGAACGCCGCATACTACTGCCAACTTTTGGACGAAACAAAACTCACATATTGTCGGAAAAGACGCTAATTTCCAATACGAGACATTATCCTGCTCACGACAATGCCCGGATCTACAGCTGTCCAAACTCGACAAAAAATTAAGAATTTGTTCTGGGCTACACTGGAACACCCTACAGTCCGCCCTGCGATTATCATTTATTTGGAATTCACTAAAAGAAGCACTTGGAGGACAAAGATTTGATGACGTTGCTGTCGAAGCGTTCGTGCGCGATTAGCTGGTGTCACAACCACCTTCATTTTTTGATAGCGGGATAAAAAAATTATCTATCCGTTGGGAAAAATATGGTTTTAAGTCCGGAGATTATGTAGAGAAATAACTATGTATGTTGTATTTTTATGGTGCTTCAATAAATTAAAAAAAAATAAATCCGATTTATATTTGATTCACCCTCTATTTAAAATCTATTAAAAGGTTTAGATAGTTTAAGATATCACATTCATTTTGATGATACTCACCCAGAAAGTACGTAGAACAGAACCATCCAAAAACTCATTCTTCTTAAAAGCATTATCTATTTCATCTCGCGAAATTATCTTCAATTTGTGCAATAATGCCAATGTGGTTTGGAACGAGATCAAATTAATAGAGAGAATGTGTTTCTCAGAATCACGAGGAACGTTTAGAGGATATCTAAAATGGTAAAAGTATATTTCTACATTAAAAAAAAGTATTATTTTAAAAATTGTGTGTGTGTGCGCGCGTGCGTGCGTGTGAAATCGTAATATCATAACAAAATACAATGAAGATGTGTAAATTATATGATGTAATTATATACATTTTTTTAATATTATATACATGTAAAAATGGAATATTTATGTAAATATTTTGTAAATATTACGTGGGAATTATAAATGTCTTTTGGATCTTTGTTGAAAAAATCTCTCAATTTATAATCAGCGGATTTCTACTTTGATACCGATCATTATCTCACACATGCTTCGGTTTTACAAGGTATTATGTTGAAAGTGACATGATACGTGAAGGGAAATACAACCCATGTCGGGAAACCCATATTTTAATATAATAAGATTGAAGATGGTAATTATAAATATTAAAATATTCAAATTTACTTGTCTAATTGTGAAAATTGTATTGGATACTGAGATCTTAGGATTTCTTTGAAAGTAACTTTTATATTCAACATGTCTATCTTGGTCAACAAACGAGAGAGCAACTTGTAACTCGTAAAGGCTTCTATAAACTCATTTGTCAATATCCAACCGTCCTGTTCGAAATTAAATATAAACGTTATGCCTTCAACTGAATCTACAAAAAAAATGTTAGTGATTAATTCCATACACAACGAAAGATAAATGGTTCAATGAGCTAAATATTTAATAAAATCATACCAATTTTATGAAATACAAAAGGACTAAAAGCCGCATTCTTGTTCTGCACAGATCCCTTCTCATTGTTGTACCAGGAATTCGCGTAGATATCTGTTGATCCCTCTTTGTCATAACCATCATTAACTTTAAAAATATTACTCGAATTGGTTACTTCATTCTTTCGAGATCTTGATTTTCTATCATTATCACAGTTCCAATCTTGGTGAGATAAAATAATCGGTGTGTTCTTGCTGCTATTCAATAAAGAAATGCTGCTTTGGAACTTCGAATTAGTCAAATGTTCTGGAATGTCGAATTGATTCCAAGACTGCGACGATACAGTTTGCAAATTGTCCGCTTTACTGTTTTGGTAGGAATAAATCGATTCGCCATTTATCGACTGTGAACCTTGCATGTAATATGTCGATAGTCGAGTAACATAGTTCTCATCACTCTGCAAATCTCTTATATTGTTATTTATTACATGCTGTGTGTGTGAAGAAGCAATATCTTTTGCAGGCTGTGAAACTTGAGATGCAAGTTTTTTATTGCTTTGTTCTAATTTAAGAGACTGAGCGTTTTGAATATTATCAAAATTGCTACTACATGCGTTCTGCCTTACATTTGTATTTACATTTACGTCTGTTTGCTTCTTCTGTGTATTATACATTACCGGATCGGATTCGTAAACGATTCTCGGAGTGTAACTTTCACTGACATGTCCCAGGTTGCTGACAGACGTAAAGCCATTGTTCCTCGCATGAATATTCGCAGTTTCTGTTCTTAAAGTATTGCTTTGTAGATTTTTAGTTGAGAGATACGACGAGATATCTGTATCGTAATTATTATTCGTTCGTTCAGTCTGCGTTTCTGGTACTTGCGTTCCGGAAACATCAGTCACGGAAAACTTGAAGGGATTTGTATCTTTAAGCATACTGGTAAACTGGGGGTTCATATTATTTAGGTATTCTGAGAAATTATTGAAGCTATTAGTATTCGTTGGTGCCGCAGGAGATACCGGCGTCAAGGGAACATTTTCGGTATCCTGATTGGCTTTTGGAAGGAAAGGAATGGTTGGTAGTACATGATTAATAAACATTGAAGGTGTGGGATTTACTGTTGAAGGAGGTATTTTCATACACGGATTGAGCTCGTCAGATTGATTCCAGTTATTTTTAAAGGGGAAACTGTCTGAACCGTAAGTAGGAAATGTAGTTTTATTCTGTAGTCTGTCATCGACGTTTATGCCAAACGGATTAGACATCGAGGAAATATTTACATTAGGCTCCTGATTCGCAGCAGTTTCATTGTTTAAATTATACGATGCTTTCTGTGCTGAATCAACATCGTTCAATGTCGTTCTACTTGCAAGATTAGATACTGTCGGAGTTTTCTCGACAGTGGAACAATCATCTTTTTGTTCTAATAAAATCTTTTTAACAATCTTCAAAATCTTATTTAACTGAATCTGATTCTGCAATGAGAGTGATGAATGTTTTAGCATATCACAGAGAATTTCATTTATCCCAATATGCAACTTTTTATTCTCATTCCAGATTGTCACGTATAACTGTTCGACGACATCACTAGGAATGAATTGTTCATCAGTCAGAAACGGATTCGTTGTCGCCTGCGCATCGCTGAAGACAGACGCCTTCGTGTTCGATGCGTTTACATTTGCAAAGGAATAACTATTCTGGAAACTCCTTGTTGAGGCATTAGACGGAATGTGTTGTTCGCCGAGAGGCTGAAAACCTGGCGGCGGTTTCACTGGCTGTTGTTGATATTGACTATCGTAATGTGGAAGCGTCGGTCCGGATGAGACTGAAGGTACTTCGTGTTTTTCCTCTGTCAATGTGGCTTTGTAGCAGTTCTCGGGCATCAGGCTCTCCTCCGCAAAGCAATACGACGGTATTTGATTCAAATTGTTTACCACATACTTCATTAAGCTCGCCATGTCAACGGCATCCTAAATTACGAAAACAAAAGGGAAAAGATCAGATAAAGTGATACATTTGATGAAATCATAATAAAACTTTCAATTTTAGAAAGTAAACAATCGAATTTAAAATTTCAGAAAGCAAATGTTTGAATTTTAGATTTTCAAAAGTGAATGCTCGAATATCGATAAAATTTTTAAATAAGCTCGAAGTAACAACCGATTGGATTAGACAACTTAGAATTCGGGAAAAATTATCACTTTATGAGATCAACACATGTCTATAATAACTGCACACACATACTTTTGCACATTCATATTTCTTTATTACAATGTGGTATCAAGTAATAACCATAATCACAAATACACATAACATCACATAAGGTTCTAATTTTTCCCAGAATCATAAACTAATATCCTAATATATATATTACATAATCGCAAAGTGATTAGAGATAAATACATATCACTTGTAAATTTCATCAATTATATAATTAATAATAATATATTTAAAATTATATATTAGAATTATATTATATAAAATAATATAATTTAATATATATTACAGCAATATCTCTTGTAATAATCACTAATTACAATAATTATATTTTATATTATATTTTTAATAATTATGACATTTAAGTAGTTATATAACGATCATATATATTTTAACTTAAATATGTGATTATAATTATGTATGATACAAAATCATGAACAAAGATTTTTTTTAACAAATAAAGCTGTTCATTTTTACGATGCGCAAAATTTTTTCTCTCATGGCAAAAGTTTAAATTTTATCGTTTGGAATTTCGGTAATTTACATTGCTTGTTTCAATATTTCTGCGAAATAAATAAGAAAGTCAGGATCTGCACCTGCATCCCATTCACTGTCATCAAATGCTACATTGCAGTCGTTCGACACAGTAAATGCTTTTTCGCTCATATTTGCATCATCATTCATTGATTCGTCCGTTTCAGACATATAATCCGATATATGATTCCTCTTACTTTCGTCACTTTTGTCATCTTTGAGGCTTTCTTGGCTTAGATCGTCAGAATCCAATTCAGAATTATTCTCTATATTTTGCGCAATCTTTAACATCTGTTGCATTAGTTTCGAAACGTCCAACGTTTGATGTATTGTAGTCAATTGATTCGAACCATTAATGTCACAGGATGGAGTGACAAAATCGGAAGACTGATTCAACTGATGTTGTTTTGTGTTATCAGCATTAGAAGAAGCAGCAGAATCATTTTCCATAGACTGATTCAACCGACGCTGCTTTGTGTCATTAACGTTAGAAGAAGCAATAGAATCTGTTTCCAAGGATGAAAGATCTCTTGTTCCTTCGGAATTACTATGTGATTCAACTGTCAACTTCTCAGATGCGGGCTCTTTAACTATCGTGACAGTATCCGGGTCCATCACATTAGATGCCTTAACTTGTTCATCGTACGATGAAATAATAGTATCATCGGATGTATTACTACTGTAAGATGACAATGGAATTTGTTCGCTGCTGGAAGATTCGCTTGTGTTAATGAAACTGGAGTTCATTGAATCCATCTGCTTTATTTTCTCCAATAACGTCTTGAAAGGATACGCTTTATTATTTGTGTTGGACTGAACGGAATTATTTGAGCTGCATTCAGACATTTCTCTATTTATATTATCTTTATTATTAGATGTATTAGACTCTGAATCTGTATTGGAATCTCTGTCCCTTACTTTCTCATCAGATCTTACTTTGCCATTGCAGACTTTGCCATTTCTGTCTACCTTCTGATCCTTTGAAGAAGCCATGTCATTGTGCTCAACAATATTTATGCTGGAATTCGTATCTTCAGATCTACTATTAAGCAAAGTCTTGAGTTTTACGTTTGGTGTAAACATTACTGTGACAGTATGGTTAGATACTGTATTATATTTCAGTATATCTAAAAAATCAGATGCATTTTCAACATCAGAATCAATGTTATCTTCAGGTAAAAAATTTTCCTTTTCCAAGGAAGTCAAGTCTAAAAAATACTGTTTTCCAGGTAATTTATTTCTCTGTAATTCATTTTTCTGATTATGCGATCCTGGTTTATCTTCTACATCGCTCTTACACTCTCTCATTGGTGTAACAGTTCTATTCTCCTCCCTTATTACTGACCAATCAATAGGTTCCATTAAGCCATGTCCACCATATAAACTCCTAAACGTCCCAAAATCATTCTGACCATCTTCATCGTCGGAATTTCTTAAATCGAAGTCCATAAAACCGTAACAATTTTCACTGCTATACTGCGATTCTTTTTGCTTGCTTGAATCGATTTGTCTTACATTATTTTCGTTATCCGTATTTACCTCGGATATAAAAATGTTCGGATTTAACCTGGATATTCCATTAAGCTTTGATTTTTCTAATTTTTTTAACGCTGAAATAAGTTCTAATTCTTTAGACGTCTTCGATCTCCCATTTTGTGAATATGATGAATTATTCGACTGCAATTTAGCATCCAGTGACTTAGTATCCGAAGAATTAGTATCCAACGATGTATTTGGAGATTTAGCATCCAGAGATTTAGTAGGCGTAGATTTAACGGATGGAGATTTAATATGCAAAGACTTAGCATCCGGAGATTTATTCAATAACTGCAGGGCCTTTTTTTTACAGTGAATGTTATGGGAGGACTTAACAGTTTTCTTTTCAATATCTTCGCTTTTTACATCGGATAATACATGCGTTCTTTCATCATGCAATATCGATTGATCTCTACAGTGTCGCGGTTTATTTACATTGTCTTCGCGTCTTGTATCGGATATCCTGATAGACGGAGCAGAGTCGAAATCGAGCATCAGATAATTTTTTATGTCATTTATACGCACCGTTTTACCAACTTGCGCTAGTTTCTCTTTCACTAACCAATCGTTTATACACACATCCTCATCTTCGCTTGTATCAGTCAAAATGACCAACATGGAATTGTTCTATCAAAATAATTAGAGAATTAATTTAATAATAAATTTATAATAACATTAAGTTATATAATTTAATGTTTTAGAAATTAAAAAATAAGATGTAATTTATCTTTTAATATTAAAAATTAAAATAAAAAATTGATATAAACAAAATAATTATAAAGATATTAAAACAATAAAAATAAAAAGATATGAATAATTATAAAATATATATAATTTAGAATCAAGAATTAAAACACTTTAAATTTTAGGAGTAAAAAAATAATCTCACCGGAGGATCAACAGTAATTATAGTTGCAGCTAGAAGAGTCTCATTGATTTTGTCGATGAATTGATCATTTGCGCTCTTCTTCCAACGATCACCAACAGTTGGTTTAACATTATATAAACTGCAAGGTATTGCTTGGGCGGGCAAAGTGGAAAACTTTGAATGCAAATAATATATATCTTCAGCTGCATATGTCTTCACAGTACCGTAATCATAAAAACATACCTGTTTTGGAAGATAAAATTATTACATATCAAAACATAATTTCTAAACATTAATGAAAATACTTGTTGAAAACTTATCATTGTACGAACCGTTACTCTGAAATCTGGCTTTACACTCTTAATGATTGCTCGATGCCACTTCTTATCGTAAACGCATGCACAATTCAAGTCCTTTTTCAAAGCGACTCTTGCAATGGTATATTTATCTTTGTTACATACATAGAAAGCACTGAAAACAAGACATTTTCGATTCAGATTTTAATACCAGCATTGACAAAAAATGTGCTAAGATTGGTCAACTGCTTATGTACTTACTGTAATTCCTCCATCATTTTATTAAATCGTTTTCTGTTTTCTCGGAGATGTATCCAGAAAAAGCTTGGATTAAACACTTCCATAACATATACCTCTAAGAATTTTTTGGTGCGTTTTAAATCAGTTACTAGTATATTGCCTATACCATCGCCATAATTCATTACATCGTCGGGAGCGAACTTCTTGGTAATGGTAGGCGACTGTAAAATTATACAGAACCTCATAGTCATTGAATTATCATGTATTACAAATAATAAACGTTCTTCCGGCATTCATTATATAATAAAAGTATCAATCATTATAATAAACATATTTTATACAAATATGTACAAGTATATATAATTATAATATTTAACTAAATTAACACAATATATAGATGAAAAAAATATATATACACAAATTTTTATATATTATAAAATTATGTTATTCAATTTAATGTTCAGTACGAAAAAATTTTGGAGAAATGTTACACTTTCGAGAGAAAAAAAAAGTATTTCTGTGTCAAAGTATTATTATGGTTAATCCTTAAACGGCATACATGGGTCATTCGTGTCCATGCGTTTTCTAATAATTTCCTTTTTCTGTGTGTGTGATGTAGAAAGTAATTTTTATAATTTTTCCAAATTTTTTTTCCAATATCTACATAGCAGAATAATTTAGTAGAGACCTTAAAGAACATGTATGAATTTTAATAGAATTTTTCGAGCACTTTAAGAGTCTCAAAATTAGATCGGACACGAATGACCCATGTGTACCGTTTAAATGTACTGAAAATAAATGTGTCATTTAAGGATTAATAATGTATAGAATGACTCACGAGAAAATATACTTTGCTGGCAATCCTAGAGCTAATTCTAAAATATCATTAAACAAATATACATGTTATCAGTGAATAATTTATTACGTACAACATCTGATGGGATTGGCTCATCGTCAGAATCATTATTGTATTGTGCTGTTCTGTGTTCGTCGTATCGGTGGTCATGCGATGTTTCATTAATAGGATCCGTTTTTGGAACTACTGGCCTCTTATCCGCACTATATAACTTAAAGTCATCAGTCTTGTTAACTTGCGTCATGTAGAAAATTTTCGGCAGGTAAGACGTAAATTCACGTACACTTGTGAAACCCAGCTTGTTATAATTCAGATGCACCTTATATTCTTCAAGATATGTGTTGGGCAGATCAGCACACCAGATGCCTTCCGGATATTTTTGCAATAACTTCTCCAATCGAGCCTTTATTCTATCGCTTACTATGTCGGATTTGTCTTGTGGACATTCAGTAGCCCTCGTTTCCGTATAGTTGCTATTCATCATAAAGTAGTAATTTTCTAAGGTTTCATTTGGGATCTTGCTGTAATTGAACATGTCAGTTTGTTCGGATTTTACGTACTGTGCAAGATTTGTCGCGAGCATCTCGCTTGTTGTTAGACGTCTCTGGCAGTTATCGGTATTGTTACAGAGCGGCATGAAAGCATCTTCATCACTAAAACACTCTACCAATTCGAAGTCTTCTTGTCCAGCAGCATATTCAGTTTGTTGTGTCGGAAGTGAGATTGAATCGCTCGGTAACTCAGGTTTGTTGCATAACTGCATTGAAAACTCTTCCGTTAAAGGTTGTTGGTTATTTGGCTGCTGGGTTACGTTACTTTGCAAATCATTCTGGATCGCATATATCATGTTGCCATCCAGGCGCAACTGATGCATTACTTCATACAGTTGCGTTTGTAAATCATATTGAGAGATAGAAACATGCGGCATTAGCTTCTGTGCGTATAGCACAGCATTCTGCAAACTCACACCTTTTGGATGCTTTTTGATATATTGAACAAGCTTAATTAAATTCTCAGTTGTGATTCTAAATTGTTGAAACCTTGTATGCTGAATGCGACGATTGAATGTAGGAGCTTGACGAGACGGATATTTGGTTCTTAAGTTGTTGGAGGAAGTTTTTTGACGTGACACCAACGAACTCACATGCTTACTTTTGTCCGCTATCCCGCGTACGTAGTGACCGCCGTTAAACTCTTCAACAACGAAATGCTCCGGCATGCTTTGGAGAAATTGTACTAAATTGTTACAACCAAATTTACGATATGGTATACGTTTATTCTCCATTTCATAGTAATCCCTCTCAAGAACAGGTACAGGTGTCGCACCTTTCCTTGCGATTAGTAACGACAGGAGAAGCGTACGAACTTCATCTTGGTTCCCCATCTCTGTTTGATTAAAAAAAATGTATTATTACCTTGTGAAATTAAAACACAAAAAATGCTATAATTAACCCTACATTAGCATACTATATTTGTCATCAAAATTCACATTTGAGTAAAATTTACCTGGTCTATTACTGGCTGTATACAAGAATGCATCGATTTAGAACTTCTTTTTTAACCAACTGATGTCAACCTCACTTCTTCAAGACCTTGTTGGATGGTGCGCACTTCAAAAATAGTCCAGGTAAATTTTATTCAGTGTGTAGGATACAAAAATTTTAGAGATTCATAAAGTATATCAGTATATTATTACGATAAAAGTATAAAAATCAAGACTGATATAAGTTATTAACTCGTTATTCTACAGAATTATATATGTAATACAGCAACAATTTTATGATCTATCTACATATCATAGCAAAAATAACTGTTTTAATTTTTATGCTTGTAACTAAAAGCATATGTATCGAATAATCAATATTATAAATATAAAACAATATTCATAATTCATTATATAGGGTATTTTATAAATTTATATCAATATTTTAAGAGGTAAATCTATACACTAAAATAAGTAGAAAACGCCATATGAACATATGTTCTACATACCTTAGTTTTCCAATTATGGATGATTAAAGAAAATGTTCGAAGTATTCGCCTTGTGCATCAACATACGCTACTGCATACCTTAGCATTAAGTTCCGCACTCGTTCAAAAATACTAGGTATTCTTCGAATAGTTTCAAATCCATTTCGTATCTTTTCTCGCAGATCATCCACATTTTTACTGGCATTAAATACACAATAGATTTTAAATGGCCTCAATGAAAATCTAATGGATTGAGATCACGAGATCGTGACTATAGAGTAAGTCCGCCTCGCTCTAGCCATCGGTTTACGAAGGCGTTGTTTAGGAATGTTCTTATTTCAAGATAGAAATAAAGCAGAGCACCATCGTGCATAAATCACAAGTTTTGCTTAAGCCAGGGGCACCATTTTGCTGCTTTTAAAACAGTATTTAGAACAGTAACTCGTGAGCATAAAATACTGACTGCCTGAAATTCTGTCCAATTTGTATTGTGATTCTAAAAACATTAGATAACGTCAAAACGTGCTAAGCTATACAGTAACGTGTGTTGACGCACGAGGCGAATACTTCAAATATTTTCTTTAATCATCCATAATTGGAAAACTAAGGTATGTAGAATATATGTTCATATTTTTTTTTACTTAATTTAGCAAGTTAGATTTGCCTCCTAAAATACTGACATGCATTTATGAAACACCTTATATGTAAAATATCATCTCAAATCTAAGATCTATTCTTTGTAGCTGAATTTGTATACATTCGTACATAAAATAAGTTTGACAAAAGCGAGATAAAAAATTTTAGTATAGTCCAATGCAGCGATAAAAGGTCTTTCTTTTAGCTGAATTTCTTGGTTCATCTCTTAGTTCATCTTTTTTCTTTTTCTTTCCACTATGAAAGAAAAAGAGGAAAGATAAGTGCAAAAAAGAAAAAACTAAAAAGAACAGCTTCTATGTGGTTTTAAGTTAACTTAAAATGAGTTCATATCAGAATATGAAAAAACATCATAGGAAACTATAAACAGAAATGCATTTTCTATCCAGAAATTAAAATCGAAGATACAGCAACTAATAATTTTTAGAATTATTTATATTTCTAAATGCATGCTTCGGTGACATAATCAAGATAATAGTTTTCTCAAAAAATTTGATAACATGGACAAAAATAAGTCAATTTTTCATTCATTTTGTACTCTGAACCTTCATAAATAAAAAATCGAACTAATTTTGACAAACCCTTCGACATTTCATCTCCCCTCGCCTAGTACTTACAGGATTTTCTTATAGTGCTTTGTCTGCAAAATTTGTGTCCACTATGTTATCAATTCAATTTTTCCTATATGTTTAAAATCTTGTGAGTTTAAAATCTGATTCTAAAATATATTTTACTACTAAATTTAATTATTAATGTTACTTTAATGTCATTTCAATCGGTTAGTTCTATCATTAATCCGTAATTGGAGCACATGGATCCTGATGACTTTAAAACTTTTTATAACTATTAAATTGTATGTGATTTTGAATAATATTATGTTTTACAATCTTATTTGTCATTGTTTAGAACTTCAAAAATTCTTTAAAAAATTAAAACTAATAATAAAACAAGCAAGAAGTTTAGTTGGATATTGGAATAATACATCTATATGTATTTAAAATAAAATACATATAGATACATATAGAATAATAAAACTAATAAATAATAATAAAAACTTGAATGAGCATCAAAAACACATATTTTTTTAGCATCGAAAGTATTCCAAGTATTTCATGTTTTACCTCAACTTTTTGCAGGATCTGTCTTTATTCTTTTTCTTTTCAAGAAAGAAGAAAAAGGAAAGGTGACCTATGCAAAAAGTTCAGATCAAAAAAGATAGACCTTCTATTGTGAGTTAAGAAAATGAATGCGTTCAATCTGGACAAAGCGGCTAGCTTGCTCGTCGAGTGATTGAATGTGATTGCTTGGATCTATAAGTAACAGCCAATTATATTCATACTTGGCAAGCAGCTTAACCGTTTTGCCGACTTGAATATGCCCAATGTCTACTTAAAGCAGTTTTATATAAAAAAATATAAGATTAAGATTTCGAAGCTTGTAACTTTAGAATATGAACATTTATTTAACATTCGTGAATAATAACACAATTAACAATCGAGAGAAGCAAAAAAATAACCTAACCTCAAATAAAGTACAATAAAAATAGAAGCACATGTTAAATGTATTAAGTTGAAAAAAATTATAAAAGGTTAAAAGAAAAATGTATTGTTTGATAAAAAATCATCTCGTAGGTGGAATGAGACGCAAAGCAATGTTCAAAAAATGATACGTTCGACTTTTTGCACACAGACTTATGTAAAACAAACGACACTGTGAGCAAAATGCAACTTACGTTATATTTTTCTGCAAGTTTTGATAGTTCACAAGCGTCGAGATTTAGGGCTCAAGCGAATATTAGATCATCAAATAACGCTTATGAATGCTGTAGCGCATGAAACAAGAAAGGTTAGATGAGTCAGAAAGCTCTCTAAATTTATTAAAAATATGCAAAAGCTTCCGATTGCGAAGATAAAAGATGTTCTTTGACATCTACGAGGTTTTATCTTACTTGGCAAAGGTTTTCTTCGTGAAAAGGAACAGTTTTGATGCACCAAATTCTCACTTGACTCTCAATTTACTATGTTACCATCGGATTCTTTCACAAAACGGCGGTATAAATAGTGTAAAGTTTCAGCCAATCTCTTTATTCTTTCTTTTTTTTTAAAAAAAGAAATGAAGCTTGCACCTATATTGAGAATCAAAGAGAAAATGGAGGGAACCGATCACATATAAAAATTGTGTGACCACGTTTTTAGCTAGCTCCAATAAAACTGAATTTCAGAACTTTCAGAACAATAGAACTGCATAGAACTTTCTAGCTTCCTTTAAGCCCAGTGTCCACGATGCTAGAAATCCGTCCGAGATCTCGGATGAAGAAAGAATTGACCAATCGCATTGATCATGTGACTAAATTGTTTAAATGTGATTGGTTAATTCTTTCTTTCTCCGAGATCTCGGACCAATTTTTAACATCGTGGACACAAGGCTTTAGCCAGGTAATAGCAAGAGTCATGGGAGAAAGTAAGGCCGGAATCAGACTACGCATTGAAGATTGAGGTTGAAGATTGAAGATTGAAATTTGACCAATAAGGACAAAGAAATTTTAGCTCCTTTCGTTTCGATTGGTCAAATTTGAATTTGTCAATCTTCAATCTCAATGCGTAGTCTGATTCCGGCCTAATACATGGTAGAGTGGCTACGTTTACACCGTGCGCTTAGTCCGCGACCTATACGATAGGTGTCTTTGTTTAATATACAGGATAAACAAAGACGTCTATTGTATAGGCCGCGGCCTAAATGCACGGTGTAACCGTAGCCACTGGGTATAAAGAGAGTGAAGCCAATTAACCGGAAGTCGCCATTTACAACAAATAATTCCTCATCCTTACCTTTTCTTTTTCTAACGTCGTCTTCCTCTAACTAACAGTTAATCATAAAATGGCGGAACCAATCAGGAAGGAGAACCAGGATTGGCTTCACTCTCTTTATACCCACTCTAATACAAGGGTATTCTTTTGCGATGCATGCGCATCCCAAGTATACTCAGCCAATGAGAATTGTAGCTTAATATGTCATCACTAAGCGGCTAACTTGAATTTTCTAACAACATTAGCTTAATAATGTTAATAAATTTTGTACAATTTAATATTAAAATTATGGAAGAATGCATACCTTGAGATATTAGTTAATTTTTGTGATTTTTATAAGTAAATGATAAGAAATGTTAAATATTTATATTACAGGGTATTACAGCACGAAATTTTTTCAATATATATTTTTTTAAATAGATCAATAATTTCAAGAGTTTGTATGTAAATGTGTAAATGGAGAATAATAAAATTTTGTGTTGATACAATTGTATGTAATACATAATAAAAAGTTTTCTTTTTTCTCTTATTGAAATATTTACATTTACTGCACAAACACTCATTGTTTTTGAGAAATTAATATAAGCTCAATCACTGTAAAATATCTACGTTCGTGTTCCGTAATCCCGATTTCATAATAATGGGCGAGTTCAAGATGAAAAAGCTAGGCATACTTACCGAGCGATTGAATATGATTGGTTGGATCTATAAGCCCGAATCCTCATACGGGCAACAGCTCTGACACCAAACACTGATTGGTGAAAAACCGGTTGTGGGGGTAAAATTTACCCTGCTATGAGGATCCAGGTTAAGGGTGCACTCAGATGAAGCGGATCTGCGGAAATGCGAAATTGACGGACGTTATCGTTACCTTCACTCAAAATGTAACGAGTCGTTACTTTTTCGTTACTTTTTTTCTTAACACTAATAGAATATTATAGCGTTTTTCATTGGCAGAACTTGTGCGCATTCAATGCACATTAAAGCCGTCGTACACAACTCTAATCTAAATATAAACATGAGAGATATCTCAATTGACAAAACGCCTAACGTATATTTTATCAAATAGCATAATAAAATGTATTGAGGATTTTGCGGTTTAACTCGTTTCTATATTTTTATTAATCATACATCTTTACGTCAATTACACAGCGGTTTTAAAGTTTTAATGCACTGAATGCTCACTAATTCTACCAATGCTAACTGAAAAACGCTATTATATGCAGATTTTTGCGGTAAATATAAAAAAGATATCAGAATTCTATTTCTTAGTAGAGGAATAAAACTCAAAAACTGTGATAAATGTATATATATATATATAAAAGATGTATATACATATATATATATATATGCTCTAGTTACGATTAAAACTTTTATGTAAATAGAAATAAAGTAACGCGATAAAAGTAACTAGTGAAATCGTTACAATCATTACTCCAAAAATGTAACTGCGTTACCATGAACGTTACTCAGAAGATTAAAATGTAACGTCGTTACTCAATCATTATCCAAAAAAGTAACTTTTAACGGTAACGTTACAAGTATAACGCGTTACTTGCCAATCCTGTATATAATTATATACAATTATATATAAAATATATGTCCATTTATATACAATTATATAAAATTATA
>NW_017256393.1:2884894-2897937 GCF_001594055.1 Mycetomoellerius zeteki | reverse complement strand
TATATATATATATATATAATTTAACTGATTTTTTTAAAGAGACCAAAAATAATTTGCAATGTTAAAATTAATATCAGAGATAGCAAGTTCGATACACATTCTACGTCGGTACATACGACGCGTATCCTATCATATAACATACGATGTTTTTGGAATGCGTATTTGGCCAGTGATGGATTAAGCATTTTGCCACCCCTAAGCACCAATACCTAGCCGCCCCCAAGTGACTTCATTAATTTATAAATTTGATAAAAGGAAAAATGGATTTAAAAAAATGATTTATTCCCCGCATTAGCTGGTAAAAACATTCAATAATCCTTAATAATATAAATATAATACATTTTTAACTGTATATTTAAAAAAATATCGTTTTTAATAAAATATGCTCGGTGTAACTCGTATAAAAACGTTACATTAATAAATTATAAATTTATCTCAACTGTATAAAAATTTTCTATCTTAAAAAATTTGCCACCCCCTCAAATTTACCGCCCTAGACAAGTGCCTTGCTTGCCTATGCGTTAATCCGTCACTGTAGCCGGCAGTAAACCAGACACAATCTTAATGTCGTCTATCGTAATCTCTTTCTACAACCTTTCTGCTCATGTGCACAATTCTTCCTAATTCCATCTAGTAAAGTCTGGTCAAAGTTAATTGAACAATTATATAGTGTTTATGACATGAAAATTAATATATATCTATGTGACTCATACTCATTATATAAAATTTATTTGTGTTGTCTTACAATGGTTACAGTGTATTATGTATATTAATGTTAAACGTCATTTTCTTCAAGTACAATAAGAATCTTTTCAAATAAATATTTTTTTATTTTGATTTATTTGATTAATTAAAAATACGTAACTTTTACGACTGCAATAAATCGAACAGATCTAGCAGACATAAAAATTTGTTAACAATTATCATCAAATTTATTATTATACATCATGATTCATGATTATTAAAATAATATGTATATACGTATATTACATAATATGTAATAACGTATATTATACATATATATATATATAATTATATAAAATTAATTATAACAAAATCAATTCTCAGAGACTTTTAAGACACTAATTATATAAACTCGAATAAATTTTTTGAGAGAAACTATACAAAAAGTAAAAAGTAAAATTATATGTCTATCTTTCTCAGGCACTTCGAGATGTATATTTCAGTGCTTCTAATTTAATTTCAGTGATGCTAATTTTAATTCTAAAAATTGAAAATAACTTTTAAACATTTTTTTTTCACCCTCATTACATTGATCTACCCTAAAAAAAATTGCACGTGAATCTCTTTCTTTTTTATAAAGCAGGGGAAATGCATTATGCATATCCCGGATCCGTAGAAACGGGTATCTGAGGTTATGTGGGACTCGCACCCACTAAAACCCCTGCCGGTGTCCTTCACTGGCTCTTAGATAGGGAGGCATCAGGCACGCGTGCAGCATTCTTCCGGTACCTCCCCGAGCCTGCCGCCCGCACCTCACCCCAGGAGTCTCTGTTGAAATATCATGGATGGTATTTCCAACATATGATGTTTCACTATATATCTGTATTGTTCACTAAACTTAAACAAGAATAAAATAATACATCACGCGCATTATACACTGAGCACGTGCAGTATGTTGTTGTCTACATTACGATCGCCATAATTTTCATTGCAAATAGAGGACGAAAATAAAAAAAAAACACCTTGAAAAACGCAGCCTTGCATTATTTTCCGACACTTATGTATGATCGTTTTCAAACAATATGGAGAATTGTAGAGTGGTAAAGAAGCACGTGAATCTCTTCACGAGAAAAATAATTTGCTCGTGAACTTTCAAAGAATCAATGCCAAAGGAAGTGCAAAGACTCACGCAGAGCATACAAAAGCTTCATCATTTCATTCTAAACTTCATTGGACTTCTTCTACATCAATTTTCCAGGCTCATAGAAATATAAGATAACTCAGAGAATAAAGATATAAAAAGTAATTGCTTTCTTATCCAAAATTTAGTGATTATATCACCGCTGTTAAACGAAAATACGGTTAAATTCTTTATAAAAAAATTAAAAGAAAATGAAGAAGTCATAAATTAGATTGTCTCAAAAAATTTTTTTTTAACTTTGTATGCATTTATTAATACATCTCTAACGAAATTATAGACTGTCTTTTCATATATAACTATCTTTCCAATTTTTTTCTTAAATTATCATACATTTATTTTTGAAATATCTAATCAGTCAATCATGACCAGACATCACAACCAGATAACGCTTCATCCAAGTAATCAAAAACATAAAATTACTAGAGATTAAAAGAAGTGACCGAATTCGTTATATGTATATCAATTGTATGCAGACAGAATAGTAAGGGCCAAAATAAGAACTTTGTGATGATATTTTATGTATGTATGTACACTCAATTAGGGCCAAAATAAAAAACAGAAAAACATATATATTTTACCAAGCGTTTGTAATAAATTTCTTTGGCAGAAACGACGACTTTAATGCAAAATCCGTTAATTGACTTTATATTTGCAAAAATGAAATAAAACGATTGCAAAAGTGCAATAAAACTTGTTGCTTATAAAATGAGAGCGAAGCAAGTTTTACTGATCGGTATTTGCTGCCAATTTGTCGTCATGTTGTGCTGTGCATATTTTCGTTTGGGTTTTACCATCTATTTGTAGCTGTTACATTATGCTAGCAAATCTTGCGCAAATTTGGTGATAATTTATTCTCATTTTATGAACAAATTTTTCAAATAAAACAGTATTTTATTCTTTATAACGAGAACATAGATGGCACCGGTTTCGATACAAAATTTTGACTGAATTTATTGACAATTTGCAAGCTTATTATTGTCATTTAATTTGCTTAAGACTGTTACCATGATTGATTATCGAATGCGTACACATACATCTGAAAAATATTTGTACGGCGAACAATCAATATTCTTTATATGTCTATCTGATTATTAAGTACGATCGGAATGTCGCTTTTTCAGTCGGACGATCAATATTGTTCGTATATGCAACTGAGAATTATAATTAATTAAAGTTGATTAATTAAATATTGAGAATTGAGAGATTAATAAATTAAATTTATTAAATAAATATTAATAATTTATTAATAGATTAAATTTTTTGCGTAAAAAAAGAAGACGAGACAAAAACGTTATAATAAAATACAAAATAGATACAGGCAAACAAAAAGTAAATTTTAACTACACTTCTTACTGGTATAATAATTGCTACTATTATAATAATGATATCATTAATATTACATACATTTTTATAATATACATATATAATAATGTTGACAAAAAAAGAGTAGTTCAGATCATTATATTATTCGCTTTATGAATATCTGTTAAAAATGATTTTGTGATGTTATTCCCTTTGTGTTACTCCCTTCATCTTTTTAAGTATTCATTATATAAATATATGCTAAAACTACTGCCTGTTTTATCACAAAACGAAAATATTATTTCTCTATCCTCACTTCTTTCAACTTTTAATTTAAAATAAAATTGATATAATTATATTATTTAGTATGAATGCTTCTTCTACATATTTAGTTTACTCTCCAAAAAAATAGATCGAGAATCAACACATCTAATTTGGTCCTAACTCAGAAAGCACATTTGAAAAAACATAGCAAACAAACTCTGTTTATACCTTTGTTCCGACAAAACAATAAGAAATGTTATTTTAACGAGAGAAAGAATATTGAAGCATATAGAGACATAATTCCTCTTTATATTTTATTTTCTTCAATCTTTTAAGATTTTGTTCACATACTTTCAATCTTCTATTCTCTTCTGCGATCTTGATAAGTACTTTTATACGAGAATAATAAAATATCTAAATAGATAATTTACATTTTTAAAACATTTTTATATTATAAAATGTTAAATAGATGATATTAACATAAATTATAAGTTTGTTAAAAGAATTACATAAACTTGTTATAAAAAAATACAAAACATACATAAACATTGTAATAAAAAAATACAAGATCATACATAAACGTTGTTTTAAATTAGTAGGTAAAAAAAGTTTAATAAGCACTACGAATGTTTTATATAAATGTTTTTACAATATTTATTTAAATAATTTAAAAGATGTCAAATTATATAACACACGATTTCTAATGCTTATAAAAAAAACTTTGAGCATGATTATGTTGCTTGGATACACACTACTGCATCAACATTTGTCACTCCAAAGATCTTTGTCTCAACTTTTCATTAGAAAAACGTATACGACTTAAATATTTAAAGGCTTTGTGTTCAGCAGAAAAAGCAGCTTTGCATCTATTGTAAGATTCTTTCATACGATTGATTATATATTTATGATCCAGCAAGAAACAAACAGCAAAATTCAATCAATTAAAGAATTTTTACAATTGCAAAGTTGCTTTTTCTATTGAACGCAACCTATTACATTTAAAAGAGGCATATATGGTATTCAATGATACAATGTTTGAAGTAATTAATATTTTTAAAATATTTCTAAATGGTTTTTCATGTATTTTTAAAAATATATCGTGATAAGCGTATCCTCACAACTAAAATTAGTGTCTTCGTGCCTATTCGTGTGAAGTCGAGACCGGGGATTGCAGCTAGTATAAGTAATGATAAGTAGGGGGTAGAAGGTAGAACGCGCGCCGAGGGTCTCTCTCTCCCTCTTGGCAAACGGTACGGAAGTGTTCGTCGTTGGACGACGACGGCAGTGCTTCGCTTGCGCAGCAGCGTGTCACGTCGCGCCAGCTCCGAGGGATCCCCGTCGTCGGAAGCCCCGCCAAGTCTCGGACGAGGGAGCGGCGAGCCCGTCTGCGCTCGTAATAAAGTCGCGTGAGCGTAATCGTTGCGGGAGAAAGAACGAAGAGAAAGAAAAGAAGAAAGAGCGGAAAGCTCACGTGTGTTCGAAATCTGTCTCGCGTCGTCCGTTGTCCCTACGGCCGCGGAAGATGGCTCCGTCGTGCTTCGAGGTGATCCTCGTCGGCTTTATCCTCGTGCTGCCGTTTCTCTACGAGACCAGCCGCACCTTCCGCTATTACTTCAAGTTCCTCATTTATTATGGCGGCGTGATGGTGATCTCAGCCGTGCTCATGCCCATCTTCTGGTTTCGGCCTGGCAATGTCAAGAACTTCCTGTTAGTAGCTCCACAATCGATCGATATTATTTATGTTATCACATATTATCTCTTGTTCCGTCTCTGCTTTCGATTCTCTCCCCCCCGTCCAACAACCACCACCTTCGATGCTTTCCTTGCGCGGTTTGTTTTTCTCGTGCAGCAGAGTTTTGACAGCCGTCGCGGCGGAGACCGCGAGAATTTATTGACTGATGTTCGCTGCCTGTTCTGTCAGTGGGTGGCGGTGATGATGATGGTGGTGTTTGTAGTTGTTGCTGCGAGTACCGTGACGAGCGACGACGATGCTGGTGAGGGGGAAGGAGGGAAGGATTTAAACTTGTTGTGCCCTCGGAGACGTGCCATACGGGAGAAAATGAGTCTCTTCCCATAATAATGGCAGCTCTCCGTCACAAATAAAATGATAAATGTCCAATACTACGTCGTCTCGGCATCCACGGTAGAGACAGCCGTTGTGAGAAAAATGTATGGGACTAATTATTATTATTGAGGGATGGCTGAGTGGAGATCAGCGACACTCCCAATAGTAACGACTGCTATATTTAGCTTGTTGACAATGAATATTTTCGATAGCTATTAATACTTGGATGTGTAGTACTCAGACATTTGAAGTACTCTACTATCAAGTATTAACACTGAATCTAACAATGAGTACCAATTGAATCTATTAGAATTTGTGTATATCGTAGGTGCTTTCCATAGTGATACAAGTTGATACAAGTGACGTATTAGCTTTGTTACATTTGCTAAATGTTAAGAAAAAATGATTTTGTATTACTAAATGAAAAACACCCTACACTAACAACACACTAATCCTTGTTAATTAAATTAGTGGGTGGAGAAGAGATAATTTTTAAAATCTATGCATTATATTTCATATATATTTCAGTATCTCGACATTTAAATTTTTAACATTGGATATTATAAATTTTGATTTTTTTATCGATTGACTAATTAAAATTTGTACATATTATGCTAACAGTATAATATTTATTAATGAGATGAAACAACTCAACAAAGGGGAAGGGTAAGTTTTGAAATCGTTGCAATACTTCGATATATTGGACTTGAACTTCTTTAAAACGCTATAAACGTTGGAAATTTGAATTTTTAAAAAATATAGCTTCTTAACAGAATTACGTTGGTAATTTTATTATCTTTTTTTAGTTTGTTTAATGTTAATTTTTTATTGAAGTTATTTCTTTTAGAAATTTTTTTCCGTGCAACTGTACTTCGTTAAACCATTTCCTACTTTTCGACCTATATTCAGAACGCACTTTTATCGATAATTACATACTTATTACTTCTGAAATTGTATTTCTGGAATTCTATGTAATATAGTATATATAATTGTGTGTGTGTGTGTGTGTGTGTGCTAAATGTGAGCTAACGTCATGATAAAAAAGCGCGTTCTGAGTGAGTACGAATTTTCAAATTTATTAAAAAATTCTAAAAAGATAAAAAATATAAGAAAGTGACATTTGTTTTTCATAAATACAAAGGCGAAGTCGTTGAATGAGTCCTCATGCACCTTTATACGCGACACTCGTTAACTGAATCATATGTAGCGATCAATGAACTTTAGAGAAATACATAGTACAAAGTTCTAAAGGAAAACAGTATTTATCTAACGCTTGAAGCGCTTTAAGAGCTCAAGATTCTTGATAAGCATTCTTTTATATTGACTCGATCTTCGAAATTAATTTAAAGAGAGAAAGAGAAACGACACGGTATTGTAAATCTACAATTAGACCTTAAAAGATTATCTAGTCCAAAATATTGAAGAATTTTTATTCTTTTTTCAACGCTTTGTAATTGTATCTAATTCTTTTATATGTTAACTCGTTTATCAGTTTATTTACAGTTTTTCAGCACAATAACATCTTGCTAATATGATGCCTGATTGTGCATCAAAAATTAGTTCGTTTCGTGATATTATTCCAGTAGTTTAATTGCGTTTATAAGTCTGGAAAATTCGGCGCGCAGTTTGAAGGACTACAAATATGGTATATATGCAAGTACATATATAGTATATATATAATTCACATTGAATTATTTAAAAGCATTATAGATCTAGCTTCGACCGTTAAAAGGCATTTTAATTTCTATTATTAATTGTGTTTCTCACATAGCACGGTCTTTAAAAATGTTTAATTTGTTTATCAGTTTAATTGTATACTTAATAGAGATAAAAACTGTATGCTTCGTAGAAATATAAAATATCGATAAAAATTAATAATTTTTTACAAAGTTGAAGTCCAAAGAACTGTTTTTTTTTCTTCATTTTTAGTGCTTACAATTAGTCATTCGTAATTATAAACTATGAATGCTTAAAATTTACTTTATTAAAATGCTGATATAAATCTTTTGCAGAAACATATTTACGATTATAAAATACAAGCATGAAAATGAAATTATGAAAGAAAGTAAAAAATCGAATATATTGGGTTTACATAATTATTTAATTTATACATTTAATTTTAATTTATTACTGCGAATTTTTTCGCTTATATTGGGTGCGTTCGCGAAAAACACGCTATCAGCGCTATTTGTTATTCTATCTTTATTATTAGACATAAAATAAGGATAGAATGACATTACAACATTGATAATGCGCTTTTTAAATGCATTTATAGTGTTGTATGACTTTTAACTAACAAACAACTAATGCGTCATCTATAATGCGTCATCTATAATATATGGAGTAGAAAATAAGAGTAAAAAAATTGATTAATCAATCACAATCTAATGTAAAAAAAAATAATTGACTACGATTAACTAACTTCTTACACCAAACTTACTCTGCATATTGTGGACGACGCATAACACATGGCTCTATTCCGACGAAGTAATTAAAAACATTTTCAACAATAATTTCGTCAATATCAACACCAAAGAATTATTTATAGAAAAGATGGAGTTTTATTTGCACAATTTACGCGCATATTAAGATTTTCTACATAAATTTTTAATAATACACGAAATCATATTACACGTATGAAAAATAAACATTTATCTTGCAATATTCACGAAAGAAAAAATCGAAATATTTGAAAAACAAGCTAGACACTTTTTATTTTCAGATATTTAATTTTTTACAATTGCATATAAATCTATTAATTATATTTTTTAGCATCGATAACTATATACTTAATTAAGGAAAATTCTTTTATCCGTACCTTTTTGCTTGCGTCTCAAATTATCCAAAATAAAATTATTGCTTTAGCAAGTTAATTGTATTATTAGTACTATGGGAAAATATTTTTTCTTCTTGCAGAATAGCATCGTTGTCGTGTAAACACATTAGTACTCTGCTAGGTCTACGATGGGAACTGCGAGGAAGAGAGCACTTGGAAAAGGATAGGGCTTGTATAATTGTAGTAAATCACCAGAGCTCATTAGACGTGTTGGGGATGTTCGACCTTTGGCCAGTGGTAGACAAGTGCACTGCCGTTGCCAAGAAAGAAATTTTCTATGCATGGCCGGTCGGCCTGGCCGCATGGTTGTGCGGTCTGATTTTTATCGATAGAATGAACTCCGAGAAAGCGCGATCCGCCCTCAATACCGCCACAAAGGAGATCAAGGATAAGAAGGTAATAAAGGATAGTCGCGCGTGGAATGTTCGTGTTGATTTATATCATTTGCTTTCTACTATATTTTTCATCGCTTTATAGATCAAGCTGTGGATATTCCCCGAGGGAACTAGACGTAACACTGGTGAGATACACCCGTTCAAGAAGGGTGCTTTTCATGTCGCGATCAGATCGCAGTTACCCATACTACCGATCGTATTCTCTTCTTATTATTTCTTATCCGCGAAAGAGAAGAGATTTGATTCCGGTAAGTAAATTGAGACTACAAAAAATAGAAAGTTAAAAAATATCAAAAATAAAAAGAAAATTTGCAGAAGTTAAATCTTTTAAAGAATTAAATCTCAAGGGTATAGATTGACAACAACTTAATTTTATGCTCCAAGTTTTCGATCAGAGGCGGACCTAGGGGTAGGCGACCCGGGCAACCACCCGAGGCGCCAAGGCATGGGAGACACCGCTCAGTGGGGAAAAAAATTACTGTTAAAAAATTGATGCACAATTCCTATAACAGTTGCTAATGGGGAATGTAGCTTTAATAAATTAAAGCTCATAGAAACACATTTGCAGTCTTCCATGAGTGAAGAACGGTTAAATTTATAGGCACTGTTGTCAATCGAGAATGCGTTGATAAGCGGAATGGATATTTTAATGAAGTAGTGGAGTTCGCTGAGACGCGTGAAAGTAAGAAAAAAGTTCATGTGAAAGTTGCCAAATTTGAGGAAGAGATAGTTTTTTTAATAAAATAACAGTTTTTTTTAAATAGGTATAAAACCGTTTAAACAAAAATACTACATAAAAAATTATAATGAAAAAAGTAAATTTTTTAAATTTAAAAATACAATAAAAACATAAAAAACAAAAAATTAAGAACGGGATCTTGTTTGCCACGTCTTCGTCGTGATTCTGGGTAGTACAGAGAGCAGACGCGATCAAGAAAGTCACAAGGGGGGAGGACGACTTTTGGGTTCCTTGCTCGGGGCGCCATAATTCCTCGGCCCGGCCCTGTTTTCGATTGAGATTTCACTCGCATTGTAACCCTTATATCAAGAGTACCCATAGAATTTCGCATACTTTTTATATTTCAAGATTCACTTATTTTAGTTCGTCTAGATGTTGACCTTCTTCTTATCTTTTTTTCTATAAATTGATTTAGTGTTTTGTGTGTCGGTCTCGAAATATCTTTTTGAGTAATCATATGTTGATAACCTTTAGTGACTTATGATGCATAATGGTATGACGTTGCATATTATATCAATAGATAAATAGAGGATTATCATTATTGCAACACGAAATCGAACCGAAAATAGTCAATAGTTGAGATTTGTCATGAGATTTGGATGTTAGAAATATCCATACGTGAATCATTAAAAATTTAATCTTATCTTCATAAAGACGATTATTTTAAAAAAGACTCCCAGATAACACCAACCTAAAAAGAACACATTTTCTCACTTAACAATATAACATGATTTCTAACATCAGTTTTAAAATTAAAATTTTTCTTTGCCAAGGAGTTCTCGGGTATTGACATAAGGGTTAATGAATGATACATAATATAAAAAATTAGAATTTAGCGATTTATCGAATAATACATAGAATTGTCCTCTAGAAGAAGCAACCTGTGAAAATAATTTCTTTAATTATCAGAAATTTGCATGAGATTATCAGAAGCAGTTTAAAATTCACTTAATTAAAGGACGCATCCTCGTGACGATATTACCGCCCATTTCAACTGAGGGACTCGGTACGGACGACGTAGAAGAATTAATGGAAAAGACACGAAGCGCCATGAGTGAAGTATTTCACGCGACAAATCGCGAAATTCAACAGTCCCTTCCTGTTCGGTAAGAATACATCGAATAATCATTATTGGGCTATAACAGGATCGTCTTTAAAAAATGAGTAAATGTATGCTTACTTCTTTACAAACCGTGGCGGAAAAAAATTTTTACGAAAAAATACAGAGAAATAACATAGATTGAGACAAGATTTTAGAAATTCTTAATTTTTAAATATTCGTAGTGAGATGTAGAGTGAGGTTTGTTTATCTTAAAATTCGTAGTTTTTTGTAAATATTCGTAGTGGGATGCAAAGTTACGTTGTTTGAGGATTTTTTGTTTTTTAAAGAAACAACGTCACTCTACGTCCTATTATGAATATCTATGAAAAACTAAGAATTTCTAAAATCTTATCTCAATCTATGTAGTTTTTTTGCAAAAATTTTTCCGCCAGGGAGAATATTAGCAAATAAGTCTCCACGCGGGAACCAAAGACTTAGCGTCCAAATAGCGTTTTCTTATTGTGTTATTGGTATATAATAGTATTATAGTATCCTAATTTATATTTTTATCTCTCCGACTCAGAGAAAGTAGATAGTATTCGAATTTTGTATGGTACTCGTCTACATTCTTCTCGTATTTTAATTTGTTTATTTAATATCACATAAATCTCGCGAGAATTTAAACGATTCTTCAGTATTTATGACTGATGACAAATAAATGACAAATGAGGAATAATCTTTATTGTTCATGTATCTATATTTGAGGTACATGGAATTTATGGACGATTTGGTTCTTGTATAAAACGAACTTCACGTAACACAGTAGCGCCTGAAAAGCTTAGAAAGTGCTTTCTATGCGCTGCTACGTACGTTTTAGTTTAAAAACATGTATTTTGGAGCGAAAGGAAAAAAATGCGTATGGTAAAATAAGTATAGGCAGACGAATTATATCCATCGCTGAAGAATTACATAAATATCATTATTAATTAGATGTAATTTTAAAAAAAATTACATACGATAAATTCTTAAAGTATACGGTATACTCTTTACCGGATGCGAAGGCAATGAAAGAGAAAAAAGAAACTTTCGATATGTGTAGGTATATCATGATTTTTCGTAAAGTTACGGATTGTAAATATGATTAGAATGCATTTTTGTATAAATTGTGGAAACATTGTTAACGTTTATACTTAAAGGTTTGTACTAAATTCCACTAGATATATTTTGGTATCTATAAGATACACTTGTACATTCCCACTTGTCTGTTTTATGCTTCCATTTGTTTTCATATGTTTATTTAAAGTGGTTAAAACAGATTAAGGTACATATAGTGTACCTTCCAACAAGCGACACAAATGACACGGTGTGACACAATGATTCATTACATCCTTGTTGTTTGCCAATGTCAAAGATGACATGATCACTGTGTCGCACTGTGTCACTTGTTGGAAGGCACACATGATAGGAAAAAAAAATGCTTTAATTCTAAATATTTAAGAGAAGTTTTAACATTTTTTTCGGATGATTTTTCGAATGTATATTTCCTCTAAAGTATAAAATGTACTTTAATTTCAGTTGTTGACGTCATTCAAAATCGAGATAATTATTCATAACAGATAAGAAAAATAATATTTTAATCGACAGATAATATATTAAGCACATTATATTCACACTGTGCTGCAATGTACATACATATGTTTTCACCTACTATTAGTTATGATTGCGATATTGCGAAAATGATCGGCAATCTTGTCGACATTAAATTTTAATCCTTGGGCATTTCTTAAATAATCTATTGCACTTTTAATTGCAATACGTCTCTATTCTCTATATATATTTATAATATGGATGAAATGTCACATTCAACATTAAGAAATTACAATATCTTCTTTTACATTATTTTCCAAATAGCGATTGTGTTCAGTTTAACATAGCTTACATTTTTTGCTAATAACTTATCAGCAGCATTTTAATGCGATAATAATCGACCAAGGAAACCTAATTCTTGGCAAAACAAGCATTATATAAATTGTGCTTGTATTTTTCTTCCAAGAATGATTTCTAAGATTCAGTATACTTATTGGCAGGTGTTTTTTAATATTCTACAAAATGAATGCGTGTTATAGAATTATAAATGCTTGTTTGCGACCACAAACTAGCTATCACATACGTAACAACCATGATTATCCAATCGTTTGCGCAATTTCCACATTATAATACCGTTTATATTCTGCATCAAATATCAATTTTCTTATGAATAACAACGATTACATGATAAGTAGCACAATCCAAATAACGTCAAAGTTGTCTTCGTTTAATGAAAGTTATATATCGCATTGATTTTCAACAACTTCCTATAATTTTTAAATGGATAGAAGTACTCAAATAGGAAATTTACTTAAGGAAATTGTAAGGCAAATGCAATATGTTAAGAATTACTTGAAAAAATTACAGATTATTCTAAATTGCATTTAAAAGTAATACAAAAAAATTAGAGACAGTTGACCATCTGGAT
>NW_017256393.1:2845785-2884743 GCF_001594055.1 Mycetomoellerius zeteki | reverse complement strand
TAATAACAAATAAAATAAATAATCTATAAAAATGTGTTGCTCAATAAAAACAGAATGTTATGAACACAACTTTCACATGTATGTAGTTTGTTTAAAGCGTAAATATTAATATAAGTGTTTTTTGCCTTTACAACCTCCTTAAATATATTATACAAATAGAAAATTTACTTAAGTATTATACAAAAAAAAATTACTTTATTGTACGAAGACAAATGTTGTGAGATTTTATTTATTTGATCGATCGAATATTACAATTATAAATAATTATGATTTCAAAATATCACGGACGATTTATATACAAAGGTTGGTCAAACAAGTCAAATTTCGAAATTTATATTGCGAGTGCTATATACATATATATATGTATATATAAAATATGTCGATATTATTCTATTTGGGAAACTACAACGTGTTTTTTCTTTGATTTTCATACGGTATGCGTTAATGTGATCGTACGCGGTCTTAGTGAGCTAACTAATTTTAGGAAATATATCACACGAATTGAGTGTGGAAGTTAAATTTGTATTATTTTAAGAATATGAACGGTTCATATAACGAAACATGTATCTTTTTAAGTGTCATCGTTTTAAAATGTGCAGGACTCCGCATACACTCTTTTCGTTGCGGCTGTATATGTTACCATTATATATTATTATATACGAGATGTGTTCGTCATGATAATTACGAATATTTTTGTATCATGACCAAAAAAATGAATCGAATATGTAACCATTGCGAAATATGTAATCTTACATGTAATCCGTTTTTCTCGGATATTTCTTAGTCAAAAAGACGTTCGATAATAACATATTAATACATGAAAGCATCGCGACAACGATATCTGATAAAAAGAAACGTAGTTTAGGATGTTATTTGGAATTTTGAGATCTCATGTTAATCGATCGTATTATAGATGCAATCAAGTAAATATTCGGAACCTTTTCATACGAATCGGTCGCGTTAGTATTATCTTCCTAATGAATAAAAAACGCACAATTTTCAATCGTACGCTGTTAATGCTGGCGTTTAATATACGATTTCTAACACAATCGAATAATATATTTCGTACATAAATAAATAGAACAATTTGGAGTAAAGTTTTTGCCATTTAGAAATTTGAAAAAAAAAAACTTTCTTTTTCGAATTTATGAATATTGTCGATGTCTATTTCTCTTCTTGATAGCATAAGTTTCATTATCGATCAATCAACATGTTCCTCTTTATCATGTAAACAACTTAAATTGCAGATACGTAAGGAATATCTGTGATTTATTGAAAATCGCTTAAAATATCTTAACGATGCTTACATTTAATGAGAATGTCGTCTACCAAAGATTTATCATCTCAGTGCCAATTTGCAAAAAAAAAAAAACAGCTGTCACACGCTAGTTTCGTAGGCGATGCATTATTCCATTCTTATCTTAGCAGATGCAAAACTGTAGATTCGAATTTTTTAACTACAAGTATTGATTAATTCCCAGATAGTAAAATGTTAGCAGAATGTCGACAGATTGTAGCAGATTTGATCAGAAGATGTTAGCAGACTGACCACAACTGATGTTGCATTCTGTTCCTGTTCTGCCGACAAAACCTGTTAACATTCTATGCAAACAGACTGGTAGTAGAAATCAAACAGAACTTACTGACAGAATCTGATAGCAGGCTTTGTCATATTTTTGACAGCAA
Source organism: Mycetomoellerius zeteki (assembly GCF_001594055.1). Classification (NCBI taxonomy): domain Eukaryota; kingdom Metazoa; phylum Arthropoda; class Insecta; order Hymenoptera; family Formicidae; genus Mycetomoellerius; species Mycetomoellerius zeteki. The sequence continues at coordinate 2,883,057 of NW_017256393.1, read as the reverse complement.
TTTGCTAACATTGTCTGATAGTACAAACTTTGTACAATTTGTTGCCCTTCTGCAATAAAAAATTGGTAGCAAGCTCTACTCAAAATCTCTCTGCAGGTTTGGCTATTAGGATTGTTTTATAAGAGGACGTAATGTAAAGCTAGCGTAGCTTATTATTCCAAAGTTTTGTACTTGGGCTGTGGATTTTTGTCACGGTAATATTAATATAAATTAATTGATGATGGTGTCAGATTAAACGCGTAACGAATGTTAAATGACATCACTGAACGTAAACAGGACTCAACGAACTGTATTATACAAATTCTTTATTTGTTTGCGAAGTAAGACCCATAGCTACTCGAGCTTGTTCAAGAATGTTTTATATATTATATCGATTATAAATAATCATAATGTAAATTAAAAGATGGTTTGCAAAATGCAAGAACAGATAATAAAGATACCTGATTTTAGTTAATTGGGACATGTGGTTTTATTGATTCCTCCAATGACATACAATGGATGTATAATGATCCATCGAAAATGCACAACTATTAACACACAGCATGCAAATAATTGTTTTTAGTGATTCAATCAGTACTATGACAGTAATTATTCAAACATATGTCCACAGGGATAAACATTTCAAAAAAGGATTATAAGATTTCATGACTTAATTATTTCAAGACTTAAAAATATTTTAAATGAAATTTAAATATAATTTTTAAGAATATGTTTAGAAAATATATAACTGCTTATAAAATTAAAATATCTAAATTTTGACTTTCTTCAATTTTGCAATTAGATTGAAAGAAACTTTTCTTAATCTATTAAGGCTGAAAACCTATAGTTACACCATGCTATGTATTTTCTTTACACAAAGAGAAAGGATAAATATATACGATCACATTTTCTATATTTTTGTTTCTTGAGAGGATTGTTCTCTATAATTTATATTATACTTTTTAATGTATCAAAAAAGAAATGCATAAAACATGTCTAGATAGATTGATACCGAAATTACAAATCTAAACTTGCGCCATTTCTTTGTTTTTCCTGACTTTCAGTCCATGCCTTCGCTATGGTTTTCTTCGTCTCATCGTCGCCATCCTGATACATTTTTTTCATAAGATTCATGAGACTGGCGCTAGGATCGGTGTCCTCACCTAACTCAGGCATGGATGGCGATTTCGCGTCCTTGATTCTCTTCTCCACCAATGTGACGTGCGACCACTCTTTGGCAATCTTTTTTACGAGTGACACAACAATCATATCGGTTTTTACTTTAAAGTTACTCTTCTCGATATCGATTCCCGCACACAGATTGTTAATCGGTAAGTGATAATTTTTATTATCTAGTCCGAATATATATAGATCCAGAGATTTCTCTGTAAAATTGCAGGTAATGGCCTCCTTGGACAGCTGGTGAACATTGCTTAATGTTATGTAAATCTTCATTGTTGTGTTCGTCTGGTCCCACCCATAGTTGTTCAGTTTCACTTCGTAGCACTTTTGGGCAGTATTGAGCGAAGTTGTCGTGGACATGTTCTTCTGTTCCAGTAATCTTGCCGTTTCTATTTGCGTCTGCAGTTTCTTTATTTCCAGCGTTAATATATCTTTGATTCGTTGTCTATTAGCTTGCTTGAGTAAGTTGTTAAGTTCCTCAATATCTAATTTTATCTGTGGGAAACAATATTAAAATTGCTTAAGAAAATACCTCATCTGACAAAAAAATTAATTAAATTTATCTACAAAAAATTTTAAAGTTTCATATACTTAAAAATTTCGATTCATGATAGTCAATTTGTTAAATATATATATATATATATATGTTCCAATTATTGATATAATCAAAGAATTTTTTTAATTATGAAGGCTGTTTGAAAAATGTGCAAAGTCTAAAATATGGCACCACTAGTACGTATCAAGATTATTTTTAATATCTGGCAACTCTTGGAGGATCACACACTAAATTTCAGTGAGATAGATCCACTTCTCTGTGTTTGGCTTTTATTTGAATCGATCAAGTACCATGATTTGCGAAAAATGAATAAGAAAGAATTTCGTGTAGCGTGATCACACAAAATTGTTCTACTTACGCTACGAAATCCTTTCGCATCCTACCTATTCTCCAAATTTGGACTTTGTAGTGTAAATCGAACAATTTTGTGGTCACACTACACGAAATTCTTTCTTATTCATTTTTCGCAAATCATGGTACTTGATCGATTCAAATAAAAGCCAAACACAGAGAAGTGGATCTATCTCACTGAAATTTGGTATGTGATCTTCCAAGAGTTTTCAGATACTAAAAATAATCTTGATACGTACTGGTGGTGCCATATTTTAAGCTGATTCTACAATGAGTCGATAGTGGGTAGTCCTAAATCTTATCGGTGAATTTGGCCAACAACTAACTTGTACGACTAAGACTACTGATTTTCTTAAGACTGATCTAATTCGACTTTATTCCTTCCTACTAGTCGAATTAAACGACTCGCTGTACAACTAACAACTAGTAGATGCAAAAAATCATAGTCACCTATTTAGGTTAAAACTGGTTAAGACTTAAGATTTCCGACTATCGACTCATTGTAGAATCAAACTTTGCACATTAGACTTTGCACGAACTTTTCAAACCGTCCTCGTATATATCAAGAAGAGAATAATTCTGCATTATATCATTTTAACACGACAAACCTAATTTATCATCTCATTTTTTTTCCCTCCAAAATGTGAGCATAAATTGGATCACATTTTATATACATATAGTGCAGGAAAGTGTAATTAAAAATTAACAATAAAATATTTACCTCCTCGATCTTTGTTGCCATTGTTGCTAGTTGCTAGATTTTACAATATCACGAGTTTTGCACAACACCGAGACGAAATGGATGTTGATGGACCGATATCCAGAAATTCACTTTTCAGCAAAACGCAAAGGGCTGCAGAATGAATCAGAATAAATCCGGATTGATCAGGAATGACTGACCTGACTGTCCGAATCTGGAATCTTCTAAAATTTTCTTCGTGTTGCTTCTATCGAGGTTTATTAGGGAAAAGATATATAACACTCGTGACTCGAATTCGTTAAGTCTGTTCTTCTTCTTCTTCTTATGAGTTGATGGCTCCCGCAGGCGGACGTCTGCGATACGACCAGTATCCAATGTAGCGACGCGTAGAACGCTCCGCGCACATCTTCCAATTGGAAAGGCGCCAAGGGGAGAGCGGCAAATCAAATTTGAGTATAGTAGCAAAAAAATTTGAGATTTTTTTGTAAAGTTATGCGGGGTCTACAATAAAAGTCGTAGCAGTCGTAAGGTCTTAAGTCGTAGAAAATTGACCAATCACAGTCGAATATGAGAAGAATAATCAACTGTAATTGGTCAATTTTCTACGACTTAAGACCTTACGACCGCTACCACTTCTATTGTAGACCCCGCATTATTCACGCTTAATTGTAAGTTGCAGAAATTCAGAAAAAACATCGCTCATGCGAACATTTAAATTATTATATTTACATAATTGTATATAAAACATTTTTTCCTGCAATCATAATCGAATAATCGAAAATAATAATGAGAAGAATAATCGATTATAATTACAATGGTCAATTTTCTACGACTTGAGATCTTATGACCGCTACGACTTCTATTGTAGACATTAGTTACTCGAATAAAGTTTCGAAACGCAGATCAATAATTTCTTCTGGTCGAATAAAGTATACGTATTTTTTAATTTACATTTTAGTAAAAAATCTTCTATTTTCATTCATTTTCAAAAACCTTCTAAATGAAGGAACCTTCCAATGGAACAACTGGCACTGGCTGCGTTCAGCAGAGAAAGCAGTTTTGCAACTGTTGTAAAATTCTTGAATATGATTGGTTTATACATTTAGATCTAATGAGGAACTAAGGGCAAGACCAATCCTCAAAAAGAGATTGGATACCACGTTTAGTTCACCATATTTTTCAAGACCTGCTTAAAATAGAATGAGACAGATTATACATAAGTGGAATGACATCATTGAGACCCTGCTTTTCATTCTAACTTATGCATTTATCTTATTCTATTTTAAAACAACCCCTACAGCACAAAGTTGCAGCAACACTGCTGCAATATTGCAGCAACATTGCATGTTGCAGCAGTATTGCAGAGATTTTGTAGCGATATTGCTATAAATTCTGTGCTGTATGGGAATGTTCTAAATATGACAAACCAATCAGAAGTTGTCCAAACAATAGCCAAAATCTTATTTGCTACGACATAATTTAAAAAAATTAAGTTTTCTAGAAAATATTTCGAATCATAAAATTTATGCAATTTTGATGTAATAACTAATTATAGAGGAATAAAAGTATGTACTTTTTATAGTATATTTTTTTTTCTTTCCAACGTTTCCATTTTTTTTCTGCAAGCAACTAAAAAAATGATAATTTTTTAGTTGTGTCATTATATCAAATTTTTTTAGTTATATAAGTATGATAATGAACTCTCGAAATTAAAACAAAAATAATTCAATAGACAGGCAAATGAAAGTAAACTGCGCGGTTAAAGATGCGCTATAATAAACTATTTATATTTTATAATTCAATGTATACAGAATAATTTTCGTGTCGTTTATTAAGATGCAATCGATGAGGAATCATCAAGAGAAATTTTATATCTAAAAACTAGCGTTGCTTTTACATATATTATTAAATCGTTGAAAATGATTGGAAGTCAGTCGAAACGTCTGAAAATTATCTTGTATACATTTGAATTATAGAATATAAATAGTTTATAGCGCACTTTACTCTCATTTGTCTATTTAGTGAATTATTTATTTTTTTTTAGTTATATCGTTAAAGCCATCACACGTACAAAAATTTTAGTCGCAATCGTAAGGCCGTAAGCAAATCGGCCAATCACAGTCGAGCGTTTTTAAACGCGAGATCGTAATTTTGATTGTGATTGGTCGATTTACTTGCGACCTTACGATTACGACTAAAATTTTTGTACGTGTGATGGCCTTTATGATAGCAACATATATTCTTGTATTCGTTATATAAGGCTTATTTTTTAGCTGAATTGTTTTCTTGCACATTTTTTCTCTTTTTCTCTCTAATGTGATGAATCATGCAAGAATTTTAGCTAAAAAGAATAGATCTACATACATTATACACCTATCATTTGTAACTGTGCTGTATTATTTTTTATATTTAAAATGAAATAAATGTGTAATCAGGAAGAAAAAAGAATGTGTAAAAAGTATTAAAACATTCGAACAAATCTTTATGAGTAAATCTTAAATATTGCAAATAATTGTAAAGTGACTATCAATTGAAAAGTTTGCAAGTTTCACGTTCAATATACGTCTCTTCGATGAAATTAAGAGAAATAATTTATCACACACATATAGATCAAAGTTGCGGTCCACTTGACGCTACAAACACTTCGAAGCATTCTTTGATTAGTTAATTCATAAAATTCTTTGTTCTGATTGGTCGCTCAAACACTTCGAAGCGTTTGTAGCGTCAAGTGGACCGCAGTCCAAACCTGTCCAATTTAAGTTCCGGAGTCAAAACGCAAATCGACGTAAAAAATTCAATGTAAGATTTTAAGAACTATAGTGTTGATAAGCGTTTAGATGCGTATCAACACTTTGACAATCCTCGGAAACTTATCCACATTGAATTTTTTTGCGTCGATGGCTTCGCGTTTTGGCTCCGGAGCTCAAATTGGACAGGTCTGATATAGATAAAGTAATTTGGACTAATTTTTTAAAATTAACTCAAATTCTATGTTGTTAACAATTTATTTTTTACACTCGTGCAAGATATTTATAATACAAAATTCGGATCCAGCGTTTTTAGGAGAAACGAGCGTCCATACGAAGGCTTCGCGATCAGTAATCGCTTTTATATTATTACAGGCCACCAAAATATCAATTATGCTAATTGGTCGACGATTATTGTAGAACGGCAGCGTTCGCAGCTATACTGGGATTATTGATGACCTCTCCCAGGCTCTCGAGCAATTCTTTTCTATAGTCGTCGAAATCGCCGTCGATAGCATTAATCTGCTGGTTCTCAATCACATAGAGACAGCATTCAGTATCTCGAATCAGTCGTTCGTCGTGCGAGACGATGATTACACCGCCCTTATACTCGTTAATGGCGTCTGCTAGTGCGTCGATAGATTCTATGTCGAGGTTGTTGGTCGGCTCGTCCAAGATCAGCACATCCGGTGCATTTAGACAGAGTTCGGCCAACGCAACGCGTGCCTTTTGACCACCCGATAGATCTTTCATCTTGATGGTGTGCGCGTGAGAGCTGAGACCGAAAGTGCCCAGCTGTTTGCGTGCCTTTTCGTATGGAAGATCGAATAGTCGCATCAGATATTCCGCCGGAGTCTCCTCAGCAGTTAAATGCTCGCCAGAATGCTGGTCAAACCTTCCTATCCTCTGTAAAATGTAAATTAACTTAGAATAATAGATAATATAGATATTAAGGGAAAAAATGAAAGATAAAAATATTAAAGTGAAGTGCTGGAATGGTAAAGTAATCGTCTGTTAAATAAAAGATCTGAATTCAATTCCCAATTTGATGTTACTCTGTATATAATACAAGAAATTTTGCTTGGAAAATATTCCATAAATGTAAATACTTCAATAAGTATTACAACTTTTACGAATCGAGATTCAAAATAATAAAATATTAAAAAAAATATTTTATTATTTTGCAGATTAAACGATCAAGTTTGTAAAATGAAAATAATGATTTATTGTTTAATACATACGATCTTGCACTTACCAGTCGATGATTCTTCGTGATTTCTCCTTTCTGAGAAGTTATATCGCTCATTAGTAATTTTAAGAAAGTAGATTTACCGACACCGTTAGGGCCCAATATTGCTACTCGAGAACTTAAGTCTATACCAAAGTCTGCGTCGATAAACAATGATTTTTGTCCTTCGTATCCAAATGTTACATCTGCGAGAAAATAAATGTACAAAGATTTAACTTGTATTTTTGTTATGTACTGATTTTCTCTGTTTATTTCGTATTGATTTTCTTTTTCTAAATATAACTTGATAAATAATTTAGTACATGGAAGAACTAATTACATACTTTGAAGACCGAGAATTGGAGGTTGCAACGGTGGAGGATCTGGAAAACTGAATTTTACTATATATTCCCTCGGTCTTTGCAACAGTTCCGTGGGCCCGGTATCCTCCTCCTGTTTCTGCATCTTTGTTCGATTCTTTTCTTGCTTTCTCGTCAATGTCTCTTTTTGTTTCTTCTCAGCCTGCTTCTTACTCTGTCCAGCCGCTTTGAGGTCCTTCAGACGTTTTTCCTGCTTCTCATATGCCTTCACCATTTCCTTTCTTTTCTGAACATACATCTTTTTAAACATGCTATAATTTCCCTTGTAATAGAATAATTTTTGCTGATCTAAGTGTATGACGTCCGTGCAAACATTATCCAAGAAACTCTGATCATGCGATACAACTAGCAGAGTCTTCTTCCAGCTTTGTAAGTAATTATCCAACCAGATAACTGCATTCAAATCTAAATGATTTGTAGGTTCGTCCAATAGTAACAATGTGGGTTCCAGGAAGAGTGCTCTCGCGAGCGAAACACGCATTCGCCAACCACCAGAGAAGTTCTTCGTCGCACGATTTTGCATCGCACGATTGAATCCCAAACCGGCGAGAATCCGTCTTGCTCGCGGCTCTGCTGAATCTGCTCCAATAGCTTTTAATTCATCATACACCTGAAAATAATATATAAATCATATTTTGTACAAGTTTTCAATAGTTGCAATCTTCTTTAAAGGAATATGAGATTTAAAACACAAAGATAAAGGATAAGAGAAGATAGATTATCTTTTTGTATATAATTTATCAATTTTGTAGAGAAAAAAATTTTAAAGTTTATAAAAATAATGATTACCTCTTGCAATCTATTCTGCACGCTGGTATCCCCTTGCTCTGTCAATTCTTCTAATTTCTTGCATTCTGCCTGAAGCTCTTTGCACTTCACATCGGCATTGAGTACCACTTCTACAGCCGGAGTATCATCTGCTATAACTTCTTGTTCACAATACAGGACATCTATCGTAGGTGGGATATTAAAAGCTCTTTTGGCTATATGACGAAGCAAGGTAGTTTTGCCATGACTGCAATAAAAAGAATATTAAATGTGATATAATCTTTTTATAGGAAATGTTGCTTTTTTATACAAAATCAAAGTCTACTTGTTAAATTACAAATTGTAAACATTTGAATAAGGAAAAATTCTTAAATTTCATAAGTCTTTCGATAAGTGTTGCTTACAATTGATTGCTTTATAATTGACCTGTTTTTTGTCGCTGCACTAGGATTATATTACAACTTTTCTTTTTGCTTTTATCTTATTTCTTGTCAAATATATCAAACATATACTTATTTCATTTTAAGAGTGCAAAGAGTATAGACTAGTTCAACTATAAAAAGAAACCTTATATATATATATATTTATATATATATTTCATTTTAAGAATGAGGGTACACTAGTTCAGCTACAAAGAACAGATCTTATAGCAATTTCGATTTCTCAGATACGTTGGATGCAGCAAAGCAAGAGCATACCCGTTCGGTCCCACAAGGCCATACCGCCTACCCTGCGCTATAAGCAAGCTGGCGTTGGTGAAGAGCTCTTTGCCCTTGGCCGCTATGCTGAAGTTTTCCACCTTGATGTCGACCGCGTTATCCAGTTGCTGATTACCGCGTTGCTGTGTCTGGCTCTGCGAGATCGTAAAGTTGGATTCTAACTCGCTGTGACCCTGTCCACCTGCCTTCGTCAGCATCTCCATCGCCCGCTCGTACTCCTGTTGCTTCTTCAGCTTCTTTTTCTCCTTGTGCGTAAGCTTCTTGGTCGGCGTTTCCTCTTGGATCTCCACGTCCGCGAGCTTTGTCGCGATATCGTTGGTCGCGACATCATCGGTCGCGACGTCGTCGGTCGCGACATCGTCGGCTGCTCCATTCTCGATCGCGTCGACCTTCTTGTTCTTACCTCTGGTTTTGCTCGACATCGCTCGCGCGATCGTCCGATCTCCTCCGCAGCCCGTACGATTGCCAGCTGCCCACAGTGCTCGCACGCCTTAACCTAACCTCACTTTTTCCGCGTGCGCTACACATCTAGCGACAGCAAAGAGGGCGAGGTGAGAGTGAGAGGCAAGAAAAGATGGCTCCATTCGACACGTGACGTCATCACATATGAAAACGCAACAGTAATTTTCAATGCTGCCAACTTCGCTTCTTTCTTTCACCGGCAGCCGCCAGGCGAGTCAGGCCTGGCCAAGCCTATTTTCGAACATGCCGAGCAACGCCGAGTGATATGTGCACAGCTGATTTTGAAAATTGTGTTTTTTTACATTTTCAATGACAATAATGTCAGACAGCGGCAATATTTCGCGATTAAGTATCATCGGCTCGTCGCATAGAACCGAAGGTTCTCGAAGATGATTTAACTGATCCCGTCCTCTTTGACGCCCGTCGGACTGCAGCAGGTGGAATATCCTGCGTGTGTTATTTTGTCATTCGAGATATTTGAGTATCGAAATCGCGAGCACAAAGTGAGTTGCAAATCAAACGACATATTTCTTCCATATGCAAGATATGTTCTCCAAAGTAGATTTGATTGACTGTTAATACTGTGTCATATATTTTTGTCGGCAAGAATAACCTTTTCTTTTGTCCAGGCAAGTTCATTTTATACTTTGCACCATTGATTTCGTGCATATCGCGACAGCCAATTACTGCGCATTCGTCTTTGTCATCCTCACACCTGTAGTGCCTGTCAAATTATTTAGTGAATTCGATCACTCCGTATTACACTGGATTAACATTCTGTGGATTAACTGCAGAAATGATATTCCATTTAAATGATTAGGAAATGACAGATTCTTCTCACAACAGTTTCTGTTTGCAATTTGCTGTTGACAGGCTTTGTTAGCAAACATGAGTCTTAATGTCGATATTAATTTGCCACATTTGACTCAAATCTGTTTGCAAATTGCTAATATATTGATATTTTATTTATCAGACAAACATTCAGCTTTATTACTCTGTAAGTTATATCCTGTTAATATTTTGTTTAGTTATGTATTTAGAATCATACATGTTTATTCATCTTTATAATGATTATTTAATATAAATACAAAATAAGAATTAAATAATTACTGTAGTTATAGCACGTATAATAAACATTTATTTTCACTTTTTAAGCTCCCATTCTGTTCCTTTTCAAATTATTATAAGTATTTCCTGATAGAGCAAAATGTTAGCAATTTGAGGCCAAATTGGCAGCAAACTCCATCAGATTTTGACTACAAAACCATAGCCATCTGTGTCTGTATTTGGCTATGGATTTGTTGACAAAGCCTGTTGACAAGTTATACCAGCAGATTGGTGGCAGAAACCGAGCAGAGTCTGCTCGAATCGGGTTCTGCTCTCAATCTGCTGTCAGGTTATACAAGACTTTGCTCGGTTTCTGCTACCAATCTGCTGGCATAGCACGTCTAGCAGGGTTTGTTATATTTCTGGTAGTAATTTGCTGACAATGTCAGTGATAATACAAATTCTGTATACAGTTGGTGCCTTTCTGCAATCAAAAATTGGTAGCAGGCTCTGTTCAAAATCTATCTCCACAGGCTTTGCTATCAGAGTTGTAAATATTATTTTAATGTGGAATGGGTTATGGATTAATGTGTAATCTAGTTTGGATGTTTTAAAATAGAAATAAAAAATAATGAAGTAGATAGCAATCTTAATTATTAGATTAGTATTTAGAAATACCCTCCGTAGAATCGCTCATGATTACAGAGTGCTGAGCATGGCGCAGGAAGATACAAATAAATTAACAAGAGAAGATTTTGACGCTGGTCCGTGCAGCTTTGATGAGATCGAGTCAAGCTTGTTCCTGGGTAATCTCACGGCTGCCACAGATGTCGACTGGCTGAAGGAAGCTGGAATAACTCATATACTAACAATAGATTCATGTCCGTTGCCAAGAAAGATCCAGGAACGTCTCCCGAATTTAATCATAAAGTATATACAAGTGACGGATATGCCGCGAGAAGATCTGCTAACGCACTTTGAAGACTCCTATGATTTTATCGATCGTGCCCTTGACAATGGTAGGGTACTGGTGCACTGTTACTTCGGCGTGTCGCGATCCGCTACCGTAGTGATCGCGTATATCATGAAGAAGCACGAGTTGAGTTTCGCGGATGCGCTCCAAGTGGTGAAGTCAAAGCGTCGCTTTGTCGCGCCAAACCCTGGCTTCATGGCGCAGTTGCGGCTCTACGAGGATATGAGCTACGGCGTCGACAATACTAACGTGCAGTTCAAAATGTATCGGTTGCAGATCGCCGCCGACAAAGTGCGCAAGGCTCGCATTCTTCCCCAGAGCTGCATCGACTTGGTGAAGCCAGACCCCGCGCTGACAACCGTGCGTCCCGAGCCGTCGGTTTATCGTTGTAAGAAGTGCCGTCGCATCGTGGCGAGCGCCAGCAACATTTTGTCTCATGCGCCGCGCGAGAAGCAGATCTGGCGACATATCAGTGCCAAAAGCGCCTCCAAGGACGGCGAGAGCTGTGACAAATTGATCCAGAGGAGAGACGAGTCGGCACGAGTCGAGCTCTGCGACAAGATTTACTTTGTAGAACCATTGGCCTGGATGCCCGATATTACACATAATGTTGAGGGGAAATTAAATTGTCCTAAATGTAATACGAAACTTGGTTCGTACAGCTGGATCGCCGGCAGTCAATGTCCCTGCGGTAGTAAGATTGCACCGGCTTTTTATCTAGTGCCATCCAAGCTCGACTGGAGCAATGTTGTGCAGAATGTTCAAGTAACGGTATAGTATTAAGGTACGGAATAAAAAATATGTTGGAAATATCAAAGCAATTAACTTTGGATGAATTTATGGAGATGGAAATATTGAATTTTGTATTTGATGATAAAATTTTCCAAAGGTTTTAAAGTTCTTGATGTGCTAAAGCAATACAAATCAAGGAAAGCGTAAAGATGTTAAATAAGCGTCGAATACTTTTTAGACGCTATAATGTTTTGGATGCCTTGTAGGCATCCTTTTGATGTTTTTTGAATGTTTGTCTTGTTAAATTATAATATCATGTTATGGTCCAAGATGATTGATGTAGATATTGATATTTAATCCTCGGCAGGTAATATATATCTTTTTAAGCTGTTAAATTTTTTAAGTCTCAGTCATTCCATATAAAATATCGCGCGCGTTCCATGTAAAATTAAGAAAATCCGTTAAAAAAAGAATTTTAATCATATCACTTTATGAATGTGAGGTCTTGCATTATTTAATTTTAATTACACCAGCGTTTTGTGCTACGAGATTTAAGAAAACTTCATAATATCTGCTGAGGGTTGAGAATAATGCATTTTAAGAGTGAGACAAAATACGGATACGATCAATATATACCGGTTGACTATATTCTAATCCTGTGCCAATATATATTTCGATATGTGTACATATATACATGTATTTGTTACATATATCTATATGTTGTGTACTTTTCTGATTATATATATATATATATATATGTATATATCAGTGAGAAAACATCCCCGAAGACGTTCTCCGATCTCAATGTTTTTATTGCACACGATGTTGTCTTTATCTATACCGTCTACATATATCTGTGTAAGGCCGTAACTCCGTGTAGAATACCGTTTTCTGTATTCTGTATTTAAAATATTACGATGTTCTAATATAATTCCTCATATAACTTAATATGCTATTTTATCGACGGGAAAAAGAAGCGCTATGACTTATTTACTCGTTACCCTGTATGTTCAAAACTTACAGCTTAAACCTAATCTAATCAGTTAATCATTATTATTAGTTATAAGGCACACGGTCAACGTTGGACTTTTACCAGCGATAATCCATCGAATATCAGAATTATCCCTCTTTGCATATAGCCCTAGGGACGCCAGATGCTGCGCGAGATCATCTTAAATCGGCTACGATATCAAATATATTCTTAACAGTCAAGCTTATCTTTGGTTTGGACGATTCGAGCGAACTTTCTAGTCACTTTTATAAAGATTTCGATAAATGATTCTTCACGCGTTTGCGTCACATCGTTTTTACAGAATGATATTGAAGCAACTCGAACGGTCTATTCCGCAAGAAAAGAAAGTCGTTAATAAAATCGTAATAAGTGTTCCAGTCTTCGCGAATTTATAAATGAAGAGTCATGTTGTGCCGAGACGGAGAATCTAGAAATAATTCCTAAGAAACAGTCGCTCACGTGTCTTATGTAAGTCTTGTAACTTCGAGAAGAAAGAACAGTTTTTATACATGGAAAGAACGATTTTGCTGAAGTATCTAAAAATTTAGCTTATATAGATCTGAAAATAATTTTGTTAACTCTCATCAAAATAATTAAACGCTCAAACGTTGATGACAAATACTGCAAAAAGTTTTAACATTTTAGCAACTAGACATCCTACACAATTATTTTGATGATCCAAGAAAATTATTTTCATATTTAGCTAAATTTTTAGATACTTAAGCAAGACCATTCTTTCCGTGCATATGTATTTTTTTCTTCGAAAAATATCACTCTTTTATAATTTAAGTCCGATTTCGGAAGCTTAAATTCCCTCGATCGAAATTACATGTTCAGAGACTTAAGCGTTACGTTTTCGCGTTTTGAAGATTCGATTTCCGGGGACAATGTCACATACTCGCGTGCATCGCTGGATACGTTGAGCCATAAGGATGCGCTCGCAGCCTCAGGGCGCTCAGGCCGTTCACAGCGGTTCCGTCGAGAGTGCCGTGATGGATATCGGCCTGATGATGGTGGTATGGCGGCAGGCTCATGTTCGCCAGGCCGCCGTTTGCAGCGAAACCGTGACAACCGGCGGTCGCGGCGGTTTGCACCGCGTAATGCTGCGGCGTCGTTCGCCAATAATCGCCGTAAGAATACTGCGCTGTTACTTGAGTGGTAGCAGCTGCGCCCTGTGACGATTCCGCGTTGCTCTCTGTCGGATGCTGCGGAGGATGCGACACCCTGATAGGACGTAGCGGTAGCGCGGTCTCCATTTCTCTGCCTGCGGAGACACCCCGGCTCATCGCCGAGCTCCGCTCGTTCCGCCGGAATTTTGCCCGCCTGTTCTGGAACCACACCTATGCAAAAAGGACGACATAGTGCTTCGCTGGTGCTCTTATTTCTGTTGTCAATTTTTAAAGAGTGAAATTCTTTGGAATTGAAAGAAATGGAAAATGTTAAACATTCTCTGCACACGAATAGAATGATTGCGTTTTTATAAACAATCAATATCAATCAGAATAATATTTAGATGATTTAAAAAACCAGGTATCTGCTATTTCTAAAAATGTCTTGTTATTTTTTAAATTTTATTCATCTTCAATAAGATTTATTTTTAGAAACAATAGATATCTTGGTTTTTTCTTTTATCATCTATTATCCTGTACATTGGTCGCGTATACATTATTAACAAAATATGAACTAGAGTGTCAAGAATATAATATTGCGATTTTATTGCTATAAAAGATAAAGATATTTGCGCGAAAATAAAACATAATTTAAAAAAATAAACTATAAGAAAACTGAATGCGTAATAATTATTGCCACAAATATATCTAATGCAACTAATTGTAAGTAAATTCATAAGTGAATTTAATTGTAATTCACTCAAAGGATTAATGCTTTTTAAAGTTGTGCATGCATGCTTTAGCATTTCTTCGGGCTAGTTCACTCGAATTTGCAGATTTTAATTTTAATCGTTTATGTGTATATTTATTAATTTAGCTTCACCGATTAACGCTTCATTGAGTTTCTTACGGTCTCTCAAACGAGTATCCGTCTCTCAAATGAATTCTACGAATTGAAGTCTTAGAGTATATAACTCAAATAAATCCGACTCAAAGGGCCATGCCGCCTTTTAGGAATATCTTCGAAGAAAATCTAATGGATCCGACATGTCTAACTATCACAAATACTCTGATATCACTCGAGGAAGACCAAGCCATAAGCAAATAAATATATACGATTTGAAGAACATGCTCTTCGTCAGAGAATCACCTCTTTTTCCCGAAAAACCTTCGTTAGAAATACTTGATCTACTTTCTCACGTTATTGACGCTTCTCATCTTACGTTACTCCAAAAATCTCGCGTCTTCGACCGGGCTCGACGGAGACGCGGAGGGAGCGGGAGAACGGAAGGACGCGGCGCGCCGGCCGAAGACGGGACAGCGTGACGGCTCCTGGCAGGCGTACCGACGACGCAGACAGACGCGTGTACGCGGCATGGACCGCTGACGACGGCGACGGCGACGCGAACACGTGCTCGACGCACGACGTCGGAGCGCGCAGATGCTGGAACGTGCGTCGTCGTCCGGCTAATCATAGCTCTCTATCTTTCTCTCTCTTCCTCCCCCCCCTCTCTCTCTCTTTCTCTCTTTCTCTCTCTCTGCTCTGACAACCTGTCTCCTCCGATTTTCTGCCTAGCTGTCCGCGACCTCCACCTTCCGCCGCCACCTCCTCCTCCACCTCCTCCTTCATCTTTCTTCCCCCCGTGTTACTGACGATGCGTTGCGTTTGGTACAAGAGCCTAACACATGTGCACGTCGTGATACTTTCTCGGACAGCTAGTCTTCTCGGTTACCGAGTGGAAGACAGCTTCAAAGAGCGGTCCGCTCGTTCTGTGGGTCGGTTGCTCGGTTGAGCATCTCGAAGCGGCGGTTTATCGTTCCGCCACGTTCCATCATCCTCGTATAGGGTGAATGAGATCGAACATTATTGAGAATGATGCCCTTTCGGTGTCCCAATATGATTTTCTATTTCTGTTTATTTAATATAATATTTTCTGGATTTCTCTATTTAGTTATATATAAAGCTAGCAATATAAATGAGACTATAGCATAAATGTGTTTATTAATTTAGAAAAGATAGTCAATGTATCAAATATTTGTCGGACAATTTGAAGAAATAATTTTCTAATTGCTTCAATTCGCACCAAAAAATTTTCGCTATTCATAAGTTTCATGAGTTAATATAATCTAAAAAGATCGCTGCAGTCCTCAGATAAAATATTCATTATATGACTCATTCTAGAAAGTAGAAATATTAAAATAAAATAAAATGGAACAAAATGCTAGAACTTTTTATTATATTTTAAAAATGTATATAAGAAGTAAAAAAATAAATCTAAAGAGAAATTAAATTAATTATTTTCTTATAAAAATATCTAAACAGATTTCTGGTATATCTGATATGTGTTGAAAATTTATGAATAAATTTATTAAAAGAAAACATTTATTTTTTTACACTTATCCCGAGCTACCGTATTGGAACAATAGATTGCATTACCTGCACTCTAGCCTCCGACAAAGACACCCTGGTCGCCAATTCCTCACGGACGAAGGCATCCGGATAGTGCGTCTTCTCGAAGACTCTCTCCAACGCGGCCAACTGTTGCGCCGAGAAGGTAGTCCTGCTTCTCCTGGGTCTTCTGTTCCCAGCAATAGAAGAGGTCTCGCTGCAATCTGCGAAACAACAGTAATCAGCAATTATCAGTGACATTTCGTTCTCAATCCAGCTTTTGAAATAATTATAAATTCCTTTTTTCTTCTCTTGATAAAATTACATATTTTCCTATTAGATATTTTTAAGTATTTATACTTTCTTTAACGTACTATTATTATATGTATATTTCGTATTCTTCTCGCGGAGCAACATACATTTTTACGCGCGCGAAAAATATATGACTCTATCGAAATCTGTTATACATATGAAGAGCAGAATTCCAAAATGCATTTTGTCCAAAAATTTCATTTTTTTAGTTTAATATTTTTAGCAATTGTTTATTAATTTTGTTTAATATTTTACATCCTACTGATTGGCATATTATTATTTTCTGTAAAGTACGTAATTTTCTTGTGTGCGAAGTTTCTTTCTTTCTCGTTTTCTGAAAATTACAAATTTTGGACAAAACGCATTTTGAAAGTCTGCTCATATATCTTTCTAGCATAATTGAAGTATCGTTCGCAGAACGAACGTCAATAGAATCATATTTTCGTTGCCACGAGAAGAATGCGAAATTATTTTTCTCGATGGTCTCTATCGCAACAGTGAAACGTGCGGTTTCGAAGATGCCGCTTGCGATACCGGCGGCCTGTACCAAAAAAAGGAAAAAGAGAAAAAAAAGAAACGCACGCGCGCGGGTCGACTAACAGCCGCAGCCATTCTTTGAATGACTCCACTATACTTGGGCATTCATCAAAGCGGTATAATGCGAGCAGCATGACTGGAAATGCGTGATTTCGATGAAATCAAATGCGACGTAAACCGCGGATTACATGCGAAGGGACGTGATTAAATCATACGCAGTAGATGCTGCGTTCTCGTGTTAGTAACGCATTTTCCATATTCCATAAAATTTCGTTCAAATAAATTGTTAATATAATATATATATATATTTACAAATCAAAATTATAATTATAATGAAATTTTAGTTACAAAACAATAACATCGAGTAATTGTGCTATATTTGAATAATTAGTGATGAAAATAATATAACAATTTGCAGTTTTCTACTCGCAAGTTAGTACCAGAAAACTTCCATTAAAACTTCTTCAAACTTTACACGCTTAATTAATAATAATTAAATATTTATTTGTGTTATTTAAATATCAATCTTTTGAATATCAATTTTAAGTATCAATCTTTCATATCGATTTTTTACTTATTATTGTCAACTCTCGGTTTAAATAATTTGAACTTTTTTTTGGCACAAGCAAAATTTCTCCAAAATAAAGGAGGGCGGAATCTGATTTCCCTTCTTAAAATCGAAAAAATTATTTGGTAACATAATAGAGATGTTGAAGAATAAATTATTTCACAATTTTTAAAAACCTAGAACAATAAAAAAAAGTTGAACTAGACCCAGATTGCAAACGGAAGAAGTAAAAATATGATTGAAAAACGGAGGATTTTAATCAGATAATTAATAACATGTCATTTGTTACAATGATATAAAGTACTAGTTTTATATTCCTTACCCAAGGAGTGTGTCGGCGTGGATAGCAAGCGTGAGACCGTGAAATCCTGTGGAGTGTGCGAATTCGCTAATTGCGACACTATCACGCTATTGTTCGCGCCTTGTTCCACGTCCGTCGCAGCTAACATTTTTTCACCCGCGCTTTCTTCCGGCGCACTTTCCCTCACATCGGCATGACAATCAATACGATTCCATTGCCAAGTTCTCCGCTTTTCTCGCGGAGTCTTCAATTTTTTAACACATCCTTCGTTTCCCGCGTATTTATATCATCGGCCGCGTCGACGTGAACATCGTCTCAATTTCGCGAGATAAAATCTCACCTGTGAGGAAGAATGAAATTTCTATACAATTAGATTTGAATTAACAATGTAAAGTTATATTTTTACTATTGTCATATTTTATTATTAGCAATGAATTGCACTGTACTACATTATTCAAATACGATGTAATCCGTCTCGAAACGAAGCCACGACTAGACTTGCGGTTTAATTTCATGCGACATGATTATTCAGCCGAGATCTCAAAATATCAGCCAGAAATATAATATTAGCGAGGCTCGGAATTGTAGTGGAAATTCAAAATACGAGAAGATAATCTGGACGAGCCAATTCGCAAATACATATAAGATGCATGCGTATGAGATGAATCCGAGATGTGTGTCAAGATGCGTGTTTATATTGTTCTATTTTGAATGATATTCAAGTAAAATATGGTTTATAATGTAAATATTGTGAGAAATGTAAATATTGTACGTTCACATACTAGTATTCTAACTGTGACATGCTAGCACGATGTCAAACAAATTTCCAATAACATATAGATAATAATAAAACTAAAGGGAAGATCTAGCGACACTACGAACCTTTTTATATAAATTCGAAAAGACAGTAATATTTTTCCATGTGATTATAATTTCTGTCTGGTTATACATCATGCATGCTTGTATTTTTTGATAAAATAGAGTAAAGGGAAGATAAGAAATATTATAATATATATTATATTGTATTGATCAACAATTTTTTTTTGTGTGTTATGATCAATTGAATTTTTATATTAAATTTATTTATTAATTTTTCTTTGAAAAGGCGCTTACAATAAATTGAATGAAATTTTCCTTCTGTATATTTTCCATGCATTATAATAATATAATAAAGGTTAATATTATTAATATATTGATAATAATAACAACATAATAATTTATAATTTGTTTTCGTAACATAATTAGTCGATTATATTATATTTAGAAAGTCAATGTCAATCATACGAGAGTTGATAATAATTTCTCCTCCTTTATTTCTAGCGAATCAATTTGCAGCATTTGTAATCTTTTTCCATTTAAGGTGCTATTTATAAAATGTGACATCGAAATTATAGCGATCGGCGTTATGAATTATGGTCATATTTTACTGTAACATTATATTTGCAGAATTGGCTTGGCTATATAGCATGTATTCTCGTCACACGTTTAACATTAAATCGGATAATGCTATTTATCTCACGTTGACCCTGAACGCAATCTTCGTATCGGGCGATTAAAATTTGGAATTGGACGTCCGCATTTAGCACTAAGAGTGGGGCTAAATAAAGTTGTGATGTATTAGAATCTAGGTCTATTCATAATTTGAACGAAGTAGGCAGGCAACAAGATGATAATAGTTCAATGCAAAATAATTATTCAAAAATTAATTTTTTGAAGTTAACTTTAAAATCTTAAGAACATCAACCTATTTTTTCACACACACAGTTATGATTAATTATTTTAAATTAAAATAAAAGAAAATATGTATGCATATATGTTAAACTAGTGCATTAAATCTTTTAATGAAAGACTCCGGAAAAAGCGGCATCTATACAATGAAGTTTCAAAGCGTAAAATTTAAGTTTTAACTTTTAAACTGTAAGAAATTGATCAATCATAGGTGATGATTATTCTCCTCACATTCGATTTATGGTCAATTTCTTACGATTAAAAATTTTTAAGCCTTAAAATGTCATTATCAGACACCGCTTAAAGGGTTTCATCGATTTAACGTATGCGATCGTTAAAAGATAATTATTTATGGCGATGCGGGATATGCGAATGAAACCGACACGTTTATGCGTAATTTGTTTCGGGAAATGTTAATTAAAGCATTTTCGAGCTCGAGCGTGACGGTGCAATTAGGGCCACGTGCCAGCGGCTGCAAAGTGTTCGCAGACTGTTCGAAAACTCGTTCATACTTCAACCGTATATAAATAATTCTCTCTAGTATATCTGTCTTGCAAAATTTAACCGACTCGAATATATAGACGCAAATACCTTTGATAAAGTACAATAATTTAATATCGTTTTCGCGATGAAATATGTTCTTGGCAATTTAAGCATCTTCCACTGTATGAAATTATAATTGAAACTATGTAATAGACATTGAAAAGTTGTGAGTAAATAAATTTGAAGAGAACGCTTTTAATTTAATTATTTTACTTGAAATATAAAACAAAAGTAAGTAGAACAAAAATTAACACCTTTCCAAAAGTTTTTACACCTACAGTTTTTTTAATAAAATGATCCGACAAGAGAAATAATCAACAAATGTATATAACAGAAAAGAATAAAATTTCCAGTATCACTGTTAATATAAATTAATTTTATATACGTGTACAGTTTTTATTCATAAAACTTATAATAAATTATCATTTTATTAATTAACTGCAATCGATCATTTTAAAATTATTTCTAAAATCTCAACCTCAGGAATACGAATTGAATTATCTCCTTGTAAATTATACTTGTCACAGATGCATATTTTATTACATTTATGCCACGATAATTCTACGAAGAGATACATATTAATACATATGTCCGTCAATTTCCGATTCATCATACCCGTCTGGTTACATATTCAAATGAAATTCGTCTGATTTTCTCGCTATTGGAAAATGTGCTAATTTCGATATTTACGAGCATAATCAGGAGATTAAAATCCGCGCACGCGTTTCGAGTTAATTACGATTCTTCGCAGGCTTCTGATTCTCAGGTTCACATTCGTGTGGTCCTGTATTTTCTCATTGCCTAAATAATAATTAGAGCGGTGATTTTTTTTCCTGAAGAAACTCCTGGCTGTCCCGACTATCATTTATTAATCTTTGGATCCTTTCCTGAATTGTGTTAAAAAAATTGATCCTTTTTTCCTGCCTTAGTTGGTCGAATAATTAAATGTATTATGCATGTTGCTGATATATGTAGGTATATGTCACAGTCAAAGTCAGTTAAATTCAATAAATGTGTAGTCACTTTCTAGTCAATGTATACATTGACTACAGCAGACTACAGTAAGTGTATATTGCATTTACTGAGTTAATACTTTGACTGTGACACATATATAAATATTAAATATGATATTCATAATTATATATAAGTAATATTATTACACTTATACGAAATTATAAATGCATATCTGTACAAATGAATTTTTCTCGAATAATAATGGACTTCTGAAAAATCTCACGTACTTGAATTTTATGCTAGATCACCAATGGCCTAGCTGAGGTGATTCTTATCGAGTGTCGATTAAACTTATTAACCTTTAAACTGCGGTACCCGCCAATTGGCATTTTATCGCGCGACGACGATCATAATTTGACCTCAGCTTTGATCAGCGATTACTGATACGTTATTCTAGATATTTTTTGTTTTTCTTCACTCGCTAATTCTTATGTCAATACGATATTAATAAAATCGAATAAATAAATTAATAAAAATCGAAAGAATATAACTACAACCTATAAAAATAACTTTCAATCAATATAATTTCACCCTCGCAACTTCTTTTGAGCTTTGATGAAGTTTGTTAGTATCTTATGCTTGTTAACTTCGATCATAAAGTTTCCTGATATACCTGATACCTGGTACTCGCCGACTACCCCACTTTCGCTCACGCTCTTTCACCAATTTCCGCTGGACCAACTTTTATCTCATAAAGCAAACTTGGCAAAAGTTCTCTATTCACTTCTGAACTTAAAGGATCAATACACGTCCGGCACAGATTTCAATTTGCGTTAAACACGTTATGACTGTAGAGTCTGCAATTTTTTTTCCATGTCGGCGTTACAATGCGTCAATCGAGGTCTCGTGAGTCTTGTCTGATCGCGGGACCGCGCTCGAAAACGAAGGCGTCATTTTGCTCTCGAGCAGCCGAGATGCCAACTGACTTGGCCGAGTTAAGACATACTTAAAGGTCCTCATCGGTTCTCTATCTTTCTCTTCTTCTCTCGTTCTTTCGCGTTCTCCGCAATCTTCTCTTGGCTCATGCTGCGTCGCTCGTCGCCGACGAGCGGAGGGAAATAGAGCGTTTTAAGAGTAGGTGGAGATTTCTGTCGCAAGCTCCACCTTCATTAGAAGCTCATTGGTTTCTAAATGGCTACCGAGGGCCTTAGAGGCGGAAGGACGTATGTGTACGCGCTTTTATTAAGATGCACCGCAACGCACATAATGCGGTGAGGCAATCGATTTATTTTTGTCACTCTAATGCAACATGTTCCGGGCAAATATGTATAATTGGATAAAACGCAAAAGTTTCCTTTTTAAAAAAAGATTGCGAAATGTCAGTTTTGTATGATGACTAATGTCCATTTCTGCCAATATAGTTTAACTTTAATTTTGGTTCAATTTATTCTTCATCTTTTTCTAGTTCTAAGATTAGAAAAAGATGAAGAATAAAATGAACCGAGGTTAAATTAATGTAGTTAATCTATATTGATGCATAATTCTATCAAAACTGAGTCTAAAAATATTATGATCTAATAATATTTAGTATGATTTATATAAGAGTTAATACTTTTGTACGATTTCTCTTGATTAGTCTTCTTAACTATATACGTCATTTATAATTTAATATAAGATAGAGTTTTCGTTATACGGTATCTTAGAAAGTTAATTATTATTAATTGAACGGAAATTTGAACAGAACAGATAATAAAAGAACGAATAAATCATTCATCGTATCGTTAAAGTGTTAACGATATTAGCGTGTTAGCGATGATGTATAGGCGCCGGCGTTCTCGTGGTTTCGGCTTTCAAGGATATGTTCCAGCAGTAATTTTTGTAAACCAGAACACAGGTCTTCTTCATCATCTTCTTCCTCCTCATCCTTCTTCTCGCACCGGCGGCTGGTATCTCGTTACATAGGGGTGTCGTGTATCCTTCACAATGTTCAATATACAGGGTCGAGCCATTCAAAATGATCCGGAAAGAATAAACGCAGAGGATCTTGTTATTCATTTTTCTTGTTAGCTGATAGCTCTTCTGTCCCCAACTTAGCATTTTGACAAAAGATGTTCCAATTAAAAAAATTAATGGTCTTCTATAACATGTATTTTTAATAAGAATATTATTCATCACTATAGAAAGAAATTATTTATAATAATATTATTGTTCTTGTATATTTAAAAAATTTTTTTAGAACAGATTAAAACAACCAGCAAATTTCTAAATATTAAGAATCTCTTTAGTAATTTTTTAATTTTTTATTCATAATTTCATTAATTTTATAACAGCGATTCCCTAACATTTGTAAATAGATTTTATGAACTTCCAAACAATTGTGATTTATTGAAACGTTGAAATACGAATGTCAGATTTGAAGGGGATCCAAATAATTCTTTCAAAAATTTTAGTCTTTTTTTCTACAGTAATAGCACAAAAACTTCAGTTTTTTATGACTTTAGTAGAGTCAATAAAGTAGTACCTTATAATTCTTTTATAAAAAGCTGGGACGGAAAGGCGCGATTAATATTGAGATCACGGCGACTTATATAAATATTAGAGTCGCAAGAATATATGTGCCCTTTGGGCATACTAGGAAAAAAAATATGAAACTCACCCCTGAATTGTAAAATGGATAAAGATCGTTTTTGATCCCTTGTATATAATCCATCGTTACACCCCAGACATTGTTTGCTTGATCGGCTGTCTCCCTTTCTCTCTCTCTCTCTCTCATCTGGTTCCCAATGTAAGATCGAATATCAAATAATACGAGCCCTGAGAAATTTCTTTCCTTCTTTTCGATGATTAATACGACTATGGAACGATTTTTCAAAAGTATAATGCCGTAAGTTGAGGTGAGATTGCGCCAGCGGAAGAAACTTTATGACACAGTAAAAATATTTTTAGGATCTTCCAGTGCACTGTTTTGAAATCTTTTTTTCCCAGGAGCGAAACATTTTTAAATAGAAACAATATTAAACGGATAAATAGATATACAGGGTGACAAAAAAGTTTGCTAAAGTAGGTGGTTATTTTAAATGTTAATTACTATTTTTGATATTTATATCATAAGATATAACTAGCAGTTTAAAGTTTGTTTTTTTGTGTAAATATATATCAGTAATAATTTGATAAACACAAAACTTTTTCATATAAATTTTTTTGTCACTCTTTATGTATATATAACTTTAATTAATTTGCATCTCAAAACTTTTATATCCTCCTTTTCTCAGTAACTGATGAAGTTCACAGTTGCGTTTGATGATACGAGGGAGAGATAAATTCAGAAAACAATCCTCTGCAGTTTTCAATCACGTGAAATTAACGCTTTCGTTTGTAAAATTAGAATGCACAAACACAGTTCCGTCGATGTAAAGAAATTGCGCGTAGCAAACTACTCGTTTTATCATTACTGTTGCTCATGACATTTTTATCATGGCGTCAGAATGTAGAAGAAATAGGATAGAGAAAAAAATAGTAATTTTATGGCGTGAAACGGTCGAAGTGCATTAAAAGCCGGACGACTGAGTGCCGACAGCTGACCGCGCTGTAGGGAACGTTGCAAAGTTACGCACTCTTCCTCTCGACGTTAATGTACGAAAGAAGAGTGACTATAGTTTGAATGCCAAGCATTAATGCGTAATGCTATGGAATTTATTTAGTATTCAAAATTAAATTAAATTCTTTCTTTGAAAAATTTTTATCAAATTTCGAGAAAATAAGCAAGTAACTAGATTTTACATTTCGCGTAAATTGTAGCAAAATTTATTTCAACAAAAATTTAAATTATATATTGTTTGGAAATATATCGTATAATATAATTGATAGATTAATTATATAAATATATTACTTATTGTGAGAAAATATCGTTCAAAATTAATTACGATCCATTCAAGTTTAAATCGTTTTTCAGAATGTGTGTGATTTCGGAGTTATTCTGTACTACAGAAAATAAAACAATGTCATTGGCACACGTGGACACACGAAACAATTGTATCATCCCACAATTTTATACATGTTACAAGGCTTTTACGAGCCAAAGTCACTCTGGCTGTTGGGTTCAATAAAACGTCCACCGACCACTTTTAGGAGCCGTTTAAAGTCAAATTATTTCGGCAATAATAAACAGCGAAAACCCACGCGATGTCGTGCAAGTCGATTCCGCGACAATTAATGAACACTTAACGCCACCATCACTTAAAATAATCGCGTTGTTCACTTCCGCCGCGAGACTCTTCGGACTCATAATTCCGCGCTAAGATAGCAGTATATAATTGTAAGTTGTGATCGTCTATTTTTCGCAGGAAACGCTAATAATCTAGATTGAAAACAGCATTTTACGTACAAAATGATTTTCTGAAACCAATGTTTCGATGAATTTGGAACTTACATTTGCAAACATCACTATGTAGATTACTAAGATTCAATCATTAACACAATTACAATTGATTATTCGTTTGTCACGCTTGAAATGTAATTATAAACTGAAGTTGAAAATAACATCACAAACAAATTACACTGATCGTCAATTTTAATAATGATGCTAATAAGCATCTTAAAACATTGCGAAGAATTTATTGCGAAACGTTTTCACCTCTAGGATTTGAATTTGAAACTCTCGACTTTTTTTGAGATGGGCGTCTTACTAATGTGACCATCGAGGCAGACGGAGATATTTATCTCAATAACTAGTAACTAGTTAAAATAATCTTGTGTTGATTCATATTCGGCATTATTTAATTTGTTAGATTTAATCACTTGAGCATATTTCATTTATTAATTTTGATTTTAAAATAATCATTTTGTGCATTTTCTTTTGCATCCGTATTTCAAGACCACTCAGAGGTAGGTATTGATATTCCGTTAAAACATGTGAAGGAGGCGCACATCCTCACGATCGCCTCCTTCATCTCGCCTCTATTAAGATCTCTAGGATTCACAGTGCGAAATCTCTCAAGACTCTTCCCGGTTCTTAATTCGTGCTGGATCTCCTCGTTTCGTTATTCGGGATATCGTCTTATTTTCTCAAAATGAAAGAGAAGAGATATAAGCTCGCAAGCTCTTGCCGTTCCAGCAGCGACGAGACGGACGGGCGCGCCGCGACGCCGTGACACGTACACGTCGCACGTCGTCTGCCGGAGAATTATTAGGCGGGCCTGGAGCATTTTCTCGTGGACCGTGTCGTTCCCGTGCGATGACGTCCGTCGTCGTTGTCGCCGTCCGGCACTTTTGTTCTCCCGCAGTCGGTACTTCTTGTCGCCTTCTTTCTCTCTTTCTCTTTCTGTCGCGTTCTTTAGCCATGCGATCAAGAAACTCGAAATCTCCTGGAAATCTCATCGTTCAGTAGCACCCTCTGAGTCAGGACACATATACAAAAATATAAACAGGACATAGTGAAACCTGTAATAAATCTGTCACAACGTTCGTGAAAAGTGAACGGATTAGAAGAGTTGATATAGGACTCCATTCTGCGAAGACGAATTTATTATCTCTGATAAACACTAATTAAATTGGTTTCAAGAAGGCTTTGCTAAAAATCTAGTTATTTCTTAATTTCGTACCAAAACTTGTAAAATTGCTATAATTAATGTCATTGTTCTATAAGAAAGCATTTTAAATTTCTGTAAAAGCTGACTTCCATTTTTAAAAATTCTGTAATTTCTCATTTCTTTCATCTCGAATAAAATTATTCTTACTCTTTTAAATAGAAAAATAAATCAACGATGCGTGCCATCCATCGAAGAAGAATTCATGTTTTATTTATAGAAATGGATTCGTCCTTCTCCGTTGATTATTCTCCCCGCATACTCAATTGCAGGATTTAATTTGCAAAGCGTGTCCGACTATTCGTTTCTTCAATTACCGCGATTTCAAGAGAGTTTCCGAATTAGAGAAGCCAAGGCAATGGTCCGTGAGAGGTCTCGGGGACCGTGTTGTCGCGGGGCCTGGTGAGAGTGTCTAACGTTCTGTAACACAAGGAGGGGTCGCGTGAAACCGCATCTGCGGTTTTCTTCACTACCATGACGTGATGATCGTGGGCCTGTGGAGTCGTCTACATATGTACGAGAACACGACAAGCACGTGGAAATGCCGTTTAAAGCTATTTTCCATAACATTTCCATATTCTCCGGATGGTCACTTCAACTCCGTCGACGACTTTCGGTCACCACCTTGCGCCGTCCGTCAGTAATGCGCAAAGTCTGTTGCGTTTTATTACAGTTACGGAGCGACTGTTACGAAGCGACTCAATACGCACCGGGTGCAAATTACGCCAGGTCAGCTCCTTACTTGTCAAGCAGCAAGTAAGTTCAATAACGACGATCCTTGAAATTCTGCATTTATTTAGAATCGTAGAGTTTAAATCAAATATATGTGAACTGTCTATATCAAAGAATTTGCTGCTTAACGAATTCTTAACGGACACGTAAATGGAAATTTTAACAAATCTTAATGAACCCTTAATTAAAAATTTTGAATGTTCTGTGAATTGATTTTATATAACGACTCGACGTGTTTCTTCTATTGCAATCAAGTATGATGGCGACGCTGAGAAACGTTACAAATCGATAAAGGCTCCAGACAGTCTGTACAATAAGTCATATTGTCGCGAGTCTCTTTTCGAATTTGCCTTTTTTCGCGAGCTCGCGAGGGGAATACCGACGTGTAAATGCACCGTGACGCCTTAAATTTCGGCAAAGAACGATGAATTCACGGCGTGGAAAGCCGAGGTGACCATTGCGCGACCACCGTGAAGCCATCGCGTTAAGGACGATCAAAAGAACAGGGGGGTCTGAGAGCGTAGACGATGATTTTGGCAGGTCACTAACGGTCGGTTCGTCGTTATAGTTGCAGTAGCAATCTCATTGTAAAAAAAAATAGGTAACATGAAAACATAAATCTGGTTTGTAAAAATTAATTTGGAAAGAGTTTTAATAACTTTTTTTAGTATGTAGCTTACAATTTTTAGAATATACAGCCATTAAAAAGTTAGTGGTGTACGTAATTTTTGGTTAAAACAGTGTAGTAATTTATTTTTAAAGAAATATAAAAAATATTGTTATAAAAGAAAAAATATTAAAAAAAGAGGAAGAGAGAAAAAAAGGGAAAAAAAAGAAATTAAAAAACCAATAAAATCTTTTAAAAAATTTTATATATCTAATATAAAAACATTTTTGTATTGTTTACGATTCATATAAAAACAAGTAAAATAATCTCGGATTTCTTAACAAATAATAAACAAGAGTGCTTTCATACCTGTTATTGATGCCTGGATAAATAAAGTAATTCGAGTCGCTCCAAATCTGATGATGGGGAAGGGAAAGGATTCTATAAGAACTGTTTTAGATGGTCGAGGACAAGCACCGGTTCCTGAAACGCAAACGAGAGGTCGACCGCAAATGCGGTCATCCACCACCGTGACGCCATCAAATTAAAGCGTCCAAAGAATTCAGTGTAGATCTCATCGCGATTGTAAGTCCTCGTCTAAAGAAATTGAAGATAATACTTGGACCATAAATTCTAAAAAAACTGGATGGCTATATATTTTCTCCCATCACTCAAAGAAAGGACCGTGCAACAATTCAAACTGATTTTAATATGTACATGTATTTAATAAAAATATAATTATATTAATTTTATTACTTTTTTTTTTATTATAAGAATTGACGCGATAAAAATAATGTAGTCTAATTTAGATTTGATGATAAAGAATCTTGAAAATCAGCAAAAAATCATGTTTTTAATCAATATGTAATATAAGATTAAAATATTTTTTTTTTTTAATTAGGTTTTCGAGATGAACAGAAGCTTGTAAGAGTCACAACAAAATCGAGGATAAGGCCAACAATTCCTGTTACCGTTCTCAAGAAGAAAAAGCGAGGAAAACTGAAAAATCTTTTCAGCGAAGGGTGATAAATAGTGCTCTATCTTTCAGTTCATCCCTCGTTCGGCCAATTATAAAGCTCATACGTCATTCCCACTAATTAGTGATGGAGAAAACGACGTCTATCTCGGAGAAGTGCACAACCGTCACTTTGAATTCTTTTTCTTTCTAGCATTTAATTTTTTTCGCATCCACATGAGATGACAGAATGAGAATAATTTTACGTGTCATCCTATGCCCGGTAAATATCCTGTCGTCACATGTTTTTCGGCAAATTTATCCATAATACTTACAAATGTGCTAAAAAGTTACAATGTCGTCATTACTAAAGATTTATTACTAGAAAAATCTTGAATATCGTTAAAGAGATAAACTTTTTAGCTAAAAAAGTCTAGGTATGTGTATATCATTTTTTTTATAAAAAGTATATATTTTATAATTATATTTTAATTTATATATAGGTATTATCATTTTATGTGCATATATTAATATTTATTTAAAGTACAAGTTTTGTACTCAACGAAGAGAGAATAAAAACTTTTAAATATTTATTGATATTATTATCATTTTCAGAATTTCTAATTTCCATGAAAATCATTTCCATATAAATTAAAAAAATAATAGAAGTGTTTTTATCTTATGACAAAATATATCGAAGAAAAATTTAAGGTGATCATCATAATAAATGATCAGCATTAATGTCTTGTAAAAAAAAAGATGATTTATTCTTGCTCTTTATCGTGATAATATAGATATTAACGTGATAAAATCGATAATGCATGCATCGCGATTAATAAGGAATCATATAGTTTTTAAAGCGTCAAGCAGATAGTATCAACAGCAAAGTATTGTATCGGATCATTGATAGTATCGTGAGGGGGGTTGTGGAAAAAAGTTACAACACGTGGCGCAATTTCGTGGCCGGCGTACATTCAAGTAAGTACACGCGGGGGTACGTAGCACTTCCCTTTCGATTTAACAGAGCGTGAACTCCGTTATACCCGTCAACCACCACCGCCGCCGGTCGACCCCCCTTGATCGTAGGGGGTGGCAACGGTGGCCCACACGGTCAGCGGTTAAAAGTAAATTACGCATTCATAGTATTCCGCGTAGTGTTGTGCAGTCCATGTAATATATGTCAAGGGTTGTGACCACCTCGGTACAAAGGGAGGGGGCGTGCATACACGTGCATAATGCGAGCGGCATAAACGCAGCGGCACATTCGGCGGCGGACCCCTCCGAATCGCTCGGGAGGAGGGCACTCGCCACGGTAATGTCGAGAAGCTAATTACGGGCCACCTTATCGTCCACGCTTATCCCACCGACGTCATTTTTAACGTGCACCGATGGAATATTAACGGTGTGAAACGCGACATACGCGCGGCCGACATGCGGCATTTTTCGGCGAATTCAGGGTAAAAGTTGTAATCAGTAATACAGTAATATGCCAGGAAAATTAACCTTTCCATTAATTTTTTCCATTAATAGATCGCAAACCACTTATTTCCTTAGTACGTTTTAAAATATAGAATTAACATTTAAGTATCCATTTGCAGAAAATTATATACATTTTTTTGGAAGAAAAATTCTCCATCATTTACAGAAAAAATTCATGTTATTTACAGGAATATGACGTACAAAAAGTATCTGTTAAAATATATTTATTACAAAAAATTGACAACTCATCATCATCTCTTTCAACACATTCTCTCTAAAAAATTTAATTCTGAATTGATCAAAAGATGAAATATAACTCGTATGCATCATGTATAAATATTATTGCTTACTCAGGATAAAAAAAATTGACAGAATTGTTCCGAACACGTTTTTATAAAGTAAAATACTAATATAACAATATTAAAACTGACAGTTACTGGTAGCTTTTATTAAGTCTTGCCATATGGTGATTCAAAAAAATGTTGCTCATTCATTGCCCTTAATATGTCGATCAATCGTTGCGATTCATTTTATAGGGAACCGAGGGATATACCCTGATTCGCAATCGACGCTCCACAATGGAGCCGCTCATTGTCATCCGATATAATAAATAACTGTCCGATGACTAATGAATTTCTTTTTTGAGCTACTAAAAAAATTTCTTGACACTACATGTTGATAGTATGGATCGACCTTAACATGAAAACCCTTTTTCCCATAACGGGAAAGCTCTGAGTTATGCAACAATATTTTTATCTCACATCAAAATGTACGACATATGTCATACAATACGTCGAGAACAAAAATATTATCTCTGTGTTAAAATATTCGAGAGTCTCAATAATCTTTCCATACAGATGTAATGGCTTGTGAAAAATATGCTACACGAAGAGAATTTTTTCTTAGAGAGTACCCTGAAAATATAGTAGTGACAACATTGTATTTCGAAGAATTTTACGTAAATCTCTCATTAACTAATAAAATCACAATAAAATATAAATTAAGTTTGATTAATTTTACTAAAGTGCATAGTAAAAATCTTTAAAATATTGTATTGTAGCACAACTATCATATTTTCAAGATAAATTTTAAGAGAAAATTCTTTCCGTGTGTAAATGTGCAATAGAATTATAAAACTTGATTGTAATATATATGTATATATATATATAACATTTTTTTAATTATTTCATTGATGTTATTAAAAATCATTGATTAAAAGTTTACGTTTTTCTAAATATTTCAAGAGAGCGACCAATAGAACTAAGAAGAAGAAATATTGTCCAAATATATAGAGAAAAATATTTCATGAGGAATAAAAATGCAAATCAATTATAACAAGGTTATTTTGTACACACAGAAAAAATGATGTATTAACAGCATTAGCCCATAATAGTCTAATTGAAAATAATCTTGTTCATTCAATGATAGTATTTAATGAAATAAATATGCCATGCCCTTATTTTAATAAAATATTATCTGCTTCATTAATATTGTTATTGAATTAACAAAATTATTTTTAATTAGACTGTTGTTATCTAATGCTAATGTTATTTTTTTCAACATACAATACAAAATCTTTGGCAATCTCTGTAAAGGTGATTACTGGCGCGTTAACTTTTAATGAGACCGTAGCGCATCCAACCGTTTTACAGGATCATAATGATCACATAGAAACTTGAAGTGAATCTTTTTTTAAAACAGTACTTTTGTTTCAACTATCGTACAACTATGGTTAGCTGTATATACGATTTCTTTCAACTATCGTTCCAATTATGAGTTGATCTTGCTTCCCTCACGACAACGGTACCAAGCCCAGATGCTTTCACTTACTCGAGCGAAAGAGGCGAGGAGAGTACAAAAAGGGCATGAAAAGGAAGATAGGCAGGAAGAAAGGATAAACATAGGCAGGATCATGCGGATTCGCACAGCGGTATAATAATGCGGCCAGGATAATGCGATACACTGGCGATGAATACTCACCGATGTATCGTATTATGATACACGATGAATACGGGATGACAATGCGGGACTTGATTCGAGAATGCATGCTCGTTATCGGGCCCAATACGACGGACCTCCTGTGGTGATACTGGACCGTTCTGGGACCTGCTCCCTTTCACACACTTCCTCCCATCATCCTGTCGTCCTTCCGCCGTTGAGGACCATCATCCTTGACTGCCGCGAGGGAACGACGAGAGGAAACGGTGAGGAGGCGGTTTTATTTATCAGCGTCTTCTTAAATTTTCTCTCCTTTCTCGGAACGAGAATTCTATCACTTTAGAATTTTCATATGTACCATTGTCGATCTTACGAACATCATTACGAACATCATTACGAACATCATACGAACTGTTTTGCACTCGACAATTTTTTTTGCGTACTTTGTAATGTATTATATGTACAGTATACGCCAAAAAAATACGACTCTCTTTCAATCACTATTATATTTGCTGAGTGTGACACAGTAATGCAGTGATTGCAATTAAAGGAAATCATATCAAATAAATATTTGGTAAAAGGACAAAATATTTGTGTTATGATCAAATAAACCCCCGTTTACTCTTTATTTAACTAAACCGACAACTGAAGTATTAGTTGTGAGAGTCGCATTTTTTTTGCGCACACTGTATTTGCAAATGCAAAAATTGCCATTTCGTTACAACTTCTTCAGTCCATAATTTGAATTATTAACAGAAATATTCAACATTTGAAAGAAATCACATTTAAAAATTCCCAAATTTTTAATTTGTTAAATTTTCTACTATCCTCAGAATATATTTAAATAAATGAACGGTTTTATTTATTATCTATGAT
Source organism: Mycetomoellerius zeteki (assembly GCF_001594055.1). NCBI lineage: Eukaryota > Metazoa > Arthropoda > Insecta > Hymenoptera > Formicidae > Mycetomoellerius > Mycetomoellerius zeteki. Next base: position 2,849,608 of record NW_017256393.1, on the reverse strand, counting down.
TAACATCTTTGGCTTTTATATTATCTAAGAAGAAATAGTATGTAAAAATTTCCAAATTCTTTTGCGTTTGTGACAAGTGATTTGTCAAAGCTAATCCTTAGTTTTCAACCGAACAAAAAAAGAACTTACAATTAGTTCCTACAAGAGTAGGATTAATGCGTGATTAATGCGATCTGTTTTCGTGAATGATATTCGCAATATTCTTTAAAATAAGATACTTCCAAAAATAAATTTCTTTCTAGAAGTGATAGTATTCTCTCGTATTCCACGTACAATTCTCATTCCTAAATGGCAAACAGCATAAATATTGTGAGTCAAGGAAATAAATGTCACATGGAATTAAACTTGAATAGCAGGGTGTGATATAAAGCTACATAAGATTGCAGATAAGAGCGAAGCCAAAATTTCGTCCCAAAATAGAATTCGTGAAACTTGCAAATAATTAGATACAATAATAAAATTTTAATTTTGTATTTAAGATCAAATATTAATATATCGCTGTAAAATAAAAGGAAATTTATAAACGCAGTTTAAAAATTAATATTATTTAATATATTTTATATAATATTATTAAGATCAGATTATAAAAAAAATATTAAAAATTATTAATATTAAATAATATACATAATATTATTTAAGCAAATGCTTAAAAATTTAAAATTTTTTATAAAATTGTGTAAGCACATGCAATATTAAATATAATATTTTTTTCATAATACTTTATCTAATTAATTAACTGAAATTATCCTAAAATTATTCTTGCATGATTATATTAAAGTTCTTTATTTCTCGGTAAAAATACTAACTTTCATTAATACGAACAAAATAAGTGGAATTTTACTGGAAATATTTTAATATCTGATAAAAATATTCCACAAGTCCGTGTGAATATTTAAGAATTAAATGATGAATCCCGGCTGCTTTTATTAATAGCATAATCAAACGGTTTCTCTCTCTCTAGTCGTGCGGTCCCGTCAACTCGCACGCTCCGTCGCTCTCGTCCGACTCGTACTTTATTTTCGTAACGGAAGCTGGATCCTCATACGCGTAGCGTACAACCGTGCTCCCATGAGAGGCAGTCCCGCTATCCGTCTCCTTCAATATTCATGCCGCCGTGGAAGAGAACCGCGTTACGGAAAAAGCCAGAGAAAGAAAGAAAGAAAGAAAGAGAGATCGCAAAAGCAGATGGAGCAGACGTGCACGAAACCCAAATGCGCGACATATTCTTAATCGTAAAAACAAAATCGAAAAAGAATTGATGTGAATATATTTGATTAATTTAAATATATACCTTTTTGCGATGAACGGATTTTTTTACAATTAAATCAAATATGTGTAGCGCTAAATAGATTTATAGCAAAAACTTTATGTAATAAGACGCCAATACTTTTGGAGGTAAAATATCGATGTTGTTACTATAAATTTTATAATACAATGTAAGTGAATACCTAGATATTATCTTTTAATTAATTTAAAGTAGATTAAAAGTAGAATTTGTATTAAGAGATTATCATCCAAAACTTAAACCGTCTAAGAAGTAAAGTATTTTTAATTAATTTAATATTTAACATAAAATTTTCACGTTATACAATTTTACAATAATAGATTATTAAATATGTTAGTATTAGTAATAATTATTTATATTAAAACGTTTACATCAAATTTACACGCATTTATTATTATACAATAGATTATCGCACGAATGGATCTCATTTTTATTCTCCAAGTGATCAAACTGATTTCTCACATCACATATTTCCATGTTACGCATCCTATCGCTAATGTCACAAAGGTTTGCTACCTGCAACTTGAAGAGGGAGGTTTCATTGGTGAAGCTGACGAATGGCGAACACTAATGTTCATTCGTGCTTACTCACGTGTGGTGTGAAAATATATTTGTACATCAGAGAACGATCGGATCTCTACGAGTCGTTTTAGAAAATTAGTCCTTCGAATCGACTTCGGAGAAGGGAGATGACCCCTTTGTGCCCTCGAGCTCGGTCCATGGGCCCTTCGGACTTCCAAGGAACGTGAAAAGCTCGTGCGAAGGGGTCGATGGTATCTCTAAGGCCAGGACAGTATTTGAAAACAAGCCCCATGCGAATGATGCTCTTTCCTCTTCAGATTCTTTCTCGTTTTCTCTTTCTCTCTCCTGCGGCAGGACACAAAACCGTTTCGGGCCCTGTTTAGACGACGGCGGAACCCTTTTCCGAAATTAGGCTTTGCGGACAACGGAGGGGCCGTGGAGAGGAGACACGTCTTCTCTTCCCTAGTCCCCCACTCGAGTGTCTAGACGACGAAGAATGGAAATGAGAAGCGAGTTTCTCGACGTTGCGAGACGCTGTTGCGACTAATGACAGTGTAACATTATATTTGCTGTTAAAAATGAGAAAGTGTAACGAAATGTGGTATTTTTTGCAAATTGCGTTTTTTGTATACATAATATCGATATGCATAATACAACAAATAATATAATATTTACTTTGCGACAATATGATTGTATAGCTGTAATATTCAACATATATATGAAAATATTATGTATGTATTACTATCTCATCGTTTTTTATATATTTTCTTACAATTTATATTAATTTAATACAAGTTAAAGAAGTTTGCACAAACTATGGAAGATTTACAAAAAGAATTGAATGTAAAATGTGCTTCAGTCATCGGTTTCAATCAAATGTTTTAACATTACAATGAAGCATCACTCCATTAAAAAAGATGACGAAAATATCTTCGATCATTATTCACCCATTTTATTATGGTCGGAAAGAGTATACATGATTGATGCACAAATCTTGACATGCAATAAAACCTGTTGACGAATAAATCTGTATTTCTTATTAAGGGATCAATTTGGCTCCGGCAGAAGGGTTACCGACAAGACTTTTTTTAGGAGACTTTTTAGGAGCCCAAATTAGAGTTCATAATCACAGCCGTCGGATGATCCTGTGTTATAGCATGCAATGAAATCTCTTGAGGGAATAAAGAAAAGGGAAGATTACGATGCTTACAATCACGTCGGTAGATAAAAAGATTCCTAGATATGTTGCGATACATGTCATTTATGTTAAATATTTTCAAAAAGTAAGCTGTTCTACACGCATGGTACGTTCCAGCAATTTATGGGCGCATATGTAGTCACGCTAAGCATGATGGAGATTTGATAAGAAAGTTCAGGCACCGCTTGTGTCTATCCTAATTTACCGATCGCAACATTCGTGATTCGCCCTAAGTTCCTTAATTTGTCAGTTACATTTCATTACCGTTAAATTAATGAAATTAACGCTAGAAGAAAATTTCTTTTTAGAACACGTGCAAGATTATTGTAATAAGTAAATTAATAAATGGAAGAACGAGAAGTATATGATATATATATATATAAACAATAAATAAGTTTATAGTTAAATTCACGTACATTTTTAATCAATTATGTAATTTAAATAATAAATAGATACGTGACTTTCCGCACAATGTAGTTTTAATTTCCAAAGATATCAAGTCTCCTCTTCGTCGATGCAATTTTTATATTATAAATAATTATTTAATATAATATATAACTAATATATATACATATATATGTAAATAATTAATTTTTTCAGTTCATTTGCAATTTGCTTTCTCCAACTTTAATTAATCTAATCTAATTTAACTAGACGTTTAAGGATCAAGAAAGCAAAAAAAAAATTATTTCCCGGTTTTTGAAACTCCAATATATTCTTGATAATTAAAGCAAAGATTAAATCTTTATTCGAGTAGACCACCAGTAATCTTTAATTCGTAGTTGTCCCAATTCGCTGAATTTCAGACGATAGTTCGT
>NW_017256393.1:2822748-2845658 GCF_001594055.1 Mycetomoellerius zeteki | reverse complement strand
CTCTCTCTCTCTCTCTCTCTCTCTCTCTCTCTCTCTCTCTCTCTCTCTCTACTATTATATTATTTCCGAAATAAAAGGAGTCGCGTACATGAATATGCAATTTCGGTCGACGGGTGGTCGCATGTATCAGTCAGTGTATTCCAACCCTCTCCCCCATTCCTCCCCCGTGTATCCGGTAAAAAAGTTCTTCTAGTAATACGCATTATAATGCAATTTCTGAAAGATAGAATATCCTTATTGTCAATTAAAATTGTATTGTATAAGTATTATTAATTTAATGATTTATTGAATTATTAGATTAGACCATATTATTATTTCAGTTATTAATAAAATCAAATCTATGATTATTATTTTAATTATATTTGATAAATATATTGTTTTACAGAAGTATTTGTATGTGTATTTGTATTAAATAATATATTATTGTTTATAATATGTGTATTACATATATAATAATTAATAACACAATGTCACTACTAGATATGACATAACATAATATGCGACATCAAGAATTGAAAGACGGGTTTGATAGAAATGCGACACGTATGTACCTTTGCGACTGTTATAGCTCTTACATCACTTTTTTGTACACATGCCTTTCTTTCGCATTGATGTGAGAGAAGCCGAAGGGAGAAAAATCACACGGTCTACGCATTTTGGATAAAAAAGGAGCGAATTTAACGACTTAGAAGTAAAGCGACCATAAACGATTAAAGCCGCAACTAGACGAAGCATTTCGCACGTTATATTAGGGTGCGAATAAATGCTGTCGTGCCCCACGATTATAGATGTCTCGTTGTCGAAGTGATATGTTCATCATCCACCGCCGGCTTTCATTTTTACATTTTTCCACTACCTGACTTGTTTCCATCTATTTTTTATGGGGGCTTTTCTTTGTTAAGATTTTTAATGATGTTACATAATTAACAAATAAAAGTTTTGACATGTGTTTTGATAGATAGAATTTTTTTTATTCAAATCGCTTATCAAATTAGAATTTTTTAAAAGTAAAATAAGAAATAAAAAGTCTATTTAAAAAAGGTAGAATGAAGAGTTAATAAGAGTTCCGTTAAAATATATTGATCGCACAAGAACATATGTTAATACGTTGTTAAAATCCACGCATGCATTTTTTCCGCAGCTGTAACGGAATGTCTATTCTAGCGCGCTATCGGTTAAATTGATTTTCATACAATTAACATTTTTAAATCCCGCAGCAAATACACTATCACCTGCCGTCATGGAAGGACTTCATCGTACACCTGCCTCGATTGCAAAATATTGTTCAGAAGGCGGGTCTTATTTACTCTGAGTGAATCGATGTCAATCGCTCGCAATGAAAATGTAAGTGCAGCTGTCCTCACCGTATTGTTTAGGACAATGCCGGGTGTATTACGCGTGATCACAACATTTGCATTTAATGAATGATAATTTGTAGCAATATGCAGGTATTGTATTAAATGGATAGCTTTTTTAAGAAAAACTTTAAAAATAATCTTAGAAATTTTTATTTCAGTTTTTATTATAAATATGTAAGTTATATATTTGAGTAATACGCGTGTATTTTACAAATATTATATCTGCTAGAAATAATCCATGATTCTCATTACTCGAATAAAATTTGAAATACAATTCAATTACCATTCTGATGGCGATTTAAATGAAATTATTAACAACATGTCATTGAATTTTGAATGCCTATAACATGAACGTGGAAAATCGATCAAGAGTTTAAAATTGGTGAACTCAACCCATTGACAGGATAACAAAGAATAGCAAAGGAAAAGATGACGAGAAAAGCAACCTTCGTGCAGATGCTACATAAACTCTTTTCTATTCTTAAAATTTTTTTTCTCGAATTACTTCCAGCTGCGTGATTTCCGAAGAATTGTCGTTATAATTTCCAGACCCGACAAAAGAAACGAGGAAAACGGAGATTTTCCATTTTATATCTTGCCGGAAAAAAAATATTTTCGCACAAACAAAATCTATCTACTATGTAAAATGAATGCGAATGTTATTCTTTTGAAAGGAAATCTGTAGCTTTTTATTACTAAATGGGAATACATTAGATTTTATTAAGTAAACGATTTAATAACAAATAGGACAATATAGATATTGGGTTTGTAAGCTGTTGGGTTAGAAAAGAAACTGACAAAATAAATAAATTTTTTGACACAGACAAATTTCAAGACTGAATTATTACGAAAAATTTTGAACTGTATTTTACATTCAGAAACGACCAGCGATAACATTATACTCAGCTGATTTGTTGTTTCAGAGTAGAAATACGCGATATCAGAATGAAAACTTCGATGAATTTTGACTTGCTAAAGAATATTCTTTCATATATTCTTGATCTTATTAATTTTGTTATTAATTTTATTATATTAATAATATAAATTGTAATATAATTAATTTCAGGAATATATGATTGAGGGACAAATTGTTAAAAATTATGAGAGTATAATAAATATAATAAAGATATAATAAAAAGATTATTTTTGCCTAATAAATATAAAATTAATTTTAGGGATATAAAAGTTAATTTTAGAGAGGTAATTTTCAAATATAGATGTTCGAAGTTTAAATAAAATAAAGAATATTTTCAATCTAGCTAAAATAACTAAGACGTTTAAATGCTTTTCTGCGTAAGACTTTTGTCGTCATCTCGTCATGTTTTAGCCTCTAGTCGAAGACGAGCGTAACAGTCGATCGCGTGTTAGATGAACGGGTTCTTTGTGTTCATAAACGTTGATGCGGCAAACCGTTTCTAATTACGCGCCTCAACAACATGCGGGGCCTTGTGGTCACATCGTAATGCAGCAGCGGCTTGTTCCCGAATAACAGGGAATCATATTAGCTACCATGATCCCTCATTGATCTACGTCTCGCACGATCGACACACAGTGGTGTACATACATAGTACATGCGCGTTTATGCCTGTTAAGTTCTAAATTCACCAAAATGTCATAGCCATTAATAATCGATATATAAATAATGAATAATATGTAACATTAATAAATTTCAAAATGAAAAAAAAATTTAAAGATATATATTTAATTTGCAACTTGTGATCGCAAAAAAATAATAATTTAATGAAACAGATGTAAGGTACTCGGATATGCAAGTACATGTGACAGACGTCTTAGAATGCAGCTGTCCCGCATGTATAGATCTATAAATGATCCAATGCGGTTTTGAAACGGTTCCGTGCCATTTTTCACGTCACCGTCGTGAAACTTTAGCGAAGTTTCGTACGTTTTGATGTCGAATCGATCGGCCGGGTTGGTGAAAGAATAATATTTGCTCATCCTACTTGGATAAACAGATCGGATGTCTGAGGAACGCTCTGATGCAATTTCGATGCATGCAGCTTGCTAACACACGAGGTCAAGTCCCGTCGAAGCTCGGCATGAATGTATCAAATCTTTTTTTTATAGATAAGAGAATATCTCGATCACCACCAGCTGCTCAATTGCGACAACAAATGACAAAAGTAAATATTTTTATATCATGTAGAATGTAGTTTGTAAATTTGATTAAATATTTTCTTGATGTGTGTGTGTAGTAACTTAAAACTATATTTTATTAAAAAAAAAAAAAAAAATAATATAGCAGTAAACTCTTAAATTTTTTATAAAACGATAAATTGATGGCAAAACGGATATTTAAAAAAACATGTTATCTACTAGATTAAATCTATGATTCTTTCAATAAATCATTTTTTTCTTATCAATTGCCTTTTGGCGGAATTCCCGATGTGTTATGGAAAGAGACAAAAAAAGGAGAAGAATTTACCGGTTATCAATTTTCAGCTGGCATAAAATCACCAGCTGTTACATCGGACCTCAATGGCTCGTAATGGATCTGTCAAGAATCTTGGACTAAAAGATCCAGACCGCCAGGTCGAGGACAGGACGAATCTGTCCGAGTAATTGGAGCTTCTGAATGGAAGACGAGGAAAGGAAGCGGCGGGTGTTCTTGGCACGTGCCAAGCGCGGGAGTTCACAAAGGACACTTCTTGGGTCATCCCAGGATCGGTCTTACTATATTTCTCGCATCTTTTCGGAGTATAGCTGTAATATTGGCGGTCGCATGACTTTGAGGGTTTCGTTTATTTGTGGTCAACCAAGTCAAAATCTTTTGATATAAAGTGAGTGACTTGTGGTTTTAATGGGACTTTACTCTGTTAAATCTATAGTGTCAAATTTAACCTAATGTGATACTATATAGTGATAAATTGACACTGTATAATGTAAAATATGATCATTGTTTTAGTATAAAATAACGATATGATTGAGTAGGAGCAGTGGCGACTCACATTAAATTTGACGCTATAGATTTAACAGTGTATTCTGTTGATATGTTTTAATTCTGAAAAATATCAATAATAATATTTTATCTGCCAATCGATATCAGGCGGATATAATTTTTAAAAATATTACCGCAATATTTTTTCAAAAATGAAGTTATCATAAATTATCACAAAAGCTTTTAAGTAAAAAATTTTATTTAACAATTCAAGATTATTAGTTCAATATTCATTCATCTCGCATTTGAGTGCGAAAAGTGAAGGATATGTATATACGATCAGACGATCGAGACACCCACCAACATTTTTGACATCATTGAAAGATCATTGGATCTTCGATATTCACCTGGGATTAGAGCGATCGACGTGGTCAAGCAAGGTTTATGGAAGGGGAATACGAGTACGAGAAGAACAGAGAAGGACCTTCAATCAACAGGAGGAACAGGGACAGCGAGCTGGTCTCTCCTGTTCTGTGGGTTCACCTACGGACCCCTTCTACATAAGGCCCCGGCTCTCACCCCACTTCGTCAGTGTAGAGGCGGCCGTTGAAGTGCCACGTTACACCTTAGTGCCTCACGATACTTCGAACGTGTTCTTAACAGTGTGGACAATTGAAAATCGTGTTATGTGGGACATCGTGTTCTCGGAAAAGTGATTCGTTTTTAGTTGCTGTGTCTGATGTTTAGCTGAACTTTCTGGTGCCAAGGACGCAGTGAGTAGCCTATCTCGTTTATATCTTTTTTTTTCGCCGTGTAGAGGAGAGATCGTGGGTGCTGACCGGTTTCGTGAAGCTCGACGCAGAGGTCGAAGTGCGATACTCGAGATTAGTAGGAGAAAGGAATGCATCCTCGACGAAATACGAAGAGAATATGTTTAAAAATTTCGCGCATCTTTTGCCCAGCAAAATATTTTCTATGCATTTGATTGTTCTTGTCTTTAATTAATAATAACTTATAGTTTAAGATTAATTGACAGTCATTTCATTATATTTTTCTTAAAATTTTAAATAATATTTGTTATATTATTATAACTATACTAAGACAATTAATAAATCTATAAACTCTTTTTTTTCTACGAAATTTTTTACCAAATGTCGAACAATAAAATTTCTTTAAAAATATTTAAAATTATAAATTAAAAAATATCAAGAAATTAAATAAATAAAATTCTATTTATAAATTAATTATATATTTTTATTTTAGTCGAGAATTTAGTTCATGATTTAACTACTAAAGTAGTCAATATAACTTATATTAGTTACTAATAACTTAATGAATAGTTAATGAATTTTGTTTTTAATCGCAAGTGTTATAATCAGAGATTAGTTAATGAAAATTTCTATATTCATTACTAAACAATACGATAAATGAATATACTCAATATAAAAAATTTTGGTTAACTATAAAGTGTAAAAAAATGTATAATTTTTTAATCTAAACCTATAACTACGTATGATAAATCTTTTTCGTAGATTGATTCACATTTTTATGTGACATTGTCCAATTAATTTTTGTCAGAGAAATAGAAATTTGAAATAAATTCGAAGGATGCATTTTTGAAGACTCAATTTTATTATAGGATTCACGTGACTGTCATAATGTCTCCAGAGATATGTTTCAAAACGTCAGAAAATCGCACTTCACTTCCACGTTGCCAGAAATCTCATGACTCTTCTATTCGAGGGAGTAAACGATGGAGTAATTGCTCGACGGTTGTGCCTTGCTCATGTCAGATCTAAAAGTTACCGGCGAAACAATGGCGCCTGCCTGCTTGTACATTGCAGCTATTATGTATGGTTAAGAGGGGTGCGCTCATTTCTTTTTTCTTTTTTTCGCACACGCTCTCTTTCTTTCACAAGTCTCTCTATCCCTTTTCGGACTGTGCCCTCTTTTATCTGTCATATTAATCCGTCTCGGTGCGCGATTGTTTAGCACTTTCCCAGGCGGAATACCGAGGGATTCCCTCTTATGTAAATCACCCTTCCTTTTCTTTCGGATTTTTACGGATCACTGATCGAACGTATCTATCATCACGATTCATCTATCGAGATTCGTATTTTTAGAAGCTAACAGAGGATAAATTATTAATGAGTTGGAAGCAATGTCAATTTTTGCATCGACACGACAATTATTAATCGGAATTAGTACAATTTATCTAAGGGCGTGACTGATTTATATTTCTGTCTATATATATATATCTACATATATGTATATGATTAATCAGGGTTGAGAAGTAACTAGTTACTTGTAACTAAGTTACAGTTACAGTTTCTTTTTTTTTAAGTAACTGTAACTCTCTTAACTTAGTTCCTTTTTTCCATCTGTAACTGTAACTTAACTTAGATGTAATGTAACTTAACAGAAAAGTAACTGAAAAGTTACTTTTTTAGTAACTGTAATTATAACAAGTTAATTTTTAACGGTAACCTCGATAATTTCGGTAACTTGGAACTGTAACTTGTTACTTTTGAAAGAAAAAAACTGTAACTGTAACTAATTATTTTTATAAAGTAACTTTCCCAACCCTGTGATTAATATTTACATGGAAAATCAGATATGTAGTTTTTTTGAATTACTTGAATGAAAAAAAGAAAGAAAAGAGAAAAATTTTATACTTATTTATTTGAACAAATACGCAATCTTTAAAACATTTATTTAAAAAATAACTAAATCGCAATTTCGTAGAATTTTGTAGTAGTAGTAATTAAAATACAATTAATTTAAAAAATAATTAGTAAAGAAATTATAATTAATTTATAGAAATAAAACTTTTTTCAAGGGAAATATGCATTAAACTATTTAAGTTTATTAAACTATTTAGTTTATAGAAAATATTATACAAAACTTTCGAACAATTTCACGTCTATATTACTTATTTTATGGACATTATTTATATTCTATTATAATTTTATATTCTATTATAATTTTGTAATATTAATAAATTAATAACGAGAAATTAATTTGGGAAATCGAATTAACTTTTCGAAATTTTCACGCACAAATTCTACCACTCTTATTCATATCACTCGGTATAAAATTATGCGAAATTTTGCGGACAGAATAATTTCGTATTATATCCTTACGCATATTACCATATTATATTATTATAATAAGCCCCCTTCAGCACTGAGAGGGTTAATATGGAAATCCGCCGGACATGAGCTTATGCTCGTTCTTATTCACGGTGCAAAATCGTGGGCACCATGCGAAAACGTGGTCAACCTCGCGAACGAAATCGCGGTAGCGAGGGGGGGTTCCGGGAGGGATGAGATCGGGAGTCGTTGAGGAGTGTCCGGAAAGTAAGAGCGGGCTTCCTCGCTGGTCGACCGGTCGAACAAAGGACAAGTGCGTCCTCGAGAGCGATGTTAGAACCTCGTCTAATTGTAAGACAGTCCTTTTTGATCCAAGCGACACGCGGGCCTACGGCGGGATTCAAAAGGAGAAAAGGGCAAGCACGCGTGCGCCTCGCACGTACATCTGCCGGTAAGGTGGGGAGATTTCGCAAGACGACAACGAGGAGGGGCAGAAGAAGATGGTGATGGCTGAAAAGGGGGAAGAGGGGGGGGCAGTCTCGTGGGTCCTATACAAACTTTCCTGCGTCGAAGGTAAGGATTCGACCCTGCCATGGGTCCACCGAGGAGCCCTTCTCTCGGGTTCGGCGTTCTGCCATTTAAATGCCCCTCGAACGCCGTTGCCAGGACTTGTTTCCCCGTTATTGTTCCTACCTTATTTTCGAGTCTCGTCCTGAATATCTTTCCGAAGTCTTCTGAAGGATACGGATATGCGTGTGTGAGAAACGTCACACACTCGCGATTCGCGAGTTTCCAGTTTATTCTCGATCGACCTCCGCATTTGTTCTCTTTTCGACCATGGGTCATTCTTCTTGTTTGATGGGTCAGCCAGCCGCCTTCCTCGTGCGCACTCTCGCACCGTCGAGTGGATCGTATCTCGAAAATTAAATTCCACTTTGGTTCCACCCGGTCTGTACATCACGGTACATATCCAAGATCGACGTCCATAATGGAATACAGTGAGCAGAATACATAATGGACCATGAATTCAAGTCTGAATAATTCAAGGTATATCAAAATGATTTATAATCTCGAAAGAGGATACTTTGCGAGAGTCATATGTGCCCTAAATGAGGATTCAAATATAACAAATTAATTGTCCAAATATTATTACAAACGTGTTTTAATTATTAAACCAAATAAATAAATTTTTATGTATTAATATATCATATATAGCAGATTATTTCTTTTATAAAGGAAGAAGAGCAAACTCGAAAAGTTAGAGAAAGATAATTTTTATTTTATATATTGCTTATTATTTTTTTGGCTTTTTCTAAGGAAAGTTTTAAGATTAATACAATTAATCAGTTCTGCAGTATTTCAGAATTATGCACGTTTTTGAAGGAATGATTTCTTCAGAACGCGGCCATAGAAATTCGATCTCAAACTTACATATCCTCACAGATCGGAAAAGCCTGCTAACACTTGTGGGGTTTCACCATCACGGGGAACAAACGTAGATCAGGCTCGGATAGTGGGGAGGCGCGCGACATGGGAACACGCGCGATCACCGGGGGGACAGGTGTGCTCCAAATAACGCGTGAGCCCAAGGCTCGCGTCTTCTTTCTTTCTCTCTCTCTCTCTCTCTCTCTCTCTCTCTCTCTCTCTCTCTTTCTCTCTCTCTCCTCTATCGCTCAACATGTTTCCTCTCTAGACGCGCGTCTCCTTCCTTCTCGTTGCCAAACTCCGCTCCCCTAATCTCTCACTGTCGCTGATGCAGCGAGTAGCCTCTAGTGAGTGAATGCGGCTTTGATTGTCGTCGGTTGGGTCCCTAAAACCACCCTCCCCCTTCACGGGGAGCATTTCGAGAAAATGGCGCTAGCAAAAGGTGCGCCTGGGGTCAATCCAATATAAATCAGAACCGAGTCTTGAGACTTACGTCAAAGAGAGAGAAGGAAAACGGGAGAGAGAGAGAGAGAGAGAGAGAGAGAGAGAGAGAGAGAGAGAGAGAGAGAAAGTATGTGTGCGGAATTAAAGTGGGGGGAGGCTCAGAAAAAAGGGGGCGACGATGAATAGAGCATTTTCGGAACCGCTCGCGGCATATACATCGAGATGCTCGCGTATGTGTACAACTCGTCCGTGTGTTCGTGATAACGTGAAAGAGAATCAGGTACGAGACCTTCACCTGCCTCCTCCTTCCCGCTTCTCCTAGCGGGCCCCGAAGATCTTCTCTGGTAGGAATTTGGAGTTTCTCCCGCGTTTGAAATGCGACGGCCGTTATTCTTCTTTCTTATATGTTAAGGATGATGTTGAATCATTTCTGGATCTTTTTGAAATACAAGGATTATATAGGGGAGTTCGTTATCAATTTCTTGATAAATCCTACAAACCAATCCTTTTGAAGCTCACGAACCTTCGTGTTAAAATTTCAAGGATTTGAAAGTGATACGTTCTTTGCACTTTCATTCTTGATGTTTGAAGATTTGAGATTGGTTCACAAGTGGCTATTGTTAGATATCAAAGCAGATGATAAGATATACATTATTCATATTTTTTATCACTAAAGATGCATCGCATTAATTTTTGCTGTCTATATAATATATAATAAAAACTTTTATTTGCTTTTTTATCAGTTTCGGTATTTAATGTTCAAAAATATATTTCGCAAATAATCCTTATCAGATATCGATATATGCACATGACAACGACATATAAGCGTGCCTTTTAATACATCATATTTATATTATTCGTTTTCATTTTCTTTGATTTTTCAAAAATAATGGGAACCGAGCAAATTAAGTTTAGAGCACTTTCTTTTATACAATAAATTATTTCAAAATCTCTAGTTCTCAGAAATACTTATTATAATGCAAATGCAATATTATATATTTTACAATATTGTGCATTAGTTTGCAAAAAATATTCATAAGATAATTAGATTGTATCAGCAATTTTATCCAATTGAAATAAATAGATGCAATGAGAAAAATCTGTAGCTTTGAAAACTTCAAATTAACTAAATAAATCGTCGGAAGGGGGAGAGAAGTAATATGTCCCGAGGCACCTAGGTACTTCAAATCTCCGTGTGAGCCGACCGAGACACTATTTGTTAAGCGACATTCGGCGGGCGTGTTTGCATATGTAAGATCGTACGTGATTGTTTGCGCGGTCCTGAAAAGAAATCGGGTAACACACGAGCCTCTCTCAGCTGTCCTCCCTCTTTCCTGTCAGCTCTCAGAATGTCCTGGAGAAAGAGAGAAACAGAGAGAGAGAGAGAGAGAGACTGACAATGAGAAACAGGGAGACTTTGGTGTTTCTTTCAGGAGTTAACGTTTTCTTAAGACTTCTTAAATTTACTATAATATTTATATTAGAATATCTATTTTGAGATCAAAATTTTTTATTGGACAAATATCAAAGTTGCAAAAAATAGACAAGTGTCAATAAATTTATGCTAATAATTTGTATCATAAAAATGTACAATATAGCCTGTAATTATTTAAAATTATCTCCTTTAAATGCTTATTTATAATAGAAATTTATTTAGTATTATTATATTTAGCATCCCAATCTACATAAAACATTAGTAAATTATATTTATATGTATTAAAATTGCGTAGAAGATTCAACAATAAAAAAGTTCTTTCAAATGTATAAGTTTGTAAATAAATTTTCTTTTCCAGTTTAAAGCAATTTGGTTTGCAAATTAATCTCCATAAAAAGGCAAATAAAAGTAGATAGTAAATCTCTTTTTTCCATTTAATTTCCATAATGAGTTTTATGTAGCTTATTAATTCAATTACTAAGATATTTAACATTGAAAATTCGAAAACTAAAATATTATGTCTAATTAAATTTTTATTAATAGAAAGTTATTTTTATATTAATTGAAGAATTTATATAATAGATGAAAAAAAGTCTATATGAATAGATTTTTTAGCACATGCTATGTAGTATATCAAATTTATCACTACGCAACCCTAGATAGACTGGGGAACTATTTCGGGCCCCTTTCTTGATGTCGGTCCAATCTTGACGACACGCGCTACTTTTCGGAATATTTCTTGCTTTCTCCAGTGTACCTCAAGACGAGGGGCGCATCAAGACCGTTAATGGCACCGTCTTTCTTGTTTCGGGCCCGTGAATAATTCGCATTGTGATGGCGGTTTTCGCGCCGTATCCGCCATTAGTCTCGTGCGGTCTTGACAAGTGATTATTAACGCCTCAAAGAAGAAAAGTACGTTCTCTCACATCCTTTTATCTTTGTTCATTTAAGACTGTAAGCGGTATCATGTACAAGATGTCCTAGATGTATCCATCTATCGATTTGTGGATTAGGAAGAGAAATAAATTTTTAAAAGAAAATTTTGTAAAGAGAGATACAAACTCAATATCGAATTAGTATCAGATAAATTAAAATTTTTACTCCAAAGACATATGATGCCTTAGGTTTACAATTTTATATATATATATATATATATAGTATATTGATTTTATATAGCACATTTCAAACTTAGCAGATGGAGAATTTGCAAATAAATTTTCCCGAAGGCTGGGAAGAGCCCTCTAGAAAAACACAAGCGAGATCCGACCCTTAATCAATCTCGTTTACTTCTTTGAATCCGTCTACTTCTTTCTTATTAAAAACAGTTTTTATAGTATACATTATGGACGCGCGAGGGTTCTTGTCGACTATGCTTGCAAGCATGTCAAGGTTTTAACCGTCGTTCTATTTTATTCATTTTCCGTGGCATACGGGAACAAGGTCGATCCTGCCTTGCGTCTTGAGGGAATAGAAGCCGGGTCAGGACGAGTGTAAGGCCCCGATGTTGTTATTCCGGGCCACTCGTCGTGGGGACCATTCTTGCATTCGCAACGCGACCTCAAACGACGCGACTCACCTCGTGCGAACACCTTATAGGCCCATAAAAGGGGCGCATATGGGGAATTGAGAAGCCGTAGTACAATTCAGTGTCTTTAGCGCTTTGTACACTTGTCTCTGTTTCTTGACATTGAAATATATGACATATATCCTAATTGATGAAAAAAAGCGGAACTCTCCCTTCGGTAATCTCAATCACATTTTATTGATGGACTAGCATAATATTTGAATCGTAAGCCAGTTAAGAGATTATTTTGCACATTTTTTAAATAAAATTTTTTCTATTCATTTGTGCTAAACTATGCTTATAATGACTATTGATACATATAAAAAAGAATTAACACACATTTCAAAAAACTTTCTTAAAAACAATTGCAAAAAAGGACTATGCCCAGTTTTATAGGGGAATTTGGGCCCCGGATGAACAACTTTGAAACATGCCTAAAATTTTTAGGTATCAAAAGAGAATCAAAAATTTCATAAGCCTAACTTTATAGGAGAGGTTTCCTGAGTGCTATATTGGCCACATTTCAATTAGGCAATTAAAACCTTTCATACTTTGAGGGTCTCTCTCCCCTCTTCATCGAATAATATATATCACTTATAACCATTCATTTGGGGTTCCAAAAAAGGTTTTAGTTGTCTTCGTCAAGATTGGACATATTCCAGATATTAGATGATTCGAGAAATCGAATAAAACTAGTCCTATATGGTACACAATACATGGTTATAATAGCGAACTTTGAACAACTGTAGCACTCAAGGGACTCATTTTACAAAGTTGTGCATATGGAACTTTTTAATCCTTTTTTGATGCTCTACAATCCTAGCTAGGTCTCAATGCTGTTCAGTCGAGGCCCAAACTGGGCATAGTCCTTTATAAAAAGAATACTTCTTCTGAAATATTATTAATATTTCACCTTTTACGTTCCTATTATAATTTCGAGTGAATGTAAGTTAAAACATGCTAATTATGTACGCAACTTTTTATTAATATTATTTCTTTACTAAGTTAATAAACTGTTATTTTCTCTTGTGTGTGTGAAGTATTTGAAGCAAATCTTTGAAGTTACTTTTTTGCATCTTACACTTGTTCTCTCTCCGCGTTACCGAGGCAAAACTATATATAAAAATAATCATCTTTCATAGCGGTCGTTCACTCGTGAGGCATATCGAAGATCAGATGAAGCGATAATATTCACAGGTGGACTACATACAGTGGTTCCCCTTTCTATGTTTATGTCGTTTATACAACACACACGCAGGGCCCTTAAGATTTATTGCACTCGTAATTACGACGGCGGCGGACCCCTGGGCTTCGCTTAATAGAACTCCATGGGTATTCTAATCGAATCTATCGTAGTCACGGCGAGGATCTCGAAGGGAAAAATTTTGTATGCAGGTGGGGTATGTGTAATCAAATTAGGTACATTCTTATCTGTTACGACTATTCTACAGGAATTATATACACACATATATATATATATATATCTACAGTAATAATAGAAGAATATTTTATGGATACTATAAATATTATCGTCTTTGATATAAAAAATTCCTATAATTTTCAATATTTTTTATTATTGTTTGCTTTAAAATATTACAAGATTTTGTTTTAGAAAAGTATAAATTTATCTAGAATAGTTCAGAAAGAAATATATATAATAGTCTCTCTTTCTGGATAAATAATACTTTTATAAATAATTTTCTAGTATTTATCATAGTAATTTATAATCACAATGACAACGGAAGTGCTTTTACTGCTTTTCAATAAAAAGATATACTTAAAAATTTACAATTCTTTTCTAGTCAAGACCATAATTTATAACATTACTGTTTTTATATTCCTCTTGTGGAGTAAAATGACATACACATATACGTGCGAAACCTTTCATTCAAACGTACGAACAGTAAAATGCTAGGTATACAATTTAGTGTGTACTATAATATATCGTATAGTTGAAAACCGGAAACAGACGGAAACATTGTCTTATCACAGGTGCAGGTTAGCCGTCGTACCCCGTTTATTTCGAATGACGAACTAGTGTCTAATTATACAGACAAATACCTTTCGTCGCTTGTACTTGTACTCACTCATCCCAGAGGAAGTCGTCACCGACGAACATTCCGAAGGTTTTAGATATTCCGCATGTCATTTTACCTAGCATGACTCGTCACTTACGAGTTACGAATGTTGAAAGAAAGACTATGTACTGCTTAAAAAATCTCCAGAAATTCGTTAGAAAATGATTTTGTTTCAATAAAAAGATCCTTTTAATTCAGAGAAGAAAAAATTACAATTCTTTCTTTTAATCAAAATTTAAGTATAATTTCATAAATCTAATAAAATTTTTTACGCAACAACAAGTTGCGGTTGTTCAGTTCTGTATTGAATTAAACTAATTAAAGAATATATTTTTAGGTCACAACCAATTTTTTTCAAGGGAATACAATAAAATGATGCCATTCTAGTGGATAATAAAACTAAATGCACGTTATAGATTTATAATATAAATATAATGCGTTAAGTAAAAATATCTAAGCTATAACGAATATTTCCGTATTCTTTTGTGCGAAAGATTTTATCCTGATGGCATGTGCGCTTTGCGAGGTTTTCGTAGAAATACGTTGAGGAAATCCTCCTCATAGATGTCAGATAACCATCGTCTTTGCCACGTATCGACATCGGGGTTCCACCTAGCACTGGGTTGAGCGATACCAGATGGGACCCACTGTGCGTTTCACCACCATATGGGCAGGTGCCAAGACCGTTTTTACATGCGCGTAGGCCGGTAGAAATGGTAGTGGTACTGTCGCGACAGACATTCGTATACACGCGTAGATACACGAGAAACACGCACACGCGAGCGCACGCGAAAAAGTGCAGGACAGGATAGAACGCGCGCGTAGCATGGCAACAGCCTGTATGCAAATGAATGCATTTTTATAACTAGCTAGTACAATGCGCCGCACCCCCCCTCGGCGAACCGTTAAAAGTGAAAACCTGCTGCTGCTGCTACTGCTAGTGCTGCTGCCACCGTTTTTACGCGCTGCCCCGGACGTGATTCCGACCGCGCGACTTTTCAGGAAGTTTCCTTCAGGGTCAAGATCAAACTCGAGACCAGGATCTCTTTAATATACATCCACATAGCACTTTCTTTTCATCTTAAATGGAGATTTGATCTAGAATTTATAATGAAAGGAGTGATATTAAATAACTGAAAATATTTATGATCTAATAGGGAGAAAGATATTATTCTTATGTATATATATATATATATATATAAAAGAATAATTTTACGACATATATGACATAGTAGTATGCAATCCAGTAAACATCAACTAACAATAACATAACGGTTAACATAATTTTTCGCTCAACAATATGATTGTAATGTTACACACATGTATTACATTACAGTTGTTATGTTGTTATAGTTACATATATTACATTACAGTTATTATATTGTTACAGTTATATTGTTGAGTGGGAAATTATAACTAATGGTTATATTATTATTAATAAATATTTGCTGGGGAATTATGAAATAGAAATTTAAAACAATTATAACACTGATTGTGACCATATGCAACCTAATTCGATTGCTTTTAACTTTCATAAAAATGAACATATTGTAAAGGATTTTTTTTCAATGGAAATACAAGACATTAAGGAATATAATGGGATACTAAGAAAATATATATCTTTATTAATAAAAAAGCAAATGTGTGTATGGTTAATAAAAAATTAGCTATGAAAACAAGCAATAAAAAGAACATTAAAGAAGCATTGAATAAAAAAAGCTCGGTACGCCAGGAAGGCACTGCGAAAGGTTAATATTATTACAAAAATCGACTCCAAATTAAATGAATTTAAGTGTTTACAAAAATATTGGTTATTTTCAATCTCGAATAACCAAGTTATGCGAATATCATGCTCAAAAGAAAAATTTCGATTCAACCCAGTCGTGATGAACCTGCGCTCATGCGAGCTAATCGGATCAGCAATTTTGCAAGTCAGCGGCTGCATGCGCAGCAGCAACAACCACAGAGCCCAAACGGAACAATAATTCAGCCTATATACGCTCGACCATGTTCTTTTTTTTCTCAACTTTTATGCTCGCGCTCGATTCTTCTCGTTTACGATATTACGCTCTGGAGAACGAAAGAGAAAAAGGGTGCATCGGTATTCAGTTTTAGGAGCCATTTAAGGGATCGTTAAGCATGGTGCCTAGGCAAGTGTTAACTGGTGAAACCGTCTTTCAGGTGTACGGCATCTTTCACCTGTTTCGCTATTTCCCGTATGTCGTGACAGGTGCATGTCCCTATCTCTCTTTCTTTCTCTCGATTTCGTCGCGAGGTTTCCTGTCGCGTTTTGTATATCGTGTCGTATACACATTTCTCCCTAATAATTAGGCACAAGCGATCACCTCGCTTTTGGCCGGAAGACCTATAGGCGTACCTGACGAAATGTCGACCTTATCGAGACTTAGCAAAACCCAACGACTTTCCCATTCATGTGTATTCCCATACATTTTACGTACGCCGTACGCGTGCGTCATGGATTAATGACAACTCAGCCCAGCCCTTGGACTTCCTTTGTACGAAGGAAATAACTAGATTGGATGTGAAGGACTCTTTAATGAAACGTTATTACGGTGAACATACAGGGGAAAGTGATGTGTTGAGGTGAAAATAATCGCTTCGTGGCTTTGCGGTTTCCGGAACACTTGACACACATATTATAGAATTAAAGGGATGGCAATTCACACATAAAAAGAATAGTCTAGAAAATTAATTATGCTTGACGTTGAGAAAATTCTCAATGTCTCTTATTTTTAGGCTATTCTTTTTATGTGTGAGATAAGACACATATCAATGTTGATTTTGAAGTTTCTTGAGAAAAACTTTTCTCCTACAGAAAGAACGATTTTGTTGAAATATTTAAAAATTTAGCTAGATAACAAATCTGAAAATAATTTTGTTGGACTATCAAAATATTTATGTAGAAAATTTAAGCATGATGAGCAATATTACAAAAAGTTTTAATATTCCAGTAATTAACGTGAGCATTTTACATAATTATTTTGGTAATTCAACAAAATTATTTGCAGATTTGTATCTAGTTAAATTTTTAGATATTTCAGCAAAACCGTATATCAATAATATCTCTCAAATTATTTTTAAAATCGTCCGTTATCATTCTCTCTCTCTCTCTTCTTGTTTAGCATCTAGAGATGCTCAAGTGGACGGTTTCGAGATCGTTGTCGACAACCAGTTCGACACCTCACGGTCCGCCCACATTGAACAAGCCTCCTCGTCGGCCTTTTCGAGACTTGTCTAACACACCGCCGACTTCTGCTAGCTGCCGAACAAGGCAGGTATCTACTCAGAATGCGTCGAACACATCCAGAACAACGCCAGCTCGGAAGAGAAGGTGTAGAAGTAGTGGAACTGACTTGAGAACATATTTTCAGGTAATAGTAAATTCTTCTTTTTCTCTTATACTAATATGATAATAAATAATAGTAATGCTCCTACAGTTAAACAACAATGTACTCTAATAACGATATTTGTCAACTCGATTAGATCTAAAACTTTCAAATGATGCTACAGCAAAATCTATTTATTTTTTATTATTATACTTATGGCGACTTTTGATCAGCATTTTATAAACTGTAAAATATCGCAGTTTTCAGCGCCAATTTGACTGAAATTACTTTTCTTGCATGAATAGTGATTCTTCTAATAGCGTTCCTTTTTTTTTATTAAAAGACATATTGCTCAATGTATTTTACAGGCAACAAAGCCACATCTGAGGTCAAGTAAACGCCAATCTATGTCGCAAGCAGGGGAAAATTCCCCAGTCTCCGAGAGCTTTTATCAAAGCACGCCAAGAGTGGATACCGACATCGGACCGCTCACATATTACCCACCTGGTAGCAAGTGTTCCACCGCCTTGACTCTACCGACAGACCACGCACTCTTCATGAACAGTTGCGCCAAGAACTTTCAGAGCGACAACGAACTGCCGCAAAATGTTGTCAATGAGGCGCGAGCGAATCTGCAGTCGCATGTTTCCGACTTCTTCCAGCAGATCTCGATGGCGACCAGTCCTGAAGACGTAATGGAGGCGGGTTCAATGCCCCTGGGGAAGACTAAAGTCTATTCTCAAAACGTCGAGCAAAAGATGCGGCATATAAGAACGCCGTATTTACCAAAGTTAGCAAAGATAACGAAAATTCATGCTCGATGCCGGACACCGTATCACACCAAACTTGCTCAAGCAATCAGTCCCTTTAAGACGAAGGCAGCTCAGGGACAGACGCCGCTCATTGGAAAGCTGTCTAGTCTCACTATAGATCAAGACTTACCGAAGTATGAGAATATGGACAACACAGTTACGGAGGTGCTTCACAGGTAAGATGAATAATTAAAAAAATAATTGAATAAAGTGATGATTATAAACTCTTTGCAACGTATATAAGTAGTGCGGCGAAAAACCTATAACTGTCGGAAGAACTTTGTCAAAATTAATGTCGAAATATGATATATTACAATTTCTTAAAATTAAAATTTTGAACTCCTTTTGGTTCGTATATTACTGGAAATCTCATTGACTTTTACTACTCAATAAACAGAGAGTAACAAACACGTGTTGATTCTTGACTGTTATATTTTATATAGTTTTGCCTTGAGTGAATTAATATTATACTTTCGTAAAATGCGATACTGAAAAGTTAAAAAATTGTGAGAAACATACATATGACTTTCCGGCACTCCAAGTGGAGCTTGAGTGCCGGAATGATGCCGAAACGTTTGTAGATTTAATCATAATAAATCACCACTAAGAATTTGGTTGCGCTCCAATTATTGCGCTTGACTCTCATTGTCATTGTATTTCTCCTTATTAATTTAAAAAAAATATTGTATGAAATTGTATATGTATATAACGTATATGTATATAAAGATAATAAGAGAATAAATTTATTATGACACAAATCTTCTAAATTAAAAATCATCAAATCATGATGTGTGTGCAGAGAGCAAGAGATCAACTTTGGAAGCAAGACCGTAGCGGAAATTCTTCTGGACGACGCCGAGGAAAGAAACAAAGTTCTGGAAGCGTCGTGCGAAAAACGGCCGGAATCAAAAATGACGGATCATACGTATGAGACTATCGTGGAGGTAGTAGAGGAAGAATCGCCGGCACGCAACGACAGCTCCATATCGTCGGTCAGTCAACTCCTGGAGGACCCTTCACCGGTGTCCTGGGCTTTCACGTCGCCTCTGAATGATCTCGATGGTGAGTTCACGTTGAAGAGGCAACGTGGCATTCGCCGGAAACGTCCGCGAAAGGACGGCGATAAAGTGGTGGATGGCAAACGAGCCAAGAGGACATGTAGTCCTTCGACGAAGGAAAATCAGGTCACGCTAGTCGAAGCCATCAATCCAAATGTAAAGAAGCTCGCATTAGAGACAGACCTTGATTCGACCTTGGACGAGAAGCATGTGCCGGCCACGAAAATGTCCTTCTATGATGTTGAAGATCGTAAGGAGGACGATATTAGCAGGAAGACTAGTTCCTGGGACCTTGACAGCCCCAAGTCATCCATGATGGATGATCTGCATAGTTCGAAATCATTCGTCACTTCTGTGTCGACAACTCCGGAAGTCCCCTTGGTTGCGACTGTCAGAAGATGTTTGAAGTTCAGTCCTGAGGGCGAATTGCCGACAAGATCTAGTCGCGGATCGATCGAAATCGAGTGTTCTCTTGTGGCGGAGCATATACACGTTCGAGGTGAGTTTATATTTATATTTTATATGGATATATTAATTGTGTGATTAATTATCACAATATCGGGAATAATCACCTAGGATATTTTTATATCTATATAATCAAATTTATATCTATAAAGTTTTCAAATATTAATAAATCAGAAAATTAATTAGTAATATTCAATATGTCAGATTTTAATTGAGGTGTAAAAATACAGGTAATCGTTTACGTAAGAAAAAAATCAGATAATTATTCCCGGGTTAATGAAGACATAGAAGAGAATGCAAATATATTCCAATCAAATTTAAAAGATACTACGTTTAAATAAAATATTGTGAATATATCTATTAATATCTAGATAATGGGGCATAAATTTCATTAATATTAAAGAATAATGAAAAAAGATAATAATTTTGCACGTTTATCTAAAAATAATTAAAAAGGTACTGCTGCTATGCAATTTTTGCTGCAACTATTAAACATTATTAATTCTCTAAGGATAAAATTTCCTGCTTCTTTCTAACAATAAGAGAAATATTCGTTATTATCCAATTGTCTAGTCATGGGGTAGCTCGCCACCCTTGTACACCCCTGAAATTTCGCTGCCACGAGACATGCGCCAGTTGTATGTCGTGAGAGGAGGTGCTTCGAGGGCGCTCGGCACCCCTTGCACTCGGCATAATACTGTGCCAGTAACCCACAGACCCTCCCGGCGACTCAATTCCGGTTAGTAAGCCCATTGACATTGATCACCGTTACGTTGTCTTTGCGTAAACAGTCGCGATCCTTTCTCGTTCTCAACGACGAGATTCATTCCATCGATTCGCTCTGCCAGTCGTTCTTTCCATGCTTAGAGCGAGATGCGTCGCATTCGGTCGATGCGCCGCTTGCTGACGCGTCTAGTAATCGTTTCGTAGAATCGGTTAATCATCCTCGATTGCGGTTGTTTCTCGTGACATCACAGCTCCTTCGTCATCTTTCGTCATCCAGAAATCTCCGTTTAATTTTTATATATGAGGGTGAGTTGACAAACGACAAAAAATCAGTGCACAACGATACAATTTACCCTGGAAATCTCGTTCATACTACTTATGCTGCGATACTTTTCGGTGTAAACATTTCCTCTACGCATATACATTTACTTTAGCAAAGAGAATATCTACCTCGGGAAAGAGAATTATTTGCAGCAACAAATAGTGATGTGTGTATGTGCGTCTTTTTCTTGCAAATTAAACCTACACGTCGGCTTCTTATTGAGAGAACTATTCGTTTGGGATTATTCGAGGCACGATGTCATGGTGCGTGGCAATCGCCGAAAAGTGGATCGCGCGATGCGAATCCTCAGCACGGATGGAGCCAGTGGCGAATGCCGCATCGGCCAGACGGCCTCGGGCGCAAGTAGTGAGTGCCGCGGTACAGTCGGCCGTAAGAGCGAGCCTGGAGCGTCGATTCTCCGGGATTCCTCTTGTCCGCAGTACCGTCGCACAATGCAAAATTTACCACAATGTATATAAATGAACGAACATTTTCCATTCGACTGTATACACAAATATTTTATTTTATTTATTTTTGGACGGTTTAATTTAATTAAATATTAAAGTCTGATGTTGATATACTAAAAGATTTTAAAGTCAAATTGTATGTATTTACATGATAAACCTACTACAAATTAAATCTAAGTAGTAATTAAAGCAGTTTCAACATTCTAAAGTAATAAAATAATGACGCAATTTAATTATTTCTGTATTATTTGAATGCGTCAAAGTAAAAATTAACAATTAAATAACTGACAAAGACGAAATTATTTTTCTATCCAATAAAATAATATACTATATGTGCGTATAATATTAAAAATTTTTGTTCTTTTAATAATTTCGAAACTATGAAATAATTACATAATAATTACATAATAATTATTAGCATGCAAAGCTAGATGTTATATTTGTATTTATAATTAAACGAGAAACACTTTCACTGTTTTAAATTGGATCGTTCATGCATTTTGGAGATTACTTTCGTCATTGGCTTCTAAAACACTGCTATAAATTCACAGAAACAGTGATAAGAGTTGTAAACGTTAAATAATTGCGAAATAGTGTAATTATGGCAAATTAAAGTGACTTGACTATATCCAGATTAAATATAGCGGAACTTATGATGATAAGCAAACTAGCAAAATACGCTCTGTGTACTGCGGAGTTTATTACCGCACGTGTTAAGTGCTACACATATATCAATCTTAACAACTTCTTGGTCTTTTCGAAAGCTCCAATTTAAGTAAAACATAGCTATATGGAAGCTATAGCCATTACATGACTGTTTTTGCAGCCATAATTAAAAACCAGACGTTGTTACATTGTAATATTGTAATTAATTATTGACAATGAAAATGTCAAGTAGAAAGAGATTTGATTATTCCGATGTGCTTGCATGTTCACTTTCTTATTCATTAAGCTTCCGTCTTCGTAATTCCATTTTATCATCGATAAAACCTAGATGGGTAAGTGGAATGCGAAGGTGAAATAAAAATGAAATAGGGCAAAGGTCGTAACAGCCTACTGATTCTTTCATTACATTATTAGACAGTCCCTCCTTACCATACGAATATAAATTAAAAGAACATCTGAAAGTTACCAAGGACTACTACAACTGTAAAATGTTTACTCTCGCACACTTAACATTCATTAGTTATTTATACAGGGTGTTTCCAAATTAAATGGCAAAACTTCGGGAGCGTGTAGAGGAGTAAAAAACTAAGAAAAAAAGTCCTATAGACATATGCTCCTTTTTGCTTTGTTTCGCAGGAAATCACGAAAAAAGAAAAAAATATATTTAATTTATTATTTTAATTATTTTATTTATAAACTTTTTAATGAAGATTTTGTTCGAAATGTGCACCTCTTGCAGCAATACAAGCATTGCA
>NW_017256393.1:2798716-2821990 GCF_001594055.1 Mycetomoellerius zeteki | reverse complement strand
CCGCCTTTAAAGCATTACCGTTGCAGAAACCGTATACAAAAACCATATCAGCATATTCACTATTAGAATACGTACGCGGCATATTGCAAAAGACAAAATTCATCTACTATTAAAGGCTTTCAAAGAGCGACTGACAAATTCATAACAGAAAGTGGAAAATGTAATCAAATATGTCGGTGCTAGATATGGCAAGAAATGTAAACATTTTTTTTCGATTTCTCTGAAACGGAGCAAAAACGAGCATATGTCTATAGGATTTTTTTTCTTAGTTTTTTACTCCTCTACACGCTCCCGAAGTTTTGCGATTTAATTTGGAAACACCCTGTATATTTTTTTCTTTTTTCGTGATTTCCTGCGAAACAAAGCAAAAAGGAGCATATGTCTATAGGACTTTTTTTCTTAGTTTTTTACTCCTCTACACGCTCCCGAAGTTTTGCCATTTAATTTGGAAACACCCTGTATAAATACAAACATTCGTTAGTTGTTAAAGAAGCAGTAAAAATGTTGCATCAGAATTTATACAATAATATTTGTATTTTTTGATACATTTTAAGATTAATTGATTGAGAGAAAGAGAGAGAGAGAAACAGAGAGAGAGAGAGAGAGAGAGAGAGAAAACCCTTATTTTTTAGAAACTACATAAATATAAGCTTATTACTTTTCGTAATCTTTACACATAGTTCTATTTTATTTATATATCACTGATATGCAGTAGGACTTTTTTCAACAAAATCATGAATACATTGTGTAATCAAATAATATAAATTAATAATAAATGTGTTGAGAAGAGCTACGAACCATAAGAAAACAGTATGTAAATAATGGATATAATATAATTAATAAGAACTAAATAAAATTGTAAAAATAAAATACACGGCGTTTCGAGTCCGATCGGATCATTCTCAATGTTAAACATACAAAAGTGATAAGTATAGACATATTTAAATTATAAACGGTTTAAAACTAATAGAATTGAAATATAAATAATAAGTATAGACTTCTAATGGATGTATAATGGTCACTTGATCGCATCTTGTCGTTATCAGGCTGATATTAAATCTAAGACAATGGGCGAGTTCAAGAAGGGAAAACGGCTAGGCATGCTTACCGAGCGATTGAATATGATTGGTTGGATCTATAAGTAACAACCAATTATGTTCATTTGCTTGGCGAGCAGGATAGCCGCTTTGTCACTTGAACGCGCCCAATGTTATTGCGCGTGTCATGAGATGTCAATATAAAAGGCTCCTTATTTAACAACGTCGTGCATAAGAATAATGATTCGTTACAGAAGTATCGCAATTATAGTAGTATAAAATCGAAGTCTTGAAATTTATAAAGTATGTTATAGTGTCCAATAATAAAAAATCTTTAGTATCTGTTAGAATACAAAAACTTTTTATGTCAATCGAAATATAAAGGTACATTAAAGATTGAAGCAAATTGCGGAGAAACGTCTTAATTGTCTGGCTGAGAAATACAAAGTGAAGGAAACGTTAAAGATACAAGTGAGGAGGTAAGAATTAGTCAGGAGAGGGAAACTGAAGGAGGGGGAGGAAAAGTAACTAGAAGAGGGAAAAAGATTGTATAATAGGAAAATAAGATTCATGTAACGATTCCAATTCATTTTGTTTATTCAAACCCTGGCTTTGCTTTTTTATATGAACCATCTCGGATATTAAACGTTTGTTGCAGGAAAGTTCGTTGTCGAGAATTCTTACATTATTCCAATTGAACTTATGGTTACAATTAATACGGTGGTTGGTGATAACGGTTGAAGAGCCCGTTTTTTTATTTATATCTGACTTGTGTACCTGTAATCTAGTTTTTAGCTTTCTCTTCGTTTGACCCACATAACTGGCATCGCAATCCTCGTAAAATATTTTATATACAACATCTTGAGACAGAAAATCTAATTGGTCTTTGCCTCTTTTTATATAATTTCTTAAAGTGTTCGGAATGGAGTAGGCTAATTTAGAGTTCATTTTTAAGGCAATAGGCATAAAGTTTTCTGAAACTGATTTAACATATGGAATAGTGAAAAATCTTTGAGCAGTTTTTTCTTTTTTTGGAAGATAAAAAATGTAAGAATTTTTGTTATTGCGGATATGATAATTAAGTCTGTTATGAATAGTGGAAAAAATTGAAGTGGAGAGGATAACCATTCTCCAAGAACGTGTGAACAGCATCTATAAGACTTTGTTCCTGAAATTTAGGGGGAGACAATAATATGATTCTGTCTACCTCTCCTATGATAACGCTCCTTTTATGACATAGTGGATGATGAGAATAAAAGTTGAGGAATCTCCCTGAACATGTAGGTTTCTGGAATCTATCAGAAACAATTCTATTATCTTCAACAATGATAGTCGTGTCCAAAAAATTCAATCTGCCCTGAATATCGATTTCAATGGTGAATTATAATCTAGCATGTAATGAATTAAAAATGTTCTGAATCTCATTCATGGTATCAGAAGGAGCCGCCAAAAGAATGTCATCTACATATCGATAATAGAATAAGGGCTGTACAGGTAGTATTTCGATAGCTAATACTTCCAGGTCCTGTAATACTATTTCAGCTATAATGGGAGATAGATAACCCCATCGAGATGCCGATTATTAATTATATCCATTATTTACATACTGTTTTCTTATGGTTCGTAGCTCTTCTCAACATTTATTATTAAAATCATGAATCTTTGAGTGCGTCAAAGAACTATACTCTCCGTAATATGTTACATTCATTTGTCTTTAGTTACGATAAAGAGCTACACTGAAAAAAATATTTGTGTAAAATTACATGATTATGCTGGGTTTTTTTTCCGACCCAGCATAATCATGTAACATTACTTAAATGTGATTGTAAAATTACCTAAATGATTGGAAAATTACCTAAATATTTATGTAAAGTTATTTAGGAAATTTTACAATCATATTTAAGTAAAAAAACCTAGCATAATCATATAATTTTACACAAATATTTTTTTCAGTGTACATTTGTTTGTCTTTTATGAGAGAAAGAACTACAGTCTCTACAATATGTTACATTTGCTTTCTCTTGACCGTTAATCCATGAACACTATGTACACCTACATTGCTTTTGACTCTGAAACATTGATTTTAATTAATTGAATCCACTATTTCTCGCTGGTAATTAAAGAATTGGCTTCCAAAAAACTAGACTTCATTGACATACTTTGATTTCATAACTATTAATTAAGGAGCATTATGGTGTATTCTTACAACAAAATAAAAGATTATGACAGAAAGTGAGACGAAGTTCTCATAATTATTGCGATTTTTTATTAAAATATAGAAAGTTAATTGAATTTATACACGGTTGAGAAGCACTAAGTAAAGCTCGAAAAGTTCTGTAAAAATGTCGTAGAATAATAAAATATGTTCTTGTTTATCGGTTATCTTAACATTGCTCGTTTAATATAATAGACCTTGTATTTTAATTTGTTATCGCTTAGCATAACTTCATGTAAAGATCCATGATAATTAAAGTTTTTATTACACGCTTTATACAAACGTGTAATAAAAACTTTAATTGTCATGGATCTTTACATGAAGTTATTTTTAGTCCATTCTAAAATAAAACTTCTAAAACAAATAATATAATACAATAAAGTATATATACATATTTATATTTTTCTATCCTTTATATTTTCAAAATTCTGTAATTCTCGCAGTGATAAGGTGCAAGGACTTGAGGAGAGCATACGAAGGACCGGTGCACGCGTACGTCAAAGCGAGTTTAAAGAACACCAGCGGCGAGGGAGTCGTCAAGAGGACCGCAGTTCACCGTGCTACACCGAATCCGGTGTTTCGTGAGACCCTCATACTCCCCTGCCCGGTATACAATAGTCACTGTACCGGTCATAGGCCCACGTCCCTGGACATCGCCGTCTGGCACCGGGATCGTCGTGCGAGGTGAGTATGTTCTGCGGAAACGAGAGAGAGAGAAAGAGAAAGAGAGAAGGGAAGGGGGATTACGATATCTACGGTGCAAGAAAATACTGACTCAGATTAAGTTCGTAAATCTCACGAGGTCGCGGCGAACGCGCTAAAGTTTCATGCGAATCTGACGTCTCGCGCGCGCGTTTCCTGGAGATTTATTTATTAACACAAGTGCCTCGCGGCTTTGTTACGGGAAGATTAATTATGACTTTCTCAGAAAATTCATACGTGAGAGGCAATCGCGTAGCGTGTTTAATGGATGATTAATTAAACAGCTGCCCAAAGGGATTGAAAAAATTAGAATAATATAATCTAATCTACTTTTTTTTTAATAATTCGAGAAAATAAATTTTGATTTAAAAAATTAAACGAAATTAAATCAAAGTGAATTTTTTCGTAAGTTTTCTTAAAGAAATAGATTAGATTCTGTGTAGACCAGTCATTTATAACTATTATTTTCTAATAAATCTTTAATTTTATAAGATTTTACATGCAAAACTTTAATTATGTAAAGATAAATGTTTTTAAATATTTTTATACAATATGATTTCTTTGAGAGAAAGAGCGAAGAATAACAACAAATTCAGCGAATTCTGAAACATGTTCGCGGTTGGAAAACAGGTGTCGTGATAAGGCTTGAGCTGTTTCACTTGTAATAGTCAGAGCGAGGGGGATAGAAACGGAGAAATTAACCTCGGTCAGCGAATCAACCACGATTTAATTGTCCCGATAAAGCTTCGTAAACTATACGTCGTTAACTTACGAAGCTTAACAAGCACGTGATGCCTCGTACCGTGTACGAGATAGTAATCTCTCGAGGTACGCCGAGCAGTACAACGTGGGAAAATCCCGTGAAATTCGTAAAGCGAGCACGAACCGCACGAGAGCTAGAGTAGTCCGTGGAATTTATGTTATTGGAGCAACGAATTTATCTCTCTCGTACCTCCTATCTTTTCTCGTGCGTCTGTATAAATCCGCTTATTTACTTAATATATCCATTAGCTGATCGTTTATCCATTACTGTATTTATTTTTACACGTGCACGTCGATATGGTGTGTTTCGCAAGAAAACGCGTTCAATATTCGATTGACAATTGATCAATCTCTTTTATTTCACCGTCTCGGCCTTGGCTTGTTTATTCTTTGGATTGCCCAATCGAAGTAGTCAACCTAATTTTAAGCTTGTTCCGAGAAATTCTCCTATTGGAAAAATGCCGTGCCGACGAAGCTTTGTTTTCGCAAAGACAATACACTCTCTGAACATGAATATGTTATTTGAATCATTTTAGCTTTTAAACATTTATTCAACAATAACGTTTTATAATCAAGCTCTCTTTCATTCTGTAGTTGAAATATTTTCGCACAGATTAAAATTTTTCAAGAAAGCACTTGTATTATATATAAATACCGAAATTTAAACTTTTTACCTCAACAGTTTTGCATTTTATTAAATTACTTTAATACAAGATTGCTTTAAATGCAAAATCAGCATATCTTATTTAATATATTTTTAATATCTCTTAAATATATTACAGATGTAAATTATTGTCATTAGATAAAATCTTGTTTATGATATATTTGATTAAGATTTAAAAGATTTTTAGCAATGCAGAAAATTACGCAATTCCGAACCGTGTGCCTTCTCGGTCGATGGTCCGTCCGAATGCCTAAACTATTGTAATTTCTGGGGGCATCCGAGAGTTTTCCCTTTTGCGGTAGGAGGGGAATCGATTCCCCAGGATCATGCGCACCACGTCTACCACGTGCATTTCTCACCCCCTTTCTCACCTGCTTTCTTCTACTATTCGCATATAGTATGCAAGACATTACGGTCACATTGTATATACATCACGCTCCTCGCGGCTGGACAACACTCGTATATGGCATATGCATGTATATGTATCTACATGAACGTGCCTACGTATTTTGCGGCCTTTCCGGACAACGAAAATTTATGCGTGTTTCCTTTTCTGCCTGTTTCAGACGTAGCGAGTTGCTGGGCTGCATGACTCTTCCTCTACCTCTGTCCCAGGATAAGGTAAATATCACGAAACTTCGAGTATATATTCGAGATGTTCGATCGAGAGACATCCGCTCTCGATTCGTTCCGCGAGTGTACGCCGTCTATCATGGAATGGAGTATCTAGACGTCTGCTAAAGTTTGCTGCTATATTAATTCTCAGTGTCTCCGAAAAGTTTCTTACTATAAATTAATAAAAAGTTCGCGTTTCTCTCCCTGGAGAATAAGGATAAGTATATCGAAATGTTAAGTATTCACTCGAAAGACTCGATTGAGACGTCTGCTACCGATTTATTCCAAGTATATTGCACCACCGGATACATCTAGACGTCTACTAAAGTTTGCTGCTATATTAATCCTTGAATATAGTAGTAGCGTCTAGAAAGTTTTTTTTGCCATAAATCATTGAAATCTCACAAAGGAAAAGTATGAGAAACTTGGACTAGTTATTTACGATGCTCGATTGAAATGTTTCTTAGCGTTGGTTATCTATACTAATTCTCAAAAATAGTATAGATACAGTATAAATATTATACAATAATACATATATTATGCAATAATAGAACAATAAAAAAAATTTATAGACAGTTAAACAGAATTTGAAAAATTATTATAGTTTTTCTCATTTCAAAAAAAGTCGTAATTTGATCTTTCTACCTTGGACCTTGAATATAATGGCTGTTGCACAAACGTATCAATAATTCAAAATGTTTTTTTCATGTTAAGTGGGTTATTCACTAGGAGCACAGGTATTATCTGATACTAGCTAGATCGTTGAAATGATATCCTACATACGTCGTTCACTTTAGAAGAAATGTTCAATTATGTAACACACTGCACTATTACAATTTTTATATTTTGATAAGATGATAGGAATTATTACTAAAATATCATTATACAACTTCCGTTGCAATTATATTTAAAAAAAACCGTCGCAATAATTAATTTAAATAGATTTTTCGGTAAATCTTGAATCTAAATTTCTTAATCTCATCGATCTGTCGATTTTTTCTTTTGAATAATCTGAAATAAATTTTTTTAGTGAAAATTTAATAAAACACGATTTCGAACTACCAATTACTGCGATTTTTGAAATTTCTTATATCCTCTTACTTAAATTTCCAAATTGAATTATAGAGATAGAATAAAAAAATACATTGAACAAGCGTTTTTCGACGATTAAATCGGGAAGATTAAAAGAAAGAAAACGAACAATTTGTAGGAAGCGACATGGCATCCTCTCGAAGCCGGATCCGTCCGAAACACGAGCACCCCTTTCGCGGGTGTACCTCAAGACTGCGTCGTGTCGCCACCATTATCCAAGGATGGCGAGTCAGATAATAACAACTCAGGGACAGATGATCTGATGTATCTGAGGCATTTGGAGTTGGAACCAGTTGATCCGTTGACAGGTTTGCCCCTGCACCCGGGTTTCACCGCGAGAGGCGGAAGAACGCCCTGTACTATCACGAGAAGGTTGATAAGGCAAACTTCGGTCAATCAGGTACGTTTATAAAAGTTGTAAATTATTTAAAACATGATTAGATGAAAAGTTGCTGAATTATACATTTTCCTTTCTACACGGACAAAATTATAGCACATCCGCGTACAATCCATTCACAGAAATCCAATTTAATACTGGAAATTACTTATTTTGGGTATTAAAAGCCCTAAACAGTGCTTTTAATATTTAAAACAAATAATTAGTCACAACCTTCTACGCGGAAAAAATGTTCTCTTAAAATTTACTCTGAAAATTTGGTACTCGTGGTATAATTTTTACCATGCACTTAAAATTAATCAAACTTATATTATATTTTATTATAGTTTTATTAATGAATAAGAGAGATTTACATAAAACTCTTCGAAATACAATGTTGTTCTATAACTACCATATTTTCAGAGTAAATTCTAACAAGGGAACCATACGAAGTGTTAAATTCTGATATTAATGAAACAATTTGTATACATATAAATTACACAAAAAGAAAAAAATATTAGTTGCGGTGGAAAAACGATTTGAAGGATGAAATCACCCTTATAAATAACGCGGATTTCAGCTTTTTTCGTTGTATCTTAAAAATTATTCGACATATCAAAAAATGTTTTATACAAAACTTTTATAATAAAATTTCCTCTGTTCATCCACGTCAATAATATTATATTTTTGAAAATTAAAAAAAATTTTTTTTAATTTTCAAAAATATAATATTATTGACGTGGATGAACAGAGGAAATTTTATTATAAAAGTTTTGTATAAAACATTTTTTGATATTTCGAATAGTTTTAATATATAACGGAAAAAACTAAAAACCGCTTTGCCACGGGATGATTTCATCCCTTCAAACCGTTTTTCCGCCGCAACGGACATTTTCTATAAATTCATTTTTTTATATAATCTATATATATATACACACAAAGTTTCATTAAAATCAGAATTTATCACTTCGTGTGGTTCCCTTGTACGAAAAAATTCTCTCTGTGTAATATTAAATTTCTATAAAAATATGTAAAGAAGTTTGGTTAAAAATAATTTAACATTTGTTTGCTAACATGTATAATAATACTAATTAACTTTGCTGACTGAATGTTTTATTATTTATCTGTCAGATTCCATGGGGATTTTCGTTGTCGTGGGGCAGGCCACCACGAGTGGAGCGCGTGGACCCAGGAAGTCCGGCAGAACGTTCCGGTTTACGGCCAGGTGATCATGTGGTATTCGTGGAGACAACAAACGTCGTGACGAGACCACGAGACGAAATTCTAGGCCTTATCCAGGCCGCCACGAATCAGCTGGTACTGGAGGTGTATCGTAAAGGAGGTGCTCAATCGTCCGGTGCCCATCACAGGCCCAGCTCGGTGAACGCCACACTTCAGTATTCCTCCACCGGTTCCAATGTCCAGCATGTCACGTTCAACGCCGAGGTCGGTACCGGCGTCCTCGTGTGAACGTTACCCGTGTAGCGGTATTAATAGTATATATTCATCGGTATCTCGATTACGAAGAAACGTCGCATGGAATAACAGCATAAAAATTGACGCGTGACGCTAACCTTAATCAATTATTTAAGACACAAAATGATCTATTCTTTTGTATTTTACATGTGTCCCAGTTTCTTTCCAACTGCAACACCAAGTATTTGTACTTTTAAAGATATTTCCGATAACAAGTATTCGTACTTTTGAAATTTGATTTCTGAGGTTGTTAATTTTAATAGCTTTTAATTTAAACGTATGTTCATTAAAAGAGAAATATTAAAATTAATTAAAATCTCAAAATCAGTTAAAGTACATATCTTTAAGAAAAAAGTAGACCGCTTGATCCGAAATAGTCGTTAATAAAATTACTTTAATTGTTACTGTTATCACAAGCGATATATATCTAATGATTCAAGATACTGAAAAATATAGTTAATACAATATAAAGATTACCGCTACTATTAGTGTCACCAAAATTTACGTTCGCCATTGAAGCATAATTATGTGGATCGTAAATTAATAAAGATTGAAAGTGTATTAAAGAAGCTCTCATTCTAACAAAATAATTGATCAAGCAAAGAATGCGTCAAACGTTTAATTGCAACATGAAAAGATGATATCGTAGGAAAGATATGTAACTTTTTAATTATTTTCAACATCGAGAATATAAAAAAATATTTATATTTAATTGCTATCAATATGCTGAATTGCGTCGTCTCTGAGTTTTGATGCTACTTTACGAAAGTATAAACTTGCAAACGTGTCTGATAATTCATTTTTTTATCATGAATATCGTTGCAATTTTGTAAATCTTATTTCAAAAAACAATCAGAAAGATTTTAATAATTGAGACAACTAAGACGATACGATATTGCAAGATTTAATTATGTGAATTCGCGTTTATGATTGCTATTGATATTCTGGAGATCGTGATATATGTCTGGCAAATGTATAGTCAACCATTTTGTAAAATTTTGATCGTCTACTGTTATTTTTTGGATACACTTGTAAATCAAAGACGTTACAAAATTCTATTACTAAATTAGACTCATATTTAAGGAATCGCGGAAAAATTTTATACTATATTTATGAAGAACTTGTGAGGAGAGAGAGCTCAATAGGCCTGTTCTTTTTGGCTGAACTTTTGCACCAGTTCAGCTAAAAAGAACAGGCAGAAATATGCGAATTTAGTAGAGACGTTATCAGCGTGCGTTATTAAGAGCTTATTTTTTGTTTTCGTCACAAAAAGAGTGCGAAAAGCATCATACACCTATATATTGTTTTTTCTTCTCTTTCTTTATTGTACTTTATTGTAGCGAAGCGTG
Source organism: Mycetomoellerius zeteki (assembly GCF_001594055.1). Classification (NCBI taxonomy): domain Eukaryota; kingdom Metazoa; phylum Arthropoda; class Insecta; order Hymenoptera; family Formicidae; genus Mycetomoellerius; species Mycetomoellerius zeteki. Next base: position 2,811,702 of record NW_017256393.1, on the reverse strand, counting down.
TAGTGTATAGCGCGCGCGTCTCTCACGTGAGGGATGCCGTTTAAGTTATGATATGGTTATGTTTTGTACCTTGATCAGGTTGCTCTTTTTTGTTGCCAACAAGTTTTGTTTCCAACCATGCGTTCTGTTTATTTATTGTATCCTTGCCACCCTCATCCTGAGATTTTAAATTACCATACGTTCTTATAAGTTTGATCACCAAATTATTTTCGTTTAATTATCAGTCATTATAAAAATTAATTTCTTATTAATTGTACAGGAAAATATTTCTTGCCTTATTATTGATAGAGAGAAGTTCTTACAGCTTGTTAACATTATTTTATATTAAATTACAAAGCAAAATTAAGAATTTGATATTGTTCGAAATTATGTCAAGTATTATCATACAAAATTATTTTATCTGCAAATTTAATTATTGCCCGTCCTGTATAATGCAGATATTGATAAAAAAAAATATCTCACAGTATTATATTATGTAATCATTAACATAGAGTTCTATCTACACCTACATAAATATCAATTAGGAGCTTCGTCTCAGAATGACAAAACGCGAAAATTCTGAAATCCATTCAAAATAATAAGCATCTATTTCGATTCTCTGTGAAAAGTCGTCCAAAATCTTTTCGCGACTCGTTCAAACAGGTCTTTCCAAACTTGGCACCTGACGCGCCACCCGAAGAAGAGTTAACTGTACGTGAGACCAGGTACTGGGGAGTTTTGAAGAGTGGCCACACGCGCTTCATGGTCCCGTTGTGCGAGCGACGCGATGTCCTGTCCGCGGCGGACTATCTGATTCTCTTCCAGAATTTGGATGAGTTGCTCAAACTGTCCGAGGAGATCAGGGACGAGGGCGGCGGTGTCGACAGCTATCTCTGTAGAGTTCCTAAAATCACAGCTGCCTACCGAAGATACCTCAGTGGCCTACAACGTGCCTGCTGCCTGCTGGTCGCTCTCAGGCGAAACGCGGCCTTCGCCAAATTGGTCTGCGAGCCCGCCGTGCCGCATAAACGACGCCCCGATCTCACCGGGGTGTTGCTTCTACCCTTAGAACACTACAGGTTGGCATGCTAATTGATCGCGTTTCCCTCATAAAGAGATCTAATTCGCTTGTCAATCATTTTCATTTGATAAAAATCACATCTTGTAAGAAATTAAGCTGTAATATATATATATATACGGGAATTGGAATTAAATCATGATATACATATGTGTATTTTTATGAAGTTATCACTACAATTTTCGTTTTACTTTATTTAACCCTTCATGGTCACACTTCTAAAAAGCCACACGATGGTTACTCTGGGTTAAATTGATCCGACCCATCTTTGAAGTGTTACCAAATCCATACTATCGAGTATTACCCTATAAGCGCATAATATTATTTAATATTTTAAGCATATTCTTAGAATTTTAAATGTACATTTTAAAAAAATACAGTATATTATTTCATCTTTTAATAAAATAAAACAGTGGCGTTTTTGTGAAAAATTTAATTTTAATACTAAAAAAAAAATCGTAAACATGTATTCGAATTTAGCGTGAAAGTTACATATACATCGTCTTTCACGCTAAATTCCAATACATGTTTACGATTTTTTTTTAGTGTTAAAATTAAATTTTTCACAAAATGTTCGGGTCATTTTGATCCAGTGTGACCATGAAAGGTTAAAGCTTCTTCATTTTTTTTAGTATTGCTATATTTGCACAATTATAGTGGTATTTTAACTGAAAGACAAACGATTAATAGAATTTATAAACTGTGGTGTATATATTTTCATAATTTCGTTATTAAGAATTTTTCGTATTTTTAATAATTCTTGATTTTTAAGCATGCCTTTGCAATGAAGGTGCATCTACTTAATACTGAAGGATTATTAATTTATAAAGATCAATAACATTTTACTTTTACAAATACTTTTAATACTATAATTTTCTCGTAAATCTTGCAATATATTATTTAAAACCTTAAGTTAAAACTTAAATAGATCTGGTTAAAATCTCGAAAACTGTAATCATGAAAAGAATTTTTAATATAAATATAAAATAACTCCTCTCGCGGTGTTTGTAGTATTGAGAAAGCGAAAACCGTACCGTTTTCGTAGTAAATTCATGCTTGCAGAGAGATGACAAGATTGTTGGGCCAGGCGTCCCCACGAAATTGCCAACAAGCAAGGGATTTGGCCCAGGGCTATAGAGAAGCTACGGCAAACGCGGGTGTCATGGAACCTCCGCGAGATACCGGAAGGCCTCTGTTAAGTTTACAGGAAGTAGAATCTCGATTGGTATTTGCGAGATGCAAGCCGTTTACCTTAGCATTACCAGGAAGACGATGGTGAGCTTTCTAATTTATAAAATGAAAACTACGTTTTGTCTTTTTTGCGATTTTCTTCAAAACGAAGCAAAAACGAGCATATCTCTACAGGACTTTTTTTAGTTTATTGATCCCCTACACGCTCCCAAAGTTTTGACATTTAAATTCCGGACACTGTATAATAAATGAATCATGTATTAATAATGTAATTTATAATGTATTTTTTTAACTTCTTAAGAATTTCGTGAATAATATTATACATAACTTCAATTAAAATAATAAATTTAATTTTTAGTAAATATGCTGTTTGCATTTCAATAAAGAATAAAAATTTACATTTAAATTTTGATAAGTATCGGTTTGTCGATTATTTATATTTATTTATTTTGTCTTTGAGATTCTGTAAAATTAAATCGGGAATTAATCAATTTACTGATGTAATAATTTATTATCATTATTAGCTATATGAAAAGGTTCTACTATTATTAAAAATTTAAATCAATGTTTTAGGCTTTTTGGCGGAGCTCTCGCTAAGGTTGAAGGTCGAGCGCGTCTACAACCGTCCTGGGCTCTGCTGTTGACCGATCTCCTAGTATTCGCGCGAGTATCGCGAGACCGCGTGCTTTTCGTCACCGAAGAACCTCTGCGACTGTCCAGCATCGCTGAGGCATGCTTCACCGTACGAAAAAGACCGACGGAGTTTCGGCTGCAGGTCGCCATACACCCGAACGGCAGCGTGGACAACGATCACGCCGAGACGATAAACAGCGGTGGTTGCAGCCCACACAGTCGACCCCGAAGACGTGTTCTCATCCTTCGAGCGCCCACTCCAGAGCTCAAGGCTGTCTGGCACAATCTTCTTCAACGACAAATGTGAGTGGCGGGCTTGGCGCGAAAGTACGCGTGTGCGCCTCGCGGAATATTTTGTCGAGAATCGAGGTATAAGCGGAAAATCGCGCGGATGGACCAAGTAAAATTCATGAGCACCAATTTTCATTGCATTTTAGCATCTATGTGAATACAGGCTGTGGTTTGAGCTCGTCGGATCAGGACAGCCCCGAAGAGAGTCCGGTTGCTGGTAACAATTTCGCCGTGACTAGAGAAACCATAGAAAGTTCACAGGTTAGTGAAAGATGATGACAGTTACGATATTTGGAAAACTATCCTGATATATTTTGGGGGGAAAAATTTATCCACGTATTATTGCAAAAATGAAATAAAATTAAAAATTAAAATCATTGTAAGTTGAAGCATCTATTTTCTACAAAATTCCAAAATCGAATGTCTGAATGTAATAGATCGCAAGAGAACCTCGACAACCTAACGAAGAGGAAAAGGAATCGCAGTCTGGTGAGAGCCTGGAGACGATTCTGAAGAACTCTCGGGAGAATAATCACCTGGCGCAATGGGTGCGCAATTCGCATCAGATCCCACCTCCTGACCACGAAGGTTCCTTTGAGGAATGGACAGCTGAGGAATTAGCGGCCAGAACTCCCCGAGAGAGCAACAGCCGATCGACTAGCCAGGATACCGCGACGGAGGAAGTCACCACGGCGAATTCCGACGTAGAGCAACAGAGCACCGCATCGAGTGCAAGTCTAAGTACTGTGAAATCGAACAGTATGACGCGAAAGAACGGTAGTCATATACCCACAAAAGAGAATTCAATGAGCTCCATCAGCATTTGTCGAAGATGTCATAGGTACTAATTTTGACGTGCAACCAAACTTGAATATTCATTAAATATTCAAATATTTTATTTTTGAGTCTTTTTATTGATATTCTGAAAAATCCTTAATTTTTAATCCATTCTAGGGTTCTGTATTTGTTATAAACAATGTAAGCAAAACCGTAAATATTTCTTGAATGATAAAATATAGGATCTAAAAATTATTGTTAAGTTCATTACAATGGCATTCATTATAATGTTCGAAAAAACCACTCAGCATTTTAACATTACAAACGGTTTCGTCTTATGTTCACTAAGGCTTTTTTACACAGTATGGTGTGTATTAACCATATAAATGCTGAATGGTTTTTTTATCACTCTGTATAATCGCCCATTACAGATTAGGTTGTCCTACGCCGCCGTTGCAAAGGGATCCGTTTTCTCCATTGCCACCAAAGATTTCGGTTCTTCCACCGACCCCCGATCTCTGCACGAGGCATAGATTGCGAAATGGGCTGCACGATAGCCCAGGACGTAACAGTCCTAGTTATACGCCTGCGGATTGTAATACCGAAGATGGCAGCGAGGATGATCTCGATTGTGACGGAGAACCCCCATACCGGTATGATAAATTACAATTATTTTTTATACTTATTTATCTGGTTAATTTATAAGTAATTATCAGAAACATCGTTATCAAGATTTTTTTTAGCTAGTAAAAATAAAAGAAACAAAATAAAAAACTTATCAAACTTATTTGATCCTGAACATCTAGCCAACATTTAAATTCAATGAAACTTATCGTAGATCAATTATAATTACTTATCAACTAATGATTATCTAAATTTCTAAAAACCAATAACCTGAAAATTATCATGAAACACCACATTTTCATTCGGTCTTTCAACAAGATTTAATAAAAAATTATCACAAAACATTATTTTCACTCGGCTCTTTAAGAAGATTTAATCAAATTAAAACGACTGTTCGATTTCCTCTGTCCGTAACAATCATTCTCGCGCAGAGCTTTGAGACGGTTTGGTACAATGAGCAGCCTGGATCAAGATGATGAGCTGGATGAGCAAGGAGACGATGATAACCGGGATACGGAGTCACCACCATCTGGCTTGAGAGCATGGACTGCCCGAGCGAGCAGCTATGTCGTCAGCAAGATGGTTTTGCTAGAGCAACTCAGCGAAGGTGTCGGTGGTTACCTTCTTCAACCGCCAGTACCTCCGGAGCGAACCGAGTTCTCGTTAGATCCAAACGACGAGGAAGGTACCACGTCTGGGGCGACTTCCGGTGATGATATATGGGGTACGCCGACTTCCGGCGGACCGGATGATGAAAGCTTCACCGCCAATTCGGTAATAATATTTGCAACGACAATATACGATATTAATATATCCAAATAGTTTAGAAGCACAGTGGAGCCCCAATGTGAAAGATTTTATCAAGTGATCACGATTGACAAATTTATTTCTAAATATATTAAATATTTATTTCATGAAATGGAGAGTATGGCCGATATTCATAGTTAGTTCTTATTTCAAGATCATCTTAAGTAATGTATTATTATGATGTCAAGATGGCTCTGTGATTGATTTCTGACATCTTAAGACTATACTTAAGATTCTAATTCTAAATATAAAAATCGACTATGACTATTGGCCTATGTATTACAAGACTGTAATGAACATCATAAGTTTCATTTTTTAAACAAATCTAAAACAACTTAGAAATAAATTCTCCAATTCATGAAAGAGGAAATCAGTATTAGTTTCTTGGTAAAAAATTTTTCATGCATGAATATAAATAGTATAAATAGTATAAACATACATAAATATTCATAAACATGTATAATCATAAAATATGTCCATACATTCCTCTTTCTTTTGTAAAATTATTTAATGTAATAAAAATAATAACAGTAATGTGAAAACATAAAAAATAATTAAAGGGATAATTTTCGCATTGTTCGTTTTAAAAAAAAATAAATTTGGAAAAATGTAAAAAAATTGCTCATACACAATTATGCATAATTTTATATATAATTATACATAAGTAATTTTTTTACATTTTTCCAAATTTATTTTTTTTTAAAACGAACAATGCGAAAATTATCCCTTTAATTATTTTTTATGTTTTCACATTACTGTTATTATTTTTATTACATTAAATAATTTTACAAAAGAAAGAGGAATGTATGGACATATTTCATATATGATTATACATGTTTGTGAATATTTATGTTTATACATGTTTATACATATTCACGCATGAAAAATTTGTTACGGATTTTAAAATAATTTAGCGCAATATAGTTTATAAACATTTTTAGGCTAAATATTTCATCGCATCGGCTTTCAATAAAAACTTATTACAGTATGCATTATAAATTATAATTTGTACTGCATTGCGTAAATAAATAATGATCGCTTGATACGTATGGGTATGACTATTTTCACATAAGCTTGCTTGAAAATAGCATCTAGTTCCGAAGCATTAACTCATTTAAATTGCACTCTGCATTAAATATAAAAATTGCAATTGCATTTACTTTGAGAACGATTTGTACGAAATTTAATGTACAATACTATGGCAAGTAGTTTTACTTTTTAATTCATGGAATTAATTTATAGACGTAAAGAAATCAGGTCAATGATCGAGCTAATTAAGATGTATAAGCTAAATACAATTGAAACATTTATTATGTGAAATCAAAAGTACGTTTCGTGACCACGGGTCACTTCTTCAGCAAATGAAAAACATTAATAATTTTAATAATGTCGCTAATTGTTGATTTAGGCAAAAACGCAAAAAATAATATATAGTTGCTAATATAATATTGTCATAACGTAAAACTTATTGTGCAAATCTTGAGCTCCTTGTGTGTAAAGTTAATGTTGTGTACATACTGATGATCTCGATGCAATTGTCTTTGGTCACATTAATTGTCAGTTTTCTCAATAAATTGGTCATCGAAGCTTCGTTATTAAGCGAACATCAGGTGACAATAGGAGTCAATGGTGTAATTTAACTTTGTAGCATCAAATCTGAGGAGTCAACGCAATCATTCCAGCTCCGTCAAACACACAAATTCGAATGAAAAATTTGATTTCACATAATAAATGTTTTAATTATATTTAACTTATATATCTTAATTGGCTCGATCATTGACCTGATTTCTTTACGTCTTGGTTTTGCGTAATACCAGCGAATTCTGTAGGGTAAGTGATCCAACAATGAATCATGTAAATTTCAGAGGCTTATATCTCTCTCAATTATTGAGTTGAAGATCTGAGTTTTGGCATACAGTTTATGAATTTAGTTGGCTGCATACTGTAAATAATAACTCTTAAGTTATTTTTTAAGTTTAGCCACAATTTCAATTATTTCAAAAAACGGGAAGTGATTCATTGTATACAAGGGGTGTGTACACACAATGAATTATGCTATTTTTAATAACGAACCGCATGTTTTATACTGCGAATTGTTGGGATTATTTTAGTTTTGCTATATTTTAACATGTTTATTTAGAAAATAGACAATTATAAGATGACAAGAATTCACAAGGCCGACCGCCACGTTTTTCTGCTAGATTCTTTCGTTTTAGGTGAAAACATGTCGAATAAGTACATTTTTATTAAGATTTTAAAAAATGTGTGAAATTTACAGAAAAAACTTACTTTACAACCCAAAATTTTTAAAATGTGATATTACATGGATATTCCTTGGCTCAATTTGCCAGCCGACTGGGGAGCCGAGGAGGGGTTCAAATGCAAGTCGCTGCATGATAACAGCGCAATCTGGTAACGTCGCAATGGTTCACAGTATACTACTGGTTCACTGTTGGACCACCTACCCTACTTTTAATTTATAGAATTAATTCGATGAAATTTTTGCGACAGTATTGTTCTAAACTACAAGTCGTACCTATCGCCCGAATTTTTGTCTAAATGCGACTGTCTCACTTGAGATACATAAAACCACAGAATCAAATAGTCGCATCTAGCACTGAATATGAGATCACGATCATTATACATTAAATCAGGGGCCTTTTCATCTCAGGAATGAAGCGATAAAAAAAAAGATAGAATAAGCTTCGCACGCTTGCCTGCATGACGACGCTTGCCTTCTGTTTTTCTTTTTGCAAAGAATCACTAGCCCGAGCTGTGCCTGACTTCCCTAGCCGCCACCGAACGGCTGCAGCAGCAGCGGTGGCGCGATGGGTGCCGGTGCCATCGGTGAGGACAATTACGGCCTAAATCTGTCAGTGGAAGACGATGTCGATCAGGAATCAGAGAATGAGGATTGCTCGTTGCCGGAGCTGAGCATGGACCAGTTACTGGGTAGCAGCGGTAGTTTGGGCTCGTTGCGCTGTTTCCTGGGCAGGAGACGGCTGGAGCCGCTACCGGAAGAGGAGGATTCGCCTGGCAGCGGTAAGCACCAGGTCGGATGGTGGTGACAGCGGTTTCAAGCGACGTCCAAGTTGACCGTCGGTGCGAATGCGGACGAGCGCGACCGCGTCTTCGCTAAGCTGAATCAGGAGGATGAGGAGTTCCGTCGGAAGATCGTCGATTTGCATCGCAAGCTGTCAGACGTGGACGCAACGTCAGAAACGGCTGGTTCACCCAATTCAAAGAGTTCCAAGGAAGCTGAACGTCTGAAAGAGCTGGAAGCCGTCGCGAGAAGAGCGGAGGAGACCAATTCTCGCAACGTCGAGGAGATGAACGCCGAGAAGAGGCGGGAAGCAATGCGGAGAGAAGACTCCGCCGAGGCGAGCGACAAAAGAAGACACAGAAGTAGAAGGACCGATCAGCTAAGGAGGTCAAGGAGGTTCGAAGAAGAGTTTGACGATCAGAATGGGAGAGGGAGTCCGTCCAGCACTGGCGAGACAAATTTTCTGAATAGACTGAGGCTAAAGAGACGGAGCATGAAGCTACTGAGTTTCTTGAGCGGAAAAGCAGCGGACAGATCGCAAGAGGAGAGGGCAGCGCGACTACTGAGGATGTACATGCCGGAAAAGGGCGGCGCCAGGTCGACGCAGAACACAATCTCGATTCATCATACGTCAAGGGACAGGCGGTTCTGGAAATTGCGCAATCGGAGACGAACCAGTTCCGCGTAAACTCATAAGAGTCGTCATGTGGGTGATGCTTTACTCGTGCGTCACGCTCGTTGCTGTCGAGTATACAAAAGAGATCATGTCGCTCTATGCGAAAAAATGAAGGCTATCGAGAGTATCGTATTTTGCAATGAGATCGTTATGAGATAACTATTTAGCATCAAAATTGCAAATAAAATATAACATTAACAGTTATCTTGATACAAAACGTTAAATTCATAAGTCGCGTGTTAGTTTAAAGAAATATTAGATAATATATTAAAAAATGTATTAGTTATACTGAAGTATATAATAATTACTGTGATAGCATAGAGGACGATTAGAATTGATTACAAATACATTTGAAGATGACACTGGAAGGAATTAATAAGATTTGACACACGAGTAAACCGTCGCTCAGGAAATCATATATTGAAACGAAAAGAGATCGCGATGAACGGGGAAAATCGAAAGGGAACGGCAATCATTATCTCTCCGTTACTAGGACTTCCAAAACATTCGTGTTTACCGAGACTTTTTGAATTCTGCTCGAGCATGTACGAGGCCGAAGTTGTTTTCATAGAGTGGTAGTAGTGATTACGAATAGCTGACATTAGGTTTAACTGCAGTTTCAATCTAGTTCACTTCTTAGTACCGCAAGGGAATAAAAGTTACAGTTGGTCCTCTATCAGTGACGACGGAAACGTAACTCCAGGATTAGTCGAGTACAGTTTCAGAACCGCGCTATTAGTAAGCTTGCTAAACCTCGCGAGGACAGGACGTCCTCTGGGCCTAGCGGATCGTTTCCGGATCATTTGAGCTGATCGGTGGTTTGAGTTGGAATCAGCGAGTTTCGCTCGTGAATGTAGACCTCTGAATTTCGACTCTTTTTTTGGAACACTGTATCTAAGTAGGTCCGCACGACTGACCCAAAGCGGCATTTATCTTCCACTTATACTAGGTGTCCCGCAACAAGCTGCTGATATCTTACGCAAGGTTGAGGCTACTTTATGTCAAGGAGATAAATAAATACGAATTATTCTGAGCGGCTGTAATATAATGATATTAAATTTAATTTAATAAATTAAAATATATTAAATTTAAGTTTATTATTATATGACAGTCGTTATTATTATGCAATAACGATCTGATGATGAGTCCTAAATTTAATTCTAACTTAATTGAACGTAAGATTATATATTGTAAATCGGAAGCTAATATTTATATTTGAACGTTTTGACTAAAAGTGAATCGAAAAACCTATGATTAAGATAATGAAATCTTATTGCAGGGCATCTTATAGATCTTGCTCCTGGTCTGCGAAGAGTTCCACAAATTCATTGGATGCATATACTATCTATAGATTTTAAATCTCATATGTATTTTAGCGAGAGTTTATCGAAGAGACATCAACTTAATTTAACATTAATTTTCAGTATTAAATATATTTCATGAATTAAGTTTTGGAATCAATTTAATAAAGTTAAGATTGAAATGAATTGAAAAATTTTATGCAACCTAAGAATGTGGGACGCTTTAAACAGACTAAGAATAAAAACACTAAAATTTTAACATTACTGTTAGTAGATTGTAAACTGGTCGATTGACCGCATATGAAAAATATAAATAAAACTATATTATTTGTTCAATCGTTTCCTTCGTATCTCTTAAAGTACAAAATTTGTCTTTCACATGAATATTATTTTCACATATTTTTCATACACATAACTGCTTCTAACTGTGTATTTCTTCTGACTATACTATACAGGGTATTTCGAAAGTTTTTTCTCAGGAAGGGAATTTCAACCGAGGATTACCAAAGGATTATTTTGAAGGTTCCTCCATTGATAGATTCATATCGATGACTTAACAAATATTTATTTTTCAGTATCTATTACATAAGATTTCCCTCTAACCATTTAAGCCTCAGTTTCTCTTGTATAATATCTCGATTCAGCTTTTTTACACTATTCATGAACTGTTCCACAGCTTCTTCACGAATAGGATCTACTTTTGGTACAACATAAAATGTGCCATTCTCGTGTAAATATGTGCCATTTAAATCGTCCGCGGTTGGCAATTTGTCGGGCAACTTTATGGGAACGATCTTTACCAAATGCTTCACCCTCCAGAGCATAGCACACATCTGTGGCGTGTTTTTTACGATCACTGGATTATCTCCGTGTTTCTGTAAGACGATTAAGCGAATAAAGAGTTTGTCAAACACTATTCTACGCTTTATGCATACAACTTTGGCTACCTTAGCTTCAAAACCTAAATTTTCGAGCATCTCTTTCTCCCACCATGGATTACCCGCAAAAGGCTTTACCCGTCTTACTAATAACAGCTTGCTTGGCTCAAATGGTGGATCAACATGATCTGGACGTCTACAAATGTAATTTTGAGTACCCAAACCAGGAGTAGCAATTGTGAGATTTACTAATTGAAAGATGTCATAATTCTTTCGAAATTCAAAATATATTTTCCTCAGTATTTAACGATTTGTCAGAATTCAATGTTTAAAGGAAAATACCTTTGAAGCTTTAAATTTTGACAAATTATTAAATACTGTTTTTGTCTTGTTTATCTTTAGTTACATAAAAATGAAAGAAATTGTTTTGAACATCAAAAGTTCAAAAATGTTTTAATTTAAAAAATGTAAAAAATAAATTTATAATTCAAAGGACTTACAATTTAAAAAACTGATCATTTCTTCGTGATAAATATATTGTCTTTTATTGTAACTCATGAAAAGCGGAATTTCGAAAAAATTAGAATATAGATATGATGTAATATAACCTCACGTACTTTGGAAAATATGTAACATGTTCATATTTTACCCCTTCGAATTTACCCTGCGCATTTCTCCATCTAATTTTTCGTTTCATAAAGGAGGCATGACGTACAAGATTTAAGAAAATAGGTGCACCAGTCAGTTTAATTGTCATGTTGCAGCTAAAAATTAAATTTCGTAAGTCTTGAGTATCTATGTATAGGTTAGAGCTAATTTGGAGTATGTAAAAGTCAATAACACTGCCTCGTATATTGTTCCTATCATGATTCAAATAATTACAACAATCTCAAATTTGTTTACTTACGTAAACATTGCCCTTTTTGTACTTGCGTCTATTTATTACAAGTAATATCACACAATCAACTGAATCAACACTCTCGACTCATATCAACTTTTTGATAAATACGTATAACTGCTGTGTGGCGCCAGCTAGTGAAGATAAAGGAAAAACCAGTACAGAAATCTCATGAATGAGCAATACCTAACAACAGTACCTTCCTGCACTGAATTCATCTTTACCGACCAAAGAATTAGGAAATCCAGAATTGTGGATGATGCTTGAAACGCAATAATTATAGTGGATACAAAATGTGTATGCATGAAGAATTCTGTGATCAATCTCGAAATGACAAAGTCTTATTTTCTCCGTTTGTTTTTAAGCAATCTTATTTTAATGAAAATATTTAATATAGGGTTACTTGGTAATTTTTAACTGTCAGGACATTTTTTAAAATAAGAAATTACGTAAAAATATACGTTAAATACAAATAAAAAAAATATGATGCAAAAAGATTACAATTTGATAGATTTTTGCCATTAGTTATTTTTTTGTATTGTTTTATGTGATATTTAATTTATTCATATTAAGTTTAAATTTCCTTAATTAAATATTATTTAAAAAATCGATATTTATCTTGGTTTAAGTTTTAAGATGTTGGGAAGCAAATATGTACCAGAAGTAAAATAATATAATTAGCAACAAATACATGATAAAAGAAATAAATTTTTGATATTTGACTTTCTTGTGAGAATTTACGATCGCCTAAAATTACTCTAAAATCTTATAATCACTGTATATATTATATATATATATATATATATATAA
>NW_017256393.1:2797098-2798497 GCF_001594055.1 Mycetomoellerius zeteki | reverse complement strand
CCGCCGATCAGGGCCGAGTGCGCCGTGGGCGCCCGCGACGGGAATTTTTATTATTGTACTCGAGAATCGTTTAAAATGTAAAAATTATTTATTGTACTCCAAACAAAAAGTATGGAGTGGATAAAATAGGTCACATTATTACAATATTTTAAATAATTTTTTTCATAAAGCGCGACTTTTTGACAAAAGTACTAATAGCGATACTTTGGAACCTCGTAAGGGGGTTCGAAAGAATTTTTTCCAATAGAGTACATCATGAACAATCGATCGGTATCGATTAGAAAAGAGGAACGGCCCTTTATTAAATTTTTAACGATTTTTTTAACTACGAGGGCGGGCGAATCGGACGTCGTGTCTCGACAAAAGTACTAACAGCGGTTGTTTTACTCGATTGGAAAAAATTCTTTCGTATCCCCTTACGAGGTGCCAAAGTACCGCTGTAGTACTTTTGTCAAGAAATCGCGCTTTATGAAAAAAATTATTTAAAATATTGTAATAATGTAACCTATTTTATCCACTCCATACTTTATGTTTGAAGTTCGATAAATAATTTTTACATTTTAAACGATTCTCGAGCACGAGAATAAAAATTTCCATCGGGGGCCCGCGCGCGCCGCCTATTCGGCCCTGATCGGCGGCTGGCTGCGGCCAGTTTCAGCGTCATATATAATTAATGTAATAATCAGAATTTAATCGTATTCTCGCTCGATTAAGCTATTTTCAAATTTTTACCTCATTTTCATTTCGTTTCACTTCATTGTGCAATATAATATGCACTTTACTAATAAATAGAATAAATCGTCGATCATGCTTGATAACGACAAATAATGGAAGCGACTGCAATTTTATTCTACCTAAAAAACACAGAGAGAGAACGATTTGTCAGCTGAAATTTATTAAAAAACGTTAAGAGAATTCAGCATGGCGAGAAATCAATATTGACGCCGAATACAATCGTTTTTTAAGTAGGTATTTACATTTGCGTCGAACGAGCATTCCGCCAATCATTATCGAATTTGTGTATTGTCGATTTAACGCAATTTATGCCTAAGAAAAAATATTTGCATGGAAAAACGTGACATTTACGGGGTAATCCAAATTATCGTCGCAATCAGGGACGACGAACGAACAGCAATTATAAAATTTTGAAGCTTATACTACAATTGTGTAAGCGTGGTTGTAAGAATTGATCAATCATAGTAGAATATTCTCTTCATATTTCACTGTGATCAATCCAATGTGATTGATCAATTTTTACAACTACAATCATTTACATTGCAATTACGCTTATAGCTATTGTAGAATACACATAAAGGCTACGTTTACACCGTGCATTTAGGCCACGGCCTATACAATAGACGTCCTTGTTTATCCTGTATATTAAACAAAGGCTACGTTT
>NW_017256393.1:2765213-2797015 GCF_001594055.1 Mycetomoellerius zeteki | reverse complement strand
TATAGGCCGCGGCCTAAATGCACGGTGTAACCGTAGCCAAAGACACCTATCGTCTAGGTCGCGGACTAAGCGCACGGTGTAAACGTAGCCACTGTCTGTTCAGGCCCCTATCAGGATTCTACATTAAGACCTGATTTTACACTGGGGATAGCCTGCTATGGATCTTTAAAGGCCTCTAGCAGGCTATCCTTAATGCATAGTCAGGTTCTGATAAAGAATTCTGATATAAGAATCAGATCAGGTCGAACCTATTCAAGTCGACACAAATATCATTCTATCTTTGTCATTCAGAGAGTAATAAAAAACTTGTGTTGACTGTACCATCAAATAGAAAGCACTTAATATTGGCTACGTTTACACCGTGCGCTTAGTTCGCGACCTATACGATAGGTGTCTTTGTTTAATATACAGGATAAACAAGGACATCTATTGTATAGGCCGCGACCTAAATACACGGTGTAAACGTAGCCATTACTCCTATTAATCTTATTGTAGACGGCCCATTATGGCAAAATGTATATACAATTACTCACCAGTCGCGATGTAAACGAGCTGTTACCCTTGCCACTCAAACTCCTGATATACTCCTGTGCATCCTGATATATCTTGTGTTCCCTTCTGTCTTTCGTTCCTCGTCACTCCATTACTTATACAGGATATTCCACGCTCGTCGTTCACTGCCGCTTGGAAGAAAATCGCAGGAAAACGTGGCTAATTGCACTCGCGAGCGCGTCCGGCAAGTTACCCATTGTTTTAGGTTTGTTCACGTCGCATACTCCAACATGTTCTTTGAACGAGTGTCCAACTTTGACACTCGAAATTCGCGACAAGAACGACAGTCACTCATCGCGACACTTTCGATACTCGATCACAAGTTCGTTCACGATTGGAGAAACGTGAAGTGGTAGCCGAGACGTTTGGGTCCGACGTTCGATCTGACCATCTGAGATCTCGTAACTCGTTTTGCGGCAACGCGAAGTTAGCAACTTACTACGCGAGTCGAGTAAAAAATAGACACGCGCGCGACATGCACTCAAATCGAAATTGAAGTTTGATGCTTAATTATTGCGACGTGCTCGAACATGATAATATATAAATAGACAATGAGTAAAATATTAATTAATTTATTTATACCTTATTTGATCGTATAACAATTTATTACAATTTTAATTGGTATTTTAATTAATTGCGCTGCGCGGTTATGTGACGATAGTTAATTATTAGTTGTTAAAACGAGTACTTTATATTATAATACAAGGTGTGACTGAAATAACGTCCACTAATCATACAGTGCTATTCCTAATAAAAAACTGAGACGAAAAGTCCTCTATATACCATTTTGCAATTTTCGTAATATTTTTTTTTAGTTGACCCAATGAGCAAAATGTCTAAAATCGACGTATAAGACAGCTTTAAGATATCTTTAAGAGTATTTTAAGAAAAATCTTCGAAATATTTCACATAGAACACGGAAAGATGTCTCAAAATTGTCCTATACATCGATTTTATCCGTTTATTCGGCAATATTTAGGAATTAATATCTCGTTAACTATTTTGCGAAAATTGCAAAATGGTAGAGGACTTTTCGACTTAGTTTTTTATTAGGAATAGCCCTGTATGATTAGTGGGCGTTATTTCAGTATTACACCCTGTATTTTATGTGGTAACGTGATATTTTTGTGATAAATTCTTCAACGACCGGATAATGGACTCGTTTGTTTACTTTTTTGCTTGCTTGCCGCTTCGTTCGTCGCCAGCGTTTGTTTGTGCTTTGACTCCACAGTGTCACCTGACGTCAGCCGCGCAACGCAACGCGCCGCGTCATGTCGTGTCGCGTTTAGTCCCGAAATCTCGATGTGATCGTTCCCGCGGATTTTTTTCGTGAATTCCGCACGCGAGAAGCGTGCGTGAGTCAACGCATCAGACGTGTCGAGAAAATCGAGAACGAATAAATCGTAGAGAGAAGATCTAACCTTCGATTGAGTCATCGCAGTTTGTTCGTCGACGGATTCTCGGGATCTCAGTGGTTCGTATCTCTTAAGCCTTGTATCCACAATGCTAGAAATCAGTCTGAGATCTCGGGTGGAGAAATAATTGACCGATCTCGTATTGGTCGTGTCACCGAATTATTCAAATGTAATTTATTAATTTTTCTGTCCCAGATCTCGGACCGATTTCTATAAGCATCGTGGACACGAGGCTTTGAAAAAATTAAGTTTTTACGTTACGCTTTTATTTACAGAAAATCATTCTAACAAAGAAATTTAATTATTACTTCTGCAGTGCTTTTATGTAGAATTAGTAAAAGATTGTTTACTTTTGATTATTACAACATTTGCAAGTAAAAAATAGTGATTACTCCACTGCACTGTCTTAATCTTATTCGTAAAAATTACTAGAACTCTCTTTCTCGCTTTTGACAAACATATACCTATCTCACTTTAAGTTTCAAAAGTATACACAGTTCAGCCACAGAAAACAGATCTCTTCTTTGCCTATTGTTATATTGTTAACATGGTAAAAATAATGTTTACATTATTTACTTTTGCCTAAATTCTAAGCAGAATCGTAAGACTCGTAACATATTCCTGTAAGACTTGTAAGAATTTTTAAGCGCTTATATTTTTATACAATATTTTTACAGACAGCTTCTTACTAGCTATAAAATTTATAAGAAATTGTAGATATTTACGAATATAAATCGTATGTCTTACGGTACATACGCATAAAATTAGAATACTAGTCATAAATTCTTATACAAGTTTTACGAGAACACGTTACGATTCTACTTAGAATTGACTCATTTATCATTGCGCCACGTAAAAAAATGTAACAATTATTTAAAAATTTTTTTTTCACACGTAAAAGTATTTGATATTTTATCGGTTTTATCGTGATGCATGCGTATTTTCAGGAGGGATTTGTGCAATTTCAATCGGATGAAATTTCGCGGAGCAACGACAGCCGTGAGCCCACTCACGAAGGAAAAAAACAACTTTGGTCGTTGGGGGACGAAGATGCGAAATATCCCGCGGCGATAAGTCCGACTTGAGTTCGAAAGTTTCTCGTGAAAACTCATTTCCGCTGGGACGATGGGATGCCTAAGGGGTTCGTGGCCCCTACGAAAAATAGGAGCAAGGAAGAAAAGAGAACGAGCGAGGAAACTTTGCGCGCGTGAGAAACGGATACATCTGCATCTGGCAACGTTCTTTTAACGAACTATGTAAGTATCATACACTAAATCGCGCACAATGCTCTTTGCGATATCTGAAACATAATTTTTATCTGTAAAGTAATTTAGTCTTATTATATAAGTCAGCTTTTACTATTTTTAGAGGAGGCAATGTTCTTTATCATTTACGTAGAGTTAAGATAAGAAATCTCTCTTAAGGATTGAGATATAGGATTATATAAGGAGAGAAATAGATGTTAGCAAATATTCTAAAAACAAATAAAATGAGATATAATAGTTCGAGGTGAATTATAGAAAATCTGTATGTATATTAACTCTATTTTTTTAAATATGTATATGGATCCATGTGTGTGTGTGTGTGTGTGTGTGTGTGTGTGTTCTACTTCTCTCCCTTAACGACGTGTACAGCTTTTTTTCAGCAAAAAAAAACTGTTCAACGATAAATGTCACGATACTAAAACATTAAGATACAGTGAGTGCAAAAAGTATTCGTACAAGGAATTTTTTTTATAAAAAAAGTCTTATTTTGTAGAGAGAAAATAAACATTAATTAGCAATTTTATACAATGAATACATTCTGTTCTAACATAAACAAACGCGCTTCGCATGTATTCCTGATTTTAGAAGTTAAATTCTTGATTATACGAATACTTTTAAGAAACACACAATCTCTTTTATTCTTTATGAAAAAATCGTTAATTACCCAACAAGAAATGATCGTCAATTAAACGTCGAATCGACGTCAAATTGGTATTGAAATCATCGTATCGATATCGAGTCGACATCAATTCAATGACTTGATTTCTCGCTGAATAATATTTACTTTTTAGATAAAGTTTTTTTAAAAAAAAATGTTCTCTGTGTACGAATACTTTTTGCACTCACTGTATATAAAATACGAACGTTACAGAAACTTATGATATATAAATATGTGACGCTCAGTTTGGAATCATTACATATCTCGTTTTATTCGCTCGTTTTACTTGTTTCTAGGCTATCCTTATACAAAATTGTTTACTATAACTTCAGATAAAATGTAAAAGACATTGCCACTTCTAAACATTTCCTTTATATCTTTTCTTTATTACAATATTTCAATTCCCTGCACTGCTATAATAAAAGAAATCGATATTATATGACTATGATAATATTGCTTTAAAATTTTTCAATTTCATTCTGAAGCTCTTTAGTTCGTATGCAAGAGTTCATATAAAGAATTTCTCATCACATTTTCTTTCTCTTTTTCTTTTGAAAAAACAGCTTTTTATGTATGTATTTCCTTTATTTTATGTTCTCTTGTATACACAGGGCAAAAAAAAGAAAGCTATGCCATCACAAGTTACAAATATTATTTAAACACTTAATTTGATTATTACTTTAACTCAAGTATGAGAATGTTAAAATATTTCTCATTTCACAAAGCGTAATTTTTATTTATATTTTTTCTATATTTTGAAGATGCGATGTTACGATCTTCTGTATAATTCCTTGGAGGATCGCATCCTCCCACTTTTCTGTCTATCTTTTCCGTTCTCGATGGGGAGTCTCAACATTATAAGCACGTGATACTATTGCTCGTTATCGTTGTTCGCCATGAGGATACATTATAGTTGGCGGCTAATACATTTTTATATCGACGTTATATATCGACGTTCGAAAATAATTCGACATTTTTTTTGCTTTTGTTTTAACAGTTCAAACGATAATGATTCGAAACTGTTTGAGATAAATTAATGCTTTATAAAATCGATTTTTGTTTATTATGTAGAGGAAAATTAATTTAATGTCTGTTTGTTAACATACGAAACAGCGCTTTGTTTTTATTAAAAATTTGTCAATTGATTTCTGGCTGGACGTGTAATAAATGTTATATTAAATAAATTGTACGAGCTGAAGTTATTTTAAAAATCAATTGAAATAATATATATATTTATTTCTGTTATATATCAATATACTTTTAATTAAAAATATCACAGATTATATTGCAATCTTTTTAAAGGAATTTAGAAACATTTTTATAAAATTTCTAATAGCAAAAACCTGTTATAACGTTTTCAAACATTTCAATAGAGAAATTTTGAACAGAGACATTTCAATAGAGAATTTCATTGATAACACAAAAGTCTTTTAAAAAAAATTTGTATATTCAAATTTTCTAATTCTTGATTTTTTATTGTTCATGTATTTTATTATCAAAAACCGTAGCAGAAACATTGATGTTTCAGCTTTGTCTGAAAACTTTCGAAAAGCAGTTGTCTATGTTTATTTTTATAGAACATAAAAGAAGGTTTGACGTGTTTTTGCATCACACGAAAATACCGGCTTTGCGAACTATAGACGGATTAAAAATATTTCGTCGAAAACGCTCTTGTTCGCGCGCGAGAACACATCGGATGTGCCGCTTTGAGTTTTAACTGGGGTATTTAGCTGGTGCATCGATTTTTGCCGCCGGTTCTAACGATGTGGTCGACAACATCGAGCATTTTAAAGCGCCCATAAATCTTTGGTGATGGCCAACAGAAACCTGCAATCCATTTCATGCCGTTTGCGACGGCATACAGTATAATACGTAGATTATTCATGGCGATACAAGAGTTTACAATTTCTGTTTTGGTGTAATTACTATAGAATCGGAAAATTGCACTAGTTGTGTGTTACATTATATTTAAATGTAACTAGTATTAATTATATTTAAAAGATTTGGGTATACTCTCTCTGTTTATGACTTGAACCTTTTATATTTTAAAAGTATTTTAATGAAGAGGAATATTTTAATATTTAAAATATAATAATAAAATACGCGTGAAAGGTTCGAAAATTAGAAGCGTTCAAATATAGAATTTTGTATTAAATTATTCATCAATTAAAATATAAAAATCTTGAGTATTTGATAGTAGAGTTTCTCAACGTTTCAGTTTTGATAAGCGATTTCTTTATGATTCTTATGTAAAATGAAAACATTATTTGTGTGTACGTCGTATATAATAAATATTTAAACATTTCTGAATAAATGTAATTATGTTTATATATATAATATTTTAAATATTTAAATATAGAGTTATTCAATTGAATTACTTATTTTCCGTGGATATTTATATTTCTTGGAAATATTTATTCGCAGTTTGCTTCTAAATTCAAATATTAAAGCATAATATTTGAATATTTGGATACATTTGAGATTCGTTTCAGTAACTCCATTGTAACAACGACGAAATTATTCACCGAAACGTCAGGCGTTATATGTACATGGCTACCGTACTCGTAGTTAAAATGTTGATCAAATCGTGATTTATGGAAATACGTGCATGTTTCCGCAGCAGGTTTTAATTGATAGATCAAGTGGTTCAAAACTCAGTGTAATATTGATGATATTTTAACTTTTAAACGCTTTTTTGGTATGATTTATACATAACTTTCTTTTTCCAATACTTTTCTGATGCTTTTTTGATTACTTATACCTAATGTTTTTATTAATAAAGATACATATATTTGCTTGGTACTGTTATGTTTCTTGATATTACCAAGCAAATTTCTGGCGTTTTAATTGAAAAAAAATTTTTTATAATATGTTCATTTCTATGAAAGTTATAAACAATCGAATTAAGTGGATATGCTATACCGCAGTATTGTTCCCGTAATGTGACGTTTAAGAGTTAAGAGCTATGAAACAAAAAAAAAACAAACAAACTTGGTTTTAAGTTAAAATACTTTAGAGCTTTGTGTGTGTGTGTGTGTGTTCTGATGTTAAACGTTCATATATAAATAATTATATATTATAAATAATATGTAATTACTTATATAGATACACACACAAACATGGAAATCTAACTAATTACAACCATCTTCAAATTTTTCTTCTGACATTAAGCGACAATTATGTTCATTCGCGGTGAATTTGAAACTTTTATATTACATAGTAGCGAATAGACAGATGTGAATGGAGAGAAGAAAAGTTATTAATAGAGTTTCATTAAAGTCCGACTTTTATCGAAATTCCGTAAAGCCGTGGAATTATCGACGGAAGAATAAATACGGAACAAACCGTTGATCGTAAAGATTGAGTCTTGAATAGTTCCCTCGATTACCATAAAGAATCCGAACTCGTTGAAACGACAAAAGCAACGACTTTTCTCCTTCACTCTTGGTAGGAAATTACAGCGAGTGGTGAGCGCAAAACGCTCAGTCGACCTTTGATCATCTTTCATCTCCGATTACATCCTCTCCCGCGCATTTCTCGCTTCTCTTCCGGTCTATTCCGGAAAGTAATTCCTGTTGAAGATTTATCATCGCGTTTCTTTCGGTATAATGTCGCAGCATTTCTTATTCGCGATAGCGACCCGAGCTTTCCCCGGTTTGTTAACGGCTTCCCAGGTAATTCAATTCATTCGTGACTGTAATGTAGTTCGCGCAGCGCAATAATTTCATCCCGGTGTCTATTGTGGACAATATCACATAATATAGGGCATCCCCAAGTGGGCGCGATATTCGCATTCCTCCCGTTAATTAATACTGTAATATCATCATTGAAATTGCATCGATATTACCGCTGCAATATTAAACCTATATTCATATATATGAATCATTGTTTATCTAAATCTATTACAATCGGCAAATTATCATCATGCGTTTGCAATCTTTTACAGTTAATAGATGGATTTTGATATGTGATTACAAATTGCACAATTATACACGCAGATAACCAATGTAAATTAATTTAGAAATTATATAATTACGCGTAACAGTGGCGCATTCTGTATTCGTATATATTTACATGTTTTATGTATTTGCGTATTTAAATCGCGTATTATGGTCACTCGTCGAAAATTTCAAGCCGATTGTCGCTATTATTGTGTCGAAAGAATAAAAATAAAACAGAACTATTAGGTATTTCTACGTGCCATTGCGCGCTCGAAGTGCTTTTATTCGACCATCGTCCGCGAAGTGAATGCGCATTACGTTTTTACAACACACCGGGAATAACAGCGAGAGTTATTTACGATATTGCGCCGCCGACTGTAAAAGGACACCTTGATTAAACAGCCTGATTAAATACGCTCATTACATCTACCTCCATTACATGCCATGTACGTGTGCGCGTGAGGACAATTTAATTAACGTCATGCGAAAACGGTGTCGGGTTTTGTTGTTTCTATCCGTTCATTCTCTTGCTCGTTCGTTAAATTCAAGTTCGTAAATTTTCTTCATGAGAGAAACCGTCATTTGAGGCAGGAACATACCATTATCGTCATTTAAATACTTAAGAAAAGAACGATTACTTACATAAAAAATCTACTTTAATGTAGAATAGAGTTTTAAAGTATCAGAATTTTTCAGCCATAAACTGCACGATATATGTATGATACTTCTGATTGACTTTGAGTAAAAAGATGTTTTTAAATAAGTATATTTCACGATTACATTTTGATGAGATTTTGTTACATTATATGATAAAGTACGCGTGGCTTGGGCGCGATTAGCATCGTGAATGCCGATGTATGCATGCGATCATTAATATATATAATCATAATTAATCTTGTTTTCATGAACGTTGTTATAGAAGTACAATGAATGAATCTGACAATGAGAGCAGGAGGAGGAGGAGGAGGTTTTGGAGCGTCAGACAACGACGGAGCAATATTTTGGGGTAAATAAATTATTTTTTATTTTACTCATTCTTTGCAAAATTATGTATATATGATTATTTAACATGAGCAATAATAATTCTTCTAAATATGTTATTCTATAAAGTGTAAGGTATTGCTTATACATATTTTTTTATTTTAGAATTCAACGTATCATATAATCACAACTCCGCCGCTACGCAACGGTGAGTAACATTACTTTTTTATTTTATCAAGATAATAGATCTGCGAGGAAATTATATTTAAGATAGATACAGGGTGTCTGGGGTAAGTTTTGACAAAGCACTTGTGTGTAGATAGAGCGGACTAAACTGAGTCGAAAACTCCTTTATCATTTTGCAATTTTCGCAATAGTTAACAAGATATTAATTACTAAAAATTGCCGAATATTGGTCTGCAATAATTTGTTCTTAAATACTATCAACTTTATAGAAAAACTGCAAGAGATAAAAATTGTTTATATTCTTCTCATAGAATTTTAAGAATTTTTTCAGAATTTTTTATCAACTTTTTAGTACTACATTTTCTTGTTTTTACCAACATGAGAAAAACAGTATTAAAAAATTCTGAAAAAATTCTCAGAACTTTATGAGCAGAAAATAAACAATTTTTATTTTCTAAAGTTGATAGTATTTGAGTAAAAAATTATTGAAAACTAATATTCGGCGATCTTTAGTAATTAATATCTCGTCAACCATATTGCGAAAATTGCAAAATAGTAGAGGATTTTTCAACTCAATTTAGTCCGCTCTATCTACACACAAGCGCTTTGTCAAAACTTATCAGACACTCTGTATATGTATGTGTATATATGTAGTGTGTATCAAACATATGTCCGCATATCTTAGGTTTAAAGCGTAAAAATATAGACAGATGTAACATCTCATGGCGAATGTAATATTGCAAAGTAAAGAATATGAAATGTGTGTATGTATGTGTTATTTGAGTATCTTATCTAATATGCTGTCTAGACAGCATGTTAAATAAGATACTTAAATAACACACACACACACACACACACACAAAAGTTGTCATATAAATAATATGGATCGTAATTTACTCGCAGAAGAAAGGAACATTGTGGCAAAGCTGAGTTTTATCGATTGCATCATTTTACCGAGATATGTAACGTGTAATTTCACACATGTATGTCCCTCATATTAAGAAACGATCGTATATGTATATACCTATCAATTAGTCTACTGCACTTTGTGATCTCTATTCTGTTGTGATAAAATCATCTTTTTTTTTATCATGAATAAATCGCACTTGTCGCATGTCCGTAGAAAACAGATCGTCAACAGGCTTGATAATATATCGGATATTGAATAATGCTCTCGATTGTATTATAAAATAAAATCGAGAAATGATTTTGCTTGTGGTATGGAATATAATATGATATTAAAAGAATTGTGAATAGAGCATTCGAATTTTTTGGGAATAATTACATAACAAGGCTTTCCAGCTTCTTAAATTATTATCAAGCTGTAAAAATTGTAACAGACAATTTATAAAATATTTTAAAAAAATATATTGGAGAAATAAATGATAACTGTGTAAATTTCTTCATAAATTCTTTTTAAAATAATTTTTTAAAAGTTTCGTGATATTTTTTGCGTTTTAAGATACTGACTAATCGATAGTCAAATTCTTTCGGTATAATTTCGTTCAAGAACAAAAAAGGAAGAGATTCTTACGGAGATGTGGTAAATGTTGGATAAAGTTCGCAATGCGGATAACTTCCAAACTGGAAAGTTTGTGCGAGCTGTCGCGAACGCTTTCAAGTGTACTCTGTGGCTTTCGATCGACGACAGGAAATATTAGTATCGCAAGCTCGTATCGAATTTTCGCGTGATAACTCCTCGTATTCGAATATTACAGTTGACGTCGCTGCGCGAATCGAGATAAAAGTTTTGCTATTGAATATACCACGGGAATAAGATGAAGAAGGCGAAAGGGACGTCTATTAAATCACAAGTATTTTGCTATGTTACTTATATTTCATATAAGTGATACAGCACAAAATTAGTATGTACATGGTAATACTGATAATTCCGGAGTTTACTTAGAATTTGTATAAATTAGTCTTGATAATTTTAAGAAAATGTTTTGAAATATTAAGACACATGAGAGAAATATTGTGAAAATTATGTTACATATTTAGAAATTTGGAGGAAAAAGATTCAGAAATCCTGAATGTAAACTGCACAAATAAATTATAAGTCATTCAAAAATTATTTCCTTTTTAAGGAGAAAATATTAAGCACTATTCAGACAAAAGATAACAAATCTCTAATAGTATCTTCCTTATAACGTACTTAGAAATTTGAAAAAATATATATTGGGAAAAGAAATATACGAATAAAAGTTTTATTACATAAATAACTGAAATATTATGACAATTTTATTTTTTTTATTCTGGAAACGAATAAGTGGCGTGTTGCAAATATTCTGACAAATATGAATCAATTTTAAAACAAATAATTTATACGATTCTGAACGATGCAGCGATGGCGGTCATAAAATTATGAGGAGTCCATGCTCTTTCGGTTAATAATTAATTACGATTTCTGCTTGGTTCGTGTAGAAGCGAAATTAATGCGAAAGCAGCGACGTAATGAGCTAGTCGACGAAGCCGAACGCGTAAGTAAGTTAAAGCACTCCTGGATTCAAAAAAGTCCGACTTGTATATGCACATACATGTATACATATACATATAGGTATATACACACGTACACACAGGTTATACTTTTTCTTTCTTTTCTGTGGTTGTTGAACGTGCCGGGCGTTTTAAGATAAAACTTTTTTGCAAAAGCTTCTTTTGCTACGTAGTTCGAACTTTCTTCGTAAAATTACGACAGATGACTTTTGACCGTGTTCTTGCACTGTGTATTGGGATGTATGACATTTCGGAGTACATAAAGAATCGAGTGTATACATGCTTTTATAAAAGCGACACGTATTTTTAACGCGAATTTAATATTAAATGTGACTAGTTAAATATGAAGATCTCATGAAAATACTTGTTAATTTTATTTAATTTAATTTTATTATTTTAATATATTTCTTCTCCTTTATTTTATTTTACTATTTCAATCGTAAACCCAAAAAAGCTAATAAAAATATATATCGAATACCCACAGAATCTTGTTATCGGTTTTATAAATGAGTCTCTCTTGTCCATTCATTTTATATACAAGGATTAGCTTGAAATTAATAATACATCTTCCACAAATTCACAATAAAATTTTTTTGTAAAAAATTGTATTATATAGTATGTATGAAGTTGATTTGAGATCTGATTATGAAAAGATTTTCATGAACTAGCAAATTTTATCATTATTAAAGTCATTATTAAAGTAACGCCTTTCTCAAAGTCGCAATAAATACATATTCAATATTAGAATAAAACTAGTCTCGGCACAAAATTAGCGCCGAAAGAATACAGTTTTTAAATTAAAGTAATTCCTATATTATACACATCATACATACACACACACACACGCGCGCACGCGCAACTAATTAGAACTATAAGAAGTAGTATTTTGTTCTTAAATCGATCTAATAATTATTGTTATACTGAAACTTGTTAAACAACAAGATTTGATATAATGATCATTTTAATAGATTCATGTACCAATTTCGAAGTTAATTGTTCGAATAAATGATTGAATCGGTTTTAGGTATTGACATTATAGAACATTAAAATACTGTATCACTTTGTTCATTCGCACTCGTCATTGGAAATTTTAATTCCGGATGATTTTGCGAAAATCCGATTGCTAAATTAAATCGTGGCAATTAGCTGATTGCATAGAGTGCCGTCGAATCATCGAGGGCACCGAGTACGCTCTGCGAATATCGAAAAATATATATAGAATACCCACAGAATCTTGTTATCGGTTTTATAAATGAGTCTCTCTTGTCCATTCATTTTATACACAAGGATGATTAGCTTGAAATTAATAATACGTCTTCCACAAATTCACAATCAAATTTTTTTTTAAAAAAGTTGTATTATATAGAGTATGTATGAAGTTGATTTGAGGTCTGGTTATGAAAAGATTTTCATGAACTAGCAAACTTTCAAATAATAAGTTTGATTAATTATTCAATATTGAAAATAAAATACACAGTTCTTCTAGAAGTTAATTAATTATTTATTGAAAATAAAATAAAATAATTTGGAAGATAAAATTAAGCTTTTTATGCGAGATTATGTAAAATAAAATTTATTTCTTATTTAATTTTTTAATTGATATATATATATAGAAAATATTTTCGTTTTCAATTTTTTATTAATGAAAGATAATGAATACCACTCGTATGAAGAGCAAAATATAACGACATGACGAGACTTGATCATGTTATATCATTCCGTCTTGTTAAACGAATGAGCGTGATACGAAACCTGCGTTTCAGTTGGGCAATATTCAAATTTCCCTTGACGAGGATTTTAATGAAATCCAAGAGAACCGTGCATATGATCCTTCCTCTCAGCTCGGTGGAATAATCGCCGGCTTAATGCGCGCTCACAACCGACTTTACCTCCAAGTCTGGATGTTAGTTCTTCTCCGTGCTGCCGCTCGCGAATTTTAATCGAGAATCGTAGTAGCTCGAACGCGTACCAGAAGTTACGAATAGAAGGGAATGGGAAGAAAAGGGCTTTAACTTCGCTCCGAAACTGGATTTCCTCGAGAAACTCGGACTCATTTTCTACAAGCGATTCGTCGAAAAGTCGCTGCGAGAGTTGCTTATTTTAAAAGCGTCGGCAGAACGGAACGTTTCAACGATTATGAGAAGAAATCTTGCTCTTATTACAGACATTTGAAGAAAGCGCACTTCGTCATTGAGTTTTATATAATATCATGTTTCCAAAATGAAGATAGTCTAAATTAAAACACTTTTAGTATCTATCAAAATTAAAATTAAATACTTTTAACTTTTAAAAATCACAATAAGATTATCAGAATATATTCAGAATATTGTAGAATTGTAATTATATAACAGCTATATTTACAAACTATATGAATATTTAGCTATATGAAGAGCATTCACATTTAAGTTATAATTTAATAATTGTACAAAAAATAAACAGGAACACAGCAGTGTGTGTGTAAGTTATACTATTTTTAACTAGTCTCTCTGGTTTCCAATATAAAACCGGCGCTCGTTTTGGCAACTTTTACATTCCTTGCGAAAAAATCTTTTCACTGCATACGGATACAAAAGTTGCTGGAACAATAACGCTGGTGTACTTAAAGAGAGTCTATGTTGAAAAATAATATGACTCAAAACAATGAATAAACGAAAAAGGGCTACGAGCCAGTTATAATGGCTCTTATAACTGGCTCGTAGCCCTTTTTCGTTTATTTATTGTTTTATTCAGATCGAGCCATATTAATAAAAATTATATGACTCATGTTGCTGTGCTTCTTTTTGCATATTCGTTAATTTAAATGTAAATATTTATCTTAATAATATTACCTTATGTAAATAAATATGTTGTCTTTTGTAAACATTAATTATCAAAGCATAACCTGGATGGAAATTACGACCTGGCGCTATATGGGCCCCATCTATTTTTCCACGAGTTAATGTAGGCGCTATTGGAAGGCTAGCCTGGGGCTATACTGGGCGGTAACGGTAATAATGACCAGCCCCAATATTGGGAAACTTTCTTGGCCCTGGTTCGCGATGCGCTGTAGGCCCAATATTGGAAAATTGTCTAGGTCCTGGTTCACGAGGTGGTGCCGCTGAAATTTGAGGAAACTGTCTAAACTTTGATCACGAGGCAGTGTGTTGCCTCAAGATATTAAATCTGTCTAGTCGCTATCTAGGAAGGGACAGGGTAATCTAGTTAGATTTAAAATAAATTTTAAACGCATAATGCGTTGTCTATAATTCACGGAGTAAAAAGTAAGAGTAAGAAATTGACCAATCACAGTCGATTGTGGGAAGAATACTGTCGTCGATATATCGACTGTGATTGGTCAATTTCTTATTCTTACTTCTTACTTCATATTATCGAATAACATTAGTTATATTAAAAAATGGTTATTATCATGGTAGAAGTATAAGGGTATGCTCAATCAGTGGTAGACCACTGCGCATGTATCGAGCATACGTCACATTCGGCCAGCCTTCGGTTATATCCGGAGCGGTTCGTGTTAATGTAATATGGTTGCTATGTCACCAATACATATGCAGCACATGCCGAATAAATTCTGTAGTGCAAAGTCGAGTGATTTCACATTCAAAATACATTGTGCGGTTAAAGGATGCGGAAGTTATCATCATAAGACAAAAAAATGAGTCGGATTGAAAGAAGTCGGAAAATTTTTCGAATTGAAAGGCATGCTTAAAAGCATACGTTCGAATTTTGCACTTAATGATGATGTATGCTTGCTATATATTTTGATTGGACAGTGGTCGTGGCCATGCGCAAGAACATACCTTTATACTTCTATCATGGTTATTATGATCCTGTCTCATCGGGAGGGCGTTGGTTAGCTCCCGGCTAATTTTTTTATCTTAGCATTCGAGCATAATTCTGTCTAGCGCCTAGATGAAATACTAGATAGCGCCCGGCTAGATTTTTGATACTGGCGTGCCACGATCTTCCCCACAGGGCCCAATATAGAACATTAGAATACCCAGATATATTTCCACTCGGGAATATAAATATTTTACGGGAATTAATATATTTTGATATGTTTGATTACGAATTTATTAAACAAATTATGCATATAGTTACGATTATCGTAAACTGGACATTATATCGTTTTGTGGTTATATCACTTAATATTTTTTTATTATTTATAAATATTTCAAAATTTCTTATTTTCATTAATAAGAAAAACTTAAGATAAGGCAAAATATAAAAATAAAGGAAATTTGTTTCTCCATTGAGCAATGCAACATTACCTTAACGTTATTATTCAATATTAACCTAGAACGTCGTGAAACTTTAATGAAAAGCGCATTACGCGGAAAGTCCCGCGTGGTAAGCCCGACAAGCTCCAACTCGAGCGTCTGTTTCCAACTACATAGATCGGCTTCGCCGAGAGGTGTGACATCTGTGCATCGCGTGTCCTCTCTTTACTAAGTTAATTATACTTCCAAATTGCACTTTATTTGCCTATTTACAAGCACTTTGCCAAGTTTCGTATGTCCAATCCGCAGTGGTGCGCTATATATGTATATAACATACAATATTGTGACAAGAAAACCTGCTAAGTATTATATATGGGCTGGCATCATCGCATTATATGTTAAATGTAACGTCTCGTGAATTAAGTTTTTAATAACGAAATTGTTTAAAAAAATTTGTTATCAAATTTAAAAATTAAATTTACAAAAAATATATACATATATGCTAGATATATAAAAAATATATACATATATGTATATACATACACTGAAAAAAAGATTGGCTGCTGCAGCCAATTAAAAATGCTATGTCATATTTTACCATCTAATTTGCTGTAGCAGCCAATCTTTTTTTTTCAATGTATAAAATTTACGGATAAAATTCTGAAGATTTTTATGGACATGTAAAAAATTCAAAAACGTCAAGAAACTTTAGAATTTTATCCGACATTTCTTATACATCTATCTTTGGCATGCATATTTATTACATTTAATTTTTATATTGACTCTCGATTGATCCACAGTATTTATGCTGTGTGTAATATATTTAATATTGTAGATAATTATTTATTTTCTAAGAGTAGACACTGTCTCTATTCTGGATAAAAAATCAAATCGCGAATGATATTAGAACCTCATTATTGCGCGTTTACGATTTTGTTAATTCAAACTCGGGAAAAGCTGTGCTTTTACGGTTAAGCTGTGCTCGAAATATTCAGCCAGGGCCGCCTCTTTTCTGTTATAGTGCGACCTTTCGAGCTTGAACTTTCCAACAATTAACAGAGTCTCGCTCAGCAAACTAATTGAGTTTTCCTTCCAATTATCTGCGGCCCCGCCCGACAATTACTTTTATATCCGTCTCTCTCTCTCTCTCTCTCTCTCTCTCTCTCTCTCTCTGTTTTTTTCGTATCGTGTTCTTTGTCGATTTCGTATTTTCCAATCGTCTCAAAGTCCATCGTAAAGTAAACGGATCCGCGAATACCCAAAGGATGGTAGCCTAAGCTAACCTGACCGAGGTTAACTTCTTTACCGAGTTTAGATAAGAGGGATCGGGGCTAAAGTCGCAACCACCGTCTGGGCTGTTCAATTTCTGTTCTTTTTTTCTTACCGTTCTATTTACGATCATGAAGAAGATTGTGCGGTTCTTGCCGAATCCTCTAGCGGAGGAAGTAGAACGACGACCGAGAACAATTCTTAAGTCCTGAGAGTTCAATAGATCAGCGATAAGACATTTCCGATAACCGATATACATATATACTACAAAATCACGAATTGGGATTCCTGAAAAAGAGGCTGAAACGTAGTAAAGAATATCCGATAGAATTAATGATAATGTCCATGAGTTGAACCAGACAACTTTTGAATAACGGTATAAGAGAAATTGAAATAAATTCATTTGGCATATTTAAAATTAAAACATATGTCTGTGGTTAATGTCCAGTTATTGTAGAATTTATAAAACTTTTTCTTTGTGATAAATTTTGCATAATTTTTAATTTCAATTTTTTTAATTTCAATAATTCTAAAGTTAACATTTTTAATTTGAATTTGAACTAACGAATTAAATTTGAATATTATACATTCAATGATACTATGAAAGTATAATATGACTAAAATATGGATAGAAAAAATATCAAACAATAAACTTGTTATTTTCATATGGAAATTAAACATAAAAAAAGATTAACATTACAAATCGCGTAAAGTAATTAATTGCGGACCAAACAATTTATACACCGAAAGGATGACGATTCGTTATTCTCATTATAAATGGACCACAAAATAATTACGCTGAGAGATACGATTAACAGTGTCAGCATTCTCGGTGCGGAGCACGCATGTAATGACCACGCCGGTCGTGATCGCGACACGTTGGAGGGGGGGAAAGGATTAAGTGGGAAAGCGACGTAACGCGTGCGAGCCGTCACGGGGGGAGAAGTAGTAAACTTTGCGAGAGTGTGCGACGTACACACGCGTGTGTTGCTCGCCGAGAAACACGAGACAGAATCACGAAGCACTTTGAGTCGGCACGCTCGTGAGCGATCATCCTCCTTCATTCATTTCGCGCGATCACGCTCTCAGTTGGTGAACGTGGCTCGTGGATCGCGATCGATTGCGTATTTTGAGTTAATATCTCGACGACCTAGTGTTTTGAAAGAGCGCGTCAGCATGCCGTTCTTCAAAAAACTCCGCAGATTTTCCCGCCATAAAAGTGAGTTTTTTTTTCGATTGTTTTTAATTCGATTAAATGCAAAATAAAAGTACGAAGTTTGTTTTTCTCGATATTATTTTTTATGTCAATATATGGAAAGAACGATTTGCATCTGAAAATAATTTTGTTGAGTTATTAAAACAATTACGTAGGAATTTCAAGCAATGCTCTACAAAAAGTTTTTATATTCTAACAACCAGTTTGAGCATCCTATACATAATTATTTTGATTATTTTGTCCAACAAAATTATTTTCAAATCTGTCTAGCTAAATTATTAGATACTTTAGCAAAATCGTCATTTTGGTATAAATTGTTCAATTCTAGTCTGCAATTATATTACGTAATCTGTAATTTTTTTTTTATAATTCTCTTCACTTGATGCGAAATTAAAGTTTGACTCTTATCGCATTCTACGTGATAAAATTGAAATTATTATAATCTTCAACGTATATATATAAGTTCTTATTATCTTCTACAATATTATATTTTGAGACAGCAATTTTAAATTCGTTATTTCAGTATACGACATTATTTTCATCTAATCAATAAAAAATTCTAGTCCGAGGTCGTTTTTATTCGTCGCCCGACACTCTCGATACAACGTGCGACGCTATTTCCTCTCGGCTCCCGTCTCGCTAAGTAGCACATCTCTTCGACTAAAGTCGTTCGTAATCGAATTTCGTCCCGGGACGAGAGGAGAAATTTTCGAAGCGCTGCTTGACGGCGCGCTTCCTTTAAGGACGCGCGCCTCGATTCGAGGACCATCGCCTCGTCTTAATGTAGTTTCGAACTGATTGGGACATGCCGTTCCCTCGGGAGACAGCGAATCAGCATTTGCGGTGTAATTTGCGTGACAACGAGCTCAGCTACTGTCGAATGAAACACTTCCAAGCGACGCGATTTTCCCCGCTGATTATCGCGCATCGACCGTCGTAATCAATGTAACGGTGTTATTGAAGACTGACATTGATTCAAAGTACAGTTGGAAATACAACCAAATCACCGATTACGGTGAACAAACTCGATTGAGTAGTTAAATGGTTATGGTTATTAAACAAATAGTAATTGTGATTAATGCTGTAACTAATTAGAGCTGAACTTAGCAATCCGTGTGTAAATTTCAGGCATATAATAGCTTTAATAGATTAAATCACTTAAGTGAAATAATTCTATTTGCTTTTGGCTAAGGTAATATCTTTTGCAATAAATAATTTACATATTATTAAGATGCTTATTATCATTATTAAAATTAACGACCAATCTATAAATTTAAGACATTAATATTTCAGCTGCGTTTCAAGTTCGACAAACTGAATAGGCGCGCAGTTTATAAAGACTAAAAAAATGTATTTGCAAAAATTTGCATATTAATATTATTAAGCTTTAACCGGAAAATAGAATTGTTTCTTTCAATTAATTTTCGTTGGTTTAATTATAATAATAGATTTATTATAATAATAAATTATAATAATAAATTATAATTATAATTTAATTATAATAATAGATTTAATTAATACGTGCTTTATAATTTTTATATTCGATTAAACATGATGTAACGTAAGATAATACTTTATTAGGGGGATATTAATATAATTTTATTCTTTTATATTATACAGTCGATTAATATATGATTCATGATTTTTACATTTAATTAATAAAAACGTAACATAACGTAGAATAATATTTTATTAAAGTAATGCTAATATTTTTTTAAATAAAATGTTTTAATTTATTCAGAAATTGTTCATAATTCGGACACTATCAAACAGTTCTTTCCCCGAATATTAGATAAAATTTCAATAAGTTTTGAATGTTTTATTTCGGATGTTATATGTGTTAAAAGAATAACATTTTTATTTACAGGTCTTTACTTATTTTAATATCTGGTTAAATGTTTTCACAGAGATTGAAGGATAAATTATGCAAGTGTAATTCTGACGCACAAATTAAAAATTATCTCGTGCAATTGTTCGCTAAATTATTGCTCTCATACGTTACGGTCGTTAATTTTTGCGTAAATGTAAAAAATCGCACGCAGTTTTGTCCCGATTTTATCGTGAGATTTGCGTCGCGCAATCCCTGTCTTACTGTGGAACAAACAACGCGTATATCGAATGTGATGAAATATTGAAGTCGCGTATACGCTCGTTTGTGAAGATACGAGTGCGACGTATTGTACATTGTGCGTTGTTGCGCATTCTATTTTACAGTGACAACGCCATGTTTACAGTTGTCAAGCTATTCGCGTACATCAATTCTCACTGCATTCTCGCGTTCGGAATAAATATCGGTCAATATTTATT
This sequence comes from Mycetomoellerius zeteki, assembly GCF_001594055.1. Taxonomy (NCBI): domain Eukaryota; kingdom Metazoa; phylum Arthropoda; class Insecta; order Hymenoptera; family Formicidae; genus Mycetomoellerius; species Mycetomoellerius zeteki. The sequence goes on along the minus strand of NW_017256393.1, from coordinate 2,776,512 downwards.
GCGGGGTGTTTGAATTCCTCAAAATACACGTTCCGTTGAAATATAGTGCTCTGAAAATAATAACGCGAATGCGAATTGCGCAATTATGACGGGAAAATCCAAATATTTCTAAAAATTGATTATTTGGCTGGAAAACTAATATTTATTGATTTTAATTAAGATAATATTATTTTTCTCCTTGATATCTATTTTATTTTAGTAATTTTCAAATTCAAGTATTTTTACAACTAATTTCGAGAGAATCGTGATGAAAGGAAATCGCGATTGGATGTAAGATAAAGAATTCTAATTCATCACTGTTCAAAGATAAATTTAATAAAGAAACATCAGAAAGGAAGAATTTAATCAAGTATATAAAACAATAAAACGTATTTTTCTCTTTTTGATTGAAAGATGACTTATTACATTGCTGCGATATTCAATAACTTGCGCTACAAAGAGTTAATTGAGCAACGCGTACGAGATCAACGAGATCAGAAACAACATGTCTGCGTTTCTGTCAACGGTATTTTTTTGCATTCAATATATACGGTATCTTATAATTATACATCGTTATTGCGCACGCGTAATTTCCTTTCACTTATAATGGTTAGATGTCCGTGGATTTTTAAAATAATTTTGTACGAGTATTTTTACTAATTTATATTTAACGACGATAATTCGGCGCCACGATGTTTCCTTGTGCAGTTTCCTACTCTGCAGTTTCCTTGTACCATGTAATTTTCTTCTGTCTGCATGCAGCTACTTTACATAATAAATACAGTTTTCACTTTTCGTCAATCGTGAAGTTCTGTCAGAAATCGGTCGATAGTGTAATTCGTCGATCGTAATCTCGCTTCCTCGAATTTGTAATAGCAAGAGTTCAATTATCATTATTAATCAGTTATTAGCAAGAGTTCAGTTGTTATTATTATTATTCAGTTATTAATCAGTTATTTCAGTTTTATTTTAAAAGAAATATTGTTGATCTCGACATTACTATAAGAATTTCTCGGAAAATTTAGAAATGTTGGAACAAATATTTCTTCTAGAAAATTCGGATATATGTTCCCTTAAAGAAAACGACATATATAAAATGTTTATTTGTCCGTTCCTTTGTGATGTCTCTTGCCTCTGACAATTTATATGTAATATATATTTATCAGAAAATTGCGTATTGCGATTATTATTAAATTTGCTTTTTATTATTAGTATTAATCATTTAAATATATTTTAATTGTTATTAATGTATGAACATAAAATGTATATATATGACAGTGCAGTTTTCTAAGAAAAGTGTGAGATTTATATAAAAACGGAGGAATATAAAGAAAGGAATATAATATAAATATATACGTAAATTTTTTATTAGAAAATTTATTAGTTTAACTGTGCTTTTTATCAGGGAAAGTTTATTTTATATTTCAATCTTATACCTTAAGATTTTGCTTTTTCCTTTTCGTTTTTTAAATTACATAAATTTCGTTCTAGCTAGAATATGCTTCCATTTTTCCAGCAACACAATGTCTACGATGCGCCACAGCGGTGCATCAGTCAACAAATTTACAGTTCGCGCATATGCTTGCATGTGCTCGCGAGTTTACATTATCTGATGTCGTCGTTTATTCAAATACACGCGAGCGTGCGCGTTCATCATTTCGGTGACTGGAGTTCCGTCCTTTTCGGCGAGCTGCACTGTTAGAATATCGCTTATATTGCGTGTCTGTGTGACCTGATGGAAATTCATTTCCCATCTCGAAACGTCGCCGTTAACCTTTATGGTCTTGAAGCAGTAGCAAAGTAATAGCACTCGCAAGAAGTAGATTAATCAATGTAGCGTTCGCCTTTGTGCAGCTGCACGAGCGAGTCGACGTTATAAAGCGCCCAAAAATATTACGAATAAAATGAGAGGAGAACGGTTAATTTTCTCGAAAATTTATTTTTTTTTATATCATAAACGTTAATATTTGCATACATATTGCTGGGATAAATTGAAATAAATAATAGTATTATAACGGACATCATTTGTGCTTCATTAAACTTGATGATTAAATAAAGGTACAGTAAATAACGAATATGTTGACCTATCAATTAATAGAAGCTACATTAATTGTGTTTTGCAGAATTAATTAAATTTAAAATTATTACGAAAGAATAATAGGGTCTATGTTAGAAACAGAAAGAAAGAAACGAAGTAAGAATATATAGAGCCATTTTTACTGTGAAAATCGATTTTATCGTATTCAGTATGAATTTCACTAAAAATTAAATAAAAATTCCGATTAGAATATATTCGAGTTTAATAATACTTTCAATGTCCTATTTTTTATTATTAGGGAATTATATTTATTACTGAAATTTTAAAATTATAGATTGGACTTATTTTCAACATTCTGGATTATGAAATAATTCAGAATATTGAGTTAATTTTAGAAATTTCGGATTATCGACAACTTGAAATTTATTTTTAGAAAGATTATTTAACCAGCAACCTAAGATTATCGATTAATCTATATTTTTCCTTTTCACTGATCTTCTTAAAACCTGAGGCCTTAAACTTTTCCGTCCTGAAAATAACATTGCGCATATAGCAGTTGAAATCCGGCGATGAAATCTGGAGTCACGTTCGTGGAAAAGTTTAGTGCAGACAGCTTAAGGGTTGTAAATGTTTAGGGGTGCAGCCCGTTGCGGCTGAAAATTTCAAATCCCTTATCGTACATTTTGCTCGATTTCTTGGGCAGCAGCCGAGAGTTTTCTTTCGGGTTCTCGCTGCGAAGAAGGATTTACCGGCGAGATTGAGATTTCATGCACATCTCGGTATCGTTAACCTTAATCTTATTCTTTGCCGTTACGTTGTACGGAAAGTGTACACTATAATTTATTGTGTATATTATATTGTTTAAATATGATCTTATAAAAATTAAATTGTCTTCGAACGCCTTTTTTTTTAAATAATTGTTATTTTTCTAAGACTGATTTTGCTCATTTTATTGTAAAACTCGATTTATGACTACAAATTTAATTTTCTTATAATTTTTAGTGCGAGATATAATATTAACTCGTCAATTATTGCATTGTATTGCTATAGATTTGCTTTTTTTATAATATTAGTTATAACATTTTTTTCTTTTGTTTAAGTAGTTTTACCATCTAAAACGTGTACTACAAAACAAATTCGTAAATTTCTAATTTCAAAAAGCAATTTTAACTTGTAACACGCACGCACGCACGCACACACACACAACTAACATATTGCTTAAAAGAATTCTAGATTAATAACGCTTAAAAGAAATCTATCTCCGTCAAATGTTTAATTTTCTTTCTAGATTCGCGTTAATTTTTCCAGACCCGCGGACCGATCAATTTTTCACATTCTATTATTAGTGAAGATAATAGTGCAAGTGCGTTCACGACAGGCTTCTTCGTTGAGGCGAGAAAGATTAATGTCGCTCTCCTTCCGCTCTTCAGATAACGGCAGAAGCGGCAGAAGTGAGTTTATTTGTTGGATGCGTTTCGTGTTTCAGACGATTTTATTTCACTTTAACGATAAATAATGGCGTACTTCATACTGCCATCGCGAAATTGTATAATTTATATCCGCCTTTTGCATGTCTATTGCAATATTTGTGTGCCGATTATATCATCCTCAGTGAACATTACAAAATATTATTGCGCTTCAGGCGACTTTTAAATCTAGCAAGCAATATGCATCGTTGCATATTAGATAACGAACGAGAATATGCGTTGTGGTCTTGTATTAATGCAATTAGCATAATCGATAATCATATGTGATAGTGGGTGATTAACCCTTCATTTGCATTATACTGTATAAGTTATGTAAACTCTTTCTCTATCTCATATTTTACTGATATATTATTAATTGCTTTGCATATCAATTGATTTTTATTTTAAGTATAATATTATATAATACACACAATTTTTATATGAATTTTTCTTGGGAATTATTGCGAATTGGGGATTAAAGATATTTTAAAATTGTACAATATAAATCGTATCTGAAATTCTTTAAAATTTTATGAAAGATTAATTAATTTTTAAATTAAATTAAGAAATTAATAAGCTGTATCATATGACTCACGATATACTAAATAAGAAAAGACAGTAAATTTATTAATTATGCAGCGCAGTAATTGTTGCATAATTAATAAATAATGTGCAAAAGTAATAAATAATATACGGATATTTTTTTCTAGGAGTAAAAATATGAATAGTTTAATAGAATTAATTTATTAAACTATTAAAATTATTAAATTATTTAGATTTTTATTTCTAAAAAAATAATCATTATTTTAATTTTGCATCAATTACGCTGAACTCATTTTTGCCGTCTTTTTTTAATATAAAAAATTGATTATAGATAATTAAATATGTACACAGTTTATACTAATATACGTATATTCAAATTAACGGCATCTATATAACTAAAAGTGAAAATATTTATTTTTTTCTTGTTATATTTTCAATTTTCGTTTTTTAGTTCCTTATAAAAATGCATTACGAAAAATGCTACTGGATCTGTCATTATTTTTTTCATATCTATTAATAGAATGTCGTACTAACTTCATGGATAGGTACTCAAAAGTGGGATTTATGTAGTTAGCACGACATTCTATCAATAAAAATAATAGCAGTTTTAGTAGCACTCTCTCTCTCCCTCTCCCTCTCTCTCTTTCTCTTTCTCTCTTCATAGTTTTACAGTTTCTTATAAAAATAAAAAAAGTTCCGCATTTTTTAATATATTAAAAAATCAAAATTGAAAATTTGGCGTGTTAACTTCCCAAATTTAACATGATACTTCCTCTAAAATACAAGAAAAAGATAAATATTTCCACTTTTGATTACTCAAAAACAGTTTCGAATACATTTAGCAACTCTCACAATTAGCTTAACATGAATGATGAGCAAAACTTATTGCGAGACTATGCAGTTAATATGTACATGTCAATAATGCATGCGCAATAAAAAATTACGATCGATCTTTATTCGACTAATTGTAAGAGTGAATTCTCGAAGGCCTCGAGATTCGTCGATATAGCGAATCGCGCGGATCAAGTTCAGTACGCGTTGCTTCGTATTACAAAACCTATCTGTGGAGTTTCGACGCATTTGCGTCGCATAATATTTATGTTATTATCATGCTAAATTGCGAAAGTCTCTTGCGTTCATAAAGTAGCGGGTTATGAGATTGACCTACACAAATTAGTAAAGGCGATTATAATCGTTACGCATCGTAATATATTTTATCGGTAACTAGTTCAATCCGTCACTGGCAAAATTTCGCTAGTCATCGGGTACACAGTTAAATTTTTAATGTCTTTTTTTAACAAGGACAAAGTACGTCATGTGGCGCTTATAATGTTTACAGAATGTTAGTGAGAGGTTTAAAATATTATTCTAACGTGCATTTTTATGAAAAAAATAAAACTTTGGAAATTTAATGGAACCAATTTAATGGAAGATTATTGATTTTGTTTTGGTTATTTATGAGAAATTATTAATATGAATATTATTAATCAAACAAATATTAATGGTTTCTCTTAACTTTTCTCGTGTTTGGTAAATATTCATAAATTGAATATAATAATCGTATATAATGTTAATTTAAATGACTGCGATAATTAGATAATCAGAACGAGATTCGTTAGATCACGAAGATGCTCGACATGTATTACAACCAGGACTAACAAAACGAGTATAACCATAGAGAACTACTGGTAATTTTCGTTAATGTGCGAGATTGGCGATTATTCAACACGCGCGACTCATCTGTCTATCAGTCAGTGCCTGTGACGCGGTACATCAAAGGGAGTGGAGGGGAAATCAGTATGTTTGACAAGCTCGTCGGCTGGAAATATATTCAAATAGCAAGTGTAGCGACAAGGACGTCGTTGGCGGTCGCGTCACATCGACGAAATTAATCTGGCGTTAGCACATCTGAGGTTGATAATTCATGTATCGTACGACCAAAGCCTTTTCAAGCCTGTTGATTGGCTGCAGGACACAGGTCCTCGGACTCTTCTGTTCTATAGCCAATCAACATATTTAAAAAGTTTATCGACACATGAAATATCAGTCTAAAGTGTATAAACGGTAATCTTCGAACTACAGAAAAACATCGACATTTCTTTGTGAGTGAAGCTAAAAATTAAAAGAAGGTTACAGAAAAAGAAAAGTGAAAAAGAAAGAGATACGACTGAATTTAGAGCTGTTTCTCAACAGTAGAGACAAAACCTCTACAGGATTCAAGGATGATTCTTTCTTACAAAACATTTAAATAAAAATCTAATTATGAGGAGATATGAAGTTAAAAGATTATGTTGAATTAAAGTATGGTTCAAGATTGCTGAATGAAGTTAAAGTAAAAAATGAATATGTAAATAAGAACGAGTAGACAATTTTAGTAATTGAGTTTTAATTTAATTGATGAAAATTACATAAGATACATTAAGATTATTAAAATATTATTATAATTAAAGATTCCAGTAGAAATCATTTCCGTCCGTCTTTCACATACATATTTTAGCATTAATATGCTTTATTTGTCTGCTATTCTGGATTACGTTTTTGGCTGAATATCAGAGCTTGAATTTGAAAAGGAACTGTCTCCTCCCCCGAACTTGCGTTATACAAGTTCATCCTTTAGCCATGACGTTCAAAATTTTGCCATGTCTTTCGCATACATACTATGCAGCATTATTTTGCCTCTTTGTTCTAGCTTTCGTGGATTGTCCGGCGTTTCAGTCCGACGACGTATTTCTACTTGTTCGTTCTCGCGAGAGAAAAAGGAAACGAGGATTATGAATCGATTGTGAATCTCGCGCCGAGCTTTTGTGCTTCTCCCGAGATTCTCCGTGAGAGATCAAGCACCGGATTCACTACATTCGTCGTTCTCGGTTTTTCCGCACCTGTCGTAATTCCATTATTCTAGAATTGCTACAATCCGCGCCAGCAGGATGTATAATTTTTTTCGCTTACTATGGAAAATTTTCGGGCTTTTCTCGCGCGGTATATTATTCTCTCGCGAATACTGTCCACGATATTCATGAATTGAACCATTCGTGGTTCCATTTTCGTATTCCATGGCAGTAGGAAATGAACGATTGTACGCGCTAAATTATATTTATTGTAGAATATCTATAGATCTTATATCTCTATACGCTATTTATCTTTAAATGATATTCTTGGAATTTTTATAAAACACTTTTTATTAAAAATTAAATAGTGAAAACCGAGTGTTATGCAGTAAATAACTTCAAAATGTTATATGGAAGTAAAATATTTTATATATATATATATATATATCGGTCTATCTCGGTCTGTACGTTCATCAAAATAAAGTTGACTATACGCGAAAGGCTTAAAGAGAAAATAATGCTACCGCGCGCGACGCGCCAGGTACGCTATTTGTTTGTTAGCGTTGAAGTACTATGTTGAAAGTTTTTACGAGCATAAATCTATGTTAGTTTTTACTTTCATCAGCTTTGTATACATGAATGCATAATGGGGTATCGGAGACTTAAATAGTCGACGAGGAATGACGAATGCGAATGCTTTTAATGCAGACTTTGATCGATGACTTCTTGTCGATTTTCACAGAGAACGGGTAAGCATGAGTTGACCTCGTTCCTGTTACATTTTCCGATAGGAAAATAAAGGAACTTTCTCGGTGCGATTTCGTGCCTGGAATTATAAAGAGCGCCTCTTCTGACTGTCGCCGAACTCGGTTATAAACGGCTTTTACGATAATAACGCGTCGACATCGTGAAAAATATTTTAATGCGTTACGTTTTTCTATTGTATGTAACGTATAATAAAAAATTAATGCATTAGTAATATATATAAAGGTAATAATCACACACACACACACACACACACACACACACAATAATAATAATATATGGTCAATATCGATCAAGATTCTGATCTCAATTCTAAATATTATATTTGAAAAAATGTAGAATTGGAAAAAAAAATAAAATTTTATATCAAGAAAATTGATTTTCCCTTACACATTTTCTCGTTTACATGAAATAAATTGTGGTTCACAGATCGGTGATACATTTAGGATCGATTGTATATTAGTTTTTTTCTTTCGTTATTTTTCCAATCGATCCTGCTTATACTCTCCCTTTGTCATAGTCACTATCATTTTTTCCGAATAACAGTGAACAGAACAATATGGTGAGAGAGTGAGTCATAGGTGTCCCCCGAGAAATTACTTGATTTCCACGAGAGAATTTGTGCGAAAGTTCGCCTTTTCCAGCCGTTTTTTCTTCCATCCGATCTTCTCTCACTGTTTTTTGCCCCTTTCTCTCTTCCTTTCTTTCTCTCACCTTTTTTAGCGGAAAAAGCGTTCTCGAGCCCTCCGCTACCGCGAGATTTACGGCTCTTGCGTGGCTCTTCGAGAATACGGGCATCACCGCATCCGCCTTGTAAAAACAAAGTGGCAGGGACGCACGTAGAAATTTGGGATGATTATTGAGCGAAATCATAAGATTACGTACGTGAATTCACGATCTTAGAAAAGCAAAAAAACTACGTTGTTTCGAAACGATACAATCACGAAATCTGATAAACAAGACGATGTCCTAGTGTCCTAAAAATAATTCGAACAGTTTTCAAATGTTTTTGAGTTCTTGCAAATTACTATTTTTTTCTTATTTATTGAACTCTATAAAACAGTGAAACTTTTTCTTTAATCTATATTAAATTAAAGAGAAATTATATATAATTTGTTAATCTCAATGTAATGATTACCTCATAATGTTTTATTTGGTATATCTTTATCACATTCCATTTGTGAAATGTCAAGATACATTTGACAAATAATAGGGACGGTTCATATATTTTTCTATGCGCCCCTGAAGGGCAGACCTGTTCACTTCAGCGTCGTATCTTTTTCTTCAGCGTGCTCACGTCCTAACTAAGAAGAATGGGATGCACGCTTTTTTTAATCGCGAATAAAGCATCGCGCTATTTGAATAAAAAGATAATAATACATTCATAAAAAGTTCTCATTTATTGATGAAGAATAATCAGATGGATTGGAAAATATAAACATTAAGGGGATGCTGGAGTCGCCTGTATTACCGATAAAACCAGCGTTTTTGACGTTTTTGTTCCTGTCGAATTTCTTCGTAGTGGTTTCACAGAATAAAAATTCCTTTTCCACGATTAAAATGTACATGCTGACGTATTTGTCGCTGATGTATTTTGTGTTCAAAGCTGGAAAAAATAAAAAATTACAGATTTCTTTATCCGTGTTACTTTCAGCGTTGGTCGCCATACTGAGAGAAAAATGGATAAAGAAATCTATAATTTTTTACTTTTTCCAGCTTTGAACACAATATACCAGCGACAAGTACCTTAGCATGTACATTTTAATCGTGGAAAAGGAATTTTTATTCTGTGATACCACTACGAAGAAATTCAACAGCAACAAAAACGTCAAAAACGTTAGTTTTATCGGTAATACACGCGGCTCCAACATCCCCTTAACTTTCCATATAGAAAATTTAAAAAGCTAGAATTCGTTCCGTTTAGTTATATTATGCTTTTTTATTGTTAATCTTCTTTAACACAACATACATACAGCTCTATAAGCCTGTTCTTTTTGGCTGAACTTTTGCACCAGTTCATCTTTTTTTTTCTTCTTTCCTCCTGAAGAGAAAAGGAAGAAAGATGAACTGGTGCAAAAGTTCAGCTAAAAAGAACAGGTCTTATGTTACCAATAACATAAAAAAGTTATAATTTATTGTTAGGGCAGACCGGGGCGAGTTGTTACAATTTTTGGTTAGCAATTTTTTCATACTAATGTACACATTTAAATTAATGAATATCTATGCATTGCTTCAATTACATCTTTAACTAGATAGTCAATTTTTTCTAATTTGTATCTATATCTTTAAATACTGAAAATTAAAATTTGTGCTATCGGTAGGTACATTGTAACAACTTACCTCACTGTGGAGCAAGTTGTTACATTTACAATATTATTTGAAATATATGTACAAGCAAATTCAAGATTACAATGAAATCAAACACGAAATATTTCAGAAGGAATATTTATTTTATGATATAGAATTTACAAAGATATATTATTACAAAAGTTTTTTCTTTAATTAATTATTAAAGTTAACGTTGAAAAGTCATAAAATTGATATTATGAGCATTTGCTGCTTTTTTTAGAGACAGGCGGCTATCTTTAACTTCCTTTGCCATTATCGCATACGTTTCTACATTTACAGAGCTTTTGATTGTCTTTTTTTTGTAAGATCGCACCATTCCACAGACTTTTATAAGTCGCTAGACTGCTGATTCAATATGATAGACAGAGATAAACCTGATTCCGAGCTGTCCTTGTTTCAGTTCATATATGCGTATGTATGCGTCCTGTCTGTGAATATCACGTAAATTTATGTGAAAACACTAACGTTATTATCCGTGTGATTTATACATGTGAGAGTGATCACAAATATGGTGCTGCCCAGCGCTATCTTCAAACATGGAGACAAAGTCTATTTATAGAAGTCTGTGCATCATTCTGTAGAAAAAAAAGATTGTTTTCAATGATAAGTTGTTACACTGTAACAATCGGTCCCGAAGCGTAACAATTTGCCCCAACCTTCCATTTTCGATTCGAAAAAATACAGATCGAAAACCAGTACATACATCGATTCAAACAAAATGTGTTATTGGCTACGTTTACACCGTGCATTTAGGCCGCGGCCTATACAATAGATGTCTTTGTTTAGCCTGTATATTAAATAAAGATACCTATCGTATAGGTCGCGGACTAAACGCACGGTGTAAACGTAACCATTATAATCAAACGTATATAAAAGAAATATACAATAGAATAATCATATACTTCTAATATTACTTCTAATATCTTATATATACAATAATAAAAGCGATTTATACAATGAAATATTTACTTTTAATAGTGAAAATCAAGAAAACGTACGTATAAGCGTCTTCTAGAATTCGGCTAATATGGCGGCTAAACTAATTGTAAGTTGTAGAGTATCATAAGAAAGTGGCAATTAAAAAAACTAACTGTAACAACTTATCCCGTGTAATAGCCCCGTTCTCTCCTGATACAAGGTAAATCCATCAAAAATTTAAATACTTTTTTTATAATTTTTACTATCACTATATAATCATTTTAGAAGAAAGGCAAAATTAGAGGTTGTCTTCGAGCTGTCACACGAGTTTCCATCTGCAATGCGTAAAGGAATACTTAGCTGCTTGACAAAATGGCTCCATATAATACCGTATTAACTAATTACACGAAGCG
>NW_017256393.1:2700713-2765193 GCF_001594055.1 Mycetomoellerius zeteki | reverse complement strand
GGTCTGTGAGATCTCGAAATTGAGGAGAAAGAGAGAGAGAGAGAGAGAGAGAGTGAGAAAGACGATACCAACTGACTATACTTCCTTCCGCAGTAAGGAAATGCCAGATCGAGCAGACTCGATTGTTGCATCAGCCGGCGTCAGCGTGCATTCCCGTTGAGTCCAATTATCCCTTCTCCGCCCGCGAGCGTTCTTTTCTTTTCTCCTCCTCGTGACTGTAATCGGCCTTCCTCTCAACCTCGCAAGACGACGACGACGACTCGTTATACTTACACACTTTCAACCCTGAATTCTTTCGCATGTCTGGCCTTTCCATCACGAGTGCCCGCGCCGGACTTGTATCAGCCGGTCTTGGACATGCATCTGACTCGTCTTTTTCATATGCATGCAAGCGCACACGTTCACCTGTAGCCGGTTAACGGTCGCGAAATTTTTCTTATTCTCTCGGATCTTTTGCCCTCTCTTCCTTTCTCTTCTTCTTGTTCACGATAAATTTTTCTTCGCCGTGCATCTTCCTCCGCTTTTATATGTATGTACATATATGTCTGGACGACACGCGAGTCCGCTCTGTACATCTTGCTATTCGGCAACAACCCGCGATGTCAGTTCGTAAAATTTACTCAAGAAAAAGATAGGAAAATTCAGAGATTGTAGGGAAGGAAAAATCGCTGAAAATATTTACTTATTTTTTTAAATTACATCATGTCATTCTTATGAATTTAATGAATTTAATCAAATAGTATTAATACCATTAAAATATTTTTTAAATTAATAATATCTAATGAAAAAAAAGCAATTGTAGAATTTTAATTCTATCAATTTTTGATAAACGATTTTCTAATGAGGAAATTTATCATCTTATAATGCTAAATTCACGTAATGTCAAAATTAAATTTGTTTAATTTAGTTTATTTTAAAGCTTTAATTAAGGTTATGATATAAAAAAAAACTTAAACAGTAAGACGTAAGCAATAAGTAAATCAACATTGATTTGCTGTTGTTTACATTATTATCTTACGGTCTCTACTGGCCGATTTACTTAATGCTTACGTCTTACTGCTTAAGTTTTTTATATGCCATAACTTTTATTCTTACAATTGTCCGAATAGCATTTCTACCTGAAGATTGTCTTTGTTTTGCCGTTGTCGTTCTTGCGACGATGCTGTTAGATCTTCAAGTAGAACGACAAGTTGAGATAAGAAAAAGCTCGCATATTAGTACATTGGTCCACGAGATGCAGGTTTCCGACATGTGAATTGTGAACACAGCTGCGATCTTCTTGATTCAAACTGTGCCGACTATTCGCAGCAAATACTAGCAGCAAGTGCTCGACGGAGGATGGAAACGTCACGCATATCTCACTCTTGTTCTCATTTGCGAGCGGTATTCCTCTAATTGCGCCATTGAGACACCGAGCAACTCGGACAATGTTTTTTCAAGCATTAAATGGGATTATTATGAAAGCGACGACAATCTGTAGTAAAAGCTGCAAGTGTAAGGCGAGAAAAAGCCATTCAAGCCTGGCTTGATATATATATAATTTTAACGTTAAATTATTTATTACTGCTTTTAACGGAAGAATAATCAATTTTACTGCGCGTATAGGATTAATGGAATAGCTAATATCATTAACGATAATGAGAAATACGCGTAAGCAAAAAAAGAGGCGAAATTATATAACACAGAAGATAAAGTTCTGTTGATTACACCAAGGACATGACATAGATTTCGTGCATATAGTATAATCTAAATAGTTGCTGTAGCGTTATTGTAAAAATCAATGTTGCCATAAATTAATTTTCATTGCAAGGCGATCGATCGAATTGTTTTTCTTGATTGAACGTTCTAAAAACCTAAAGAAATTGCCGAAGAGTCTTTTTCCTTGAAGGTCGGAAGTCTATTGAAAAATCGCCGATTGGCTTGACTGAATCAAGGCCAGTCGAAAATGTCAGATAGGTCCAGAGAAGAAAGAAAAAGCTTCCGAAATATGGAGAGGAAAGGCGGACGACAGGTGAAGATGAGAAAGAAACACGGAAAAGTGATGACGGAGCAGGAAGATTCGCGTGCAAAATGAGAAACATGATTGTCAATTGAGTTGGAAAAGGAGAAGCAACTGTAGCAGCGGTACTGCTAGATAGAAAGACAGACGAGAGAGAGAGAGAGAGAGAGAGAGAGAGAGAGAAGATAAAAGGAAATAATGAAAGACGATGAGAGGATTCGTCACGATGAATGTGAATCCTTCTCGGTTTTCTCAGATCTTACAATTAGAGACGAGCGACTTAGCACGAATACGTCACTACGTTTACATATATATTCTCCCTAATATTTATTATTCTGTATACTTTCCTTTGTTTAGAAAAATAAAAAAATAATTTTTTCCTTCTCTATGAAAGAAGATATAATGAATTACATGCATATAAGAGCTGTTATTTTATTTTTTAATTTGAAATTAATTATATCTTAAAGCGTGAGCTTTCTAACAAAATGAGACGTCTTGATTTTTGTTGCTAAGAAAATTTATTATAGTTTTTCCTTTTTTTAATGTCGTAAATCAAAATAAAACGAGTTTAAAGGAATATTTTTTTTAAATAATAAATTTTATTTTAATATTTCTAATTTTCTCTAATAATTTCCAGACACGTTAAATAAAAAAGTCGTTTATAATTTTTATTTCTATTATTTTGTCTTATAAAAATTATTTTATTATTTTTTATTGTATTTTTATCGTAATTTATTATTTGTAAATTTGTAATTTCAAATGTAGAATAACGTGGATACCCAATGTATTTCGACCGAACAGCTTGAATCAAATAGTCAGTCTCCTGTTTCAAGATACCTGCCTTTGAAGATATATACTAAAAGATACACGAAGTTCACATACACACACACAACGAAAATATGCTGGTCGTAAGTGCAAGGCTGACGCAAACCTTCTCGAGATTTTCCTCTCGCGTTTCTTGTCCTCCTTCTGTTACATGAAGTCTTCACTTTGCTGCCGACATCTTAGGTTACAGTCCACGTTATCAATGTATATATAAAGGTTGAAGTCCTTTATCTCTAGTGATCAAGGATTTAAGTCGCGTGATATTGTCAACTTTATCATTCAATAGTTTTATTTATAATTTTTTTCAAGTAAGACGTGTATTTTTTCGGATATACATCGTATAATTTCGTGAACGGTCTGCCATCATAGAAATGCAAAAAGACGTGAGGTCTGTTTTTTATTCCTGCACTCTCTGAACTGGTGCACAATATATGTTTGTTTCACTTCAACTTATTGCACCGTATGCACAAGTTCAGAAAGTGAATTAAAAAGTTTCTGGATCTTTATAAATCTTTAAATTCTTTATTATATATTTTATTATATATTTTATTATATACTTTATTATATATTATTATATATATATATATATATATACATACACACACACACACACACACACACATACACAGGGTGTCCCTAGGTAGGTAGGTTTCGCTTTTGTGTAGATAGAGCTGACTAAACTGAATTGAAAAGTCCTCTACCATTTTGTAATTTTCGCAATAGTTAACAAGATATTAATTACTAAAAATTGCCGAATATATTGGTCTTCAATAATTTATTATTCAAATATTATCAACTTTACAGAAAAATTGCAAGAGACAAAAATCATTTATTTTCTTCTCATAGAACTCTAAGAATTTTTTCAGAATTTTTTATCAACTTTTTAGTACTGCATTTTCTTATTCTTACCAACATGAGAAAATACGGTATTAAAAAATTCTAAAAAAATTCTGAAAAAATTTTCAGAACTTTATGAGAAGAAAATAAACAATTTTTGTCTCTCGCTGTTTTTCTGTAAAGTTGATAGTATTTGAGTAAAAAATTATTGAAGACCAATATTCACACACAGCGATTTTTAGTAATTAATATCTCGTTAACCATTGCGAAAATTGCAAAATATGGACTTTTCAATTCAGTTTAGTCCGCTCTATCTACACAAAAGTGATTGGCAAAAACTTACGGGACATCTTGTATATAGGGTAGAGCGGGGCTATTTAAGCATAGAGGCAAGTTGGTCAAATGCAAATATCTAAATAATACAAAATATATACAGATACGTCGATGCTTGCGTAATGTAGCACAAAGACAGAGATTACTGTATCTTAATACAATAGCCTGATTTCCGCGACCTATACGATAAATGTCTTTGTTTAACCTATAGGTTAAACAAGGACGCCCATTATTTAGATCACGGACTAAGCGCATGGTATAATCGTAACCAATAATCTGTATCCGGCTGTATTGATAATAATCAAATGTGTTTTTTGGATATAAGTTATTATCGTATTTTTTAACTTTAATGTTCGAGTTGCTATTTTATTTACGGTTTTTCAGTTATAAAAAAGTATTTCAGTCAACACTGATATGGATTGTTGAGCCAGTATCTCATAACTAACCTTATAAACTCAGCTGCTTAAATGAAATCTGTCTTTATCGATGCTTTTTATTCTATGTTAACGATTAAATATATATACAAATATATATGCATTTATATAATAAATATATATACAAATATATATTAAAAATATATTTTACGTTTAATCATTATTATAAAGAATAAAGATTTTAGTTTTTCTAATTTTGTTAATTAAAGCATTTAAAAAGAAAGAATATTACAAATTATTATATTTAAGATGCAAATAATAAAAATTTGATTAATATACATAATCCTTTCATGTTTTTAATAATATATAACCTCATTAAATGATTATCTTCACGGCTCAACTTATCCTTCGAGGATGCTCAACATGCCCCATAGATGGAGCATATTGGTCCATTTTACATCCTTGTAATTAACATAATTTTTTTCTTATTTACAAGATATATTAAGGATTTATAAGTACTTAATTACTGAGCCAGATGAACATGCAACGTTTTAAAACATTTTTACCATTAGCCTATCATAATTATGTGAAGATTTATAATAATTTAAAGAAAAAAGTGTCACAAGCCCCGCTCTATATAATATATATACATACGTTCCAAATTTCTTGTAGTGAAATCTCACTCCAAGAAAGTAAAAATACAATCACCCTTCACTTCGTGAAAAAGAGTGACAATTTTCACTCTTTTTAGAGTGAAAGTTGTCATTTTTTTTTCAAAAGTGATTGTATTTTCATACTCTTGAAGTGAGATTTCACTGCAAGAAATTTGTAGAGTTTATATTTACGGATATATAATTACGCATATTTGTTTTTTATATAATATTTCGAAATATATCCTTGCAAATTTTCAAATATTATATGAAAAACAAATATGCATAATTACTAATAGCTATCGTGAACACGACGTAGGTATTTATATGTTCTAGAAAATCGTACAGTTTGCGATAATCACGAAATAGCTTGAATATCCTAGGTACATACGATAATAGTGAAATTCTGAGGCACTCGTGTAGCATAATAGCAAGCCGAAATGCTCGGCTTACATTGCCTTAACGAATGAAGCCGGATATCGTACAACAGCGAAGGAGTTTACTGCATTACGCATTTATTCGCAAAGAGAAGAGAATTAGAGGAAGTTAGCATGATTTCGAGATAGATGCTATTATAATCAGGATGAAATCTTTTTAAATTTTTCAAACGTTTCAACTCCGCTCTCTTAAGATATTTAACGTCAAATTTTAAGGTAGTAAAGAGAGATAATAACCAATAGACTTTTTGACGAGGGAAAATCAGCTTCAAATTCTTAAAGAATCTATAGATGAAGTCGGGAACGTCGCGGACGAATATTCTACGTAGAAAATTCATCTTACCTAAGCGAAATTTTGTTGGTATCTACGTAGTACGAATATTTCTCGAGAAGAAGGGAAAAAGTAGCAGAGTCGATCGCAAAGATCGTGTCGTAAAGTCGTACTGTGTTCGACGGAGCTCAGAATAGTTGGCATAGTTCGCATACGCAGCGATACCCAAGAGTCCGAGTTATTCACAGAGACGGTAGCGCATCATCTCCTTTCGTCGGATTTTCCCGCCTTCTCTCTCTCCCAATCTAGATTACTTCGACGAGTAGAGAATTGGATTTCATCTCACCTGTAGGAATCGCGAAAGAGGATCCATTTCTTCGCTCGCGCGCGCTCGTCAAAGACGAGGAATCGGATGGAATTTACTTGCAATGAAGTCTGGAATCCGTTTCGCGGCCAATTCCCGTTAGATTTTCAGTCGCACGACTTTTTATCTTAGTAAGAAGAGTGAAAGTCGTCGGGTTAAATGGTATAATGATAACCTAATAGCAAGTGTAAAGCTGTATCTCTATTATATTATAAATTTTTAGCAATTTATTTCATTAAATTCTCATTCGCATAATATTTAGATATATGGTACTTAAACACAAGTACATTTTTTATATTTATTATGTTACGGAAAGACCGATTTTATTAAAATATCTAAAATTTTACCTATATAGATCTGAAAATAATTTTGTTAGACCATCGAAATAATTATATGGCACCTCAAGCATAATAAGCAATACTGCAAAATGTTTTGACATATTAACATTTAGCAATTTAAGCATCCTGTATATAATTATTTTAATAATCCAAAGAAATTATTTTCAGATTTGCATGCATCTAAATTTTTAGATATTTCAGCAAAACTGTCCTTTTCGTATTGCATTTATTATTTTTGATATAACGTTACAAACAAGATACATATAATATATATATATATAATATATATATATATAAAAACTCTTTTTGAGAATGTATTTATAAATAGTGTATTGTAATGTATTTATGTGCTATATAATGCAGATATTCTTTTAATCAAATATTTTTTAACTCTCTTTGAACACTCGGTTTTTACAAGGTTCATGAAAATTATAAATATAATATATTCAAGTAACATAACTTTTTACAATAACGCTAACAATGTTTTGAATAAAAATTTATAGATACATTTATACACACATATATATATATATATAACTCTATTCGAATTTGAATTAAATATTTATGTATATATCACAAAAATTTGAGATTATTATTATACTGTATATTATCGGAGTCAATCGAACAATTATGTCGACACTCCATCAATCGCTGTCCTTCGACTTCAAGCTGCACCACTTTATATCCAATAGAGAGTGATTTACTACGATTTCTTACGCAATGACGATGCTCGATTCACGCTGACGAAATTGCTCCCGCGAGATAATATCCAACATCATATTGGTCATAATCGAAATCTTCTCAATCAGTATAATTCGTGAAAAAAGCTGTTATTAGATGTGAATTTAATTAACTCATGCAATTGTGCACTTCCTTTTTTTTTTATCAAAGGCACAATTTTAATAAAAACTCATATAAAACCGATACGCTTACTGTGCGCAATCGAAGTTCATTAAAGTACCGTGCTCTCCGATAAATGCGAGTCACGCTTTTTGCTGATTACATTTTTCTTTTTTTTTTTTCAATTGTATTTTTACTCATAGCTGTTCGAGCAGCTAATATCTCGCATCCAAGTGCTACAACTTTCTTCCAGCATAACGAATAAAAAAGAATCTGTAAATTTTTAAAGGATTCAGTAACACAGTGTGTTATAATTTTTCCGTGCACATATTAACTGAAATAGTAAAATATTCATAATAATAAAGATATTCGTTTAATGGCAATTCTCTGAATATCATATATCTCTATAGTGTATGGTAATATTGCGGATGCGTTATCGAGCTTATACGCATCATATACAATAGATCAATATCTTGGAATTCGAACGGCCAATGCTATTGTGAATAGAAGGTGGAATGATAAATGAAGTATTGAAAATCAGTATAGGTTGAGACCATAATTCGTGAGATTTCCTTTCGGTGCTATTTTGGATACTATTTCATTTTAGAAATATGCTTCCACATTTAAGACATGCAAACTCTATAAATTTAATATAATTATATATACAATATATAACGACAATTTTAATTTATTATGGCTCTGAATTAACAGCAGACAGAAAATATTTACTTATCATAAGTTAAATTAATTATTCATACAAATGTTTGTTTTTAGTCAATTTTTCTCAGTGTATGTATCCCATTTGCTCTGGTTAATACATTTTCTGATCGCTACACTGTAAAAAATAAAATGTTAATTTTAACTTACAGACGTATAGTGGACTTTCTGAGACATGCAAAAATGTTAAAATTAACACATTTTATTTTTTACAATGTGTCTATGCACAGAATTACGTAACAATGCTTTGTTCGTATCTTGCGAGAAGGGATTCGGAATTACAAAGCAAACCCAAGTCACGCATAGTACCGCATAATCGAGATTTAATGGTATTCGTATTGCGTACAGCCGATGACCGTACGCGACGACCGTATCGAACCGAATACGCATACACTATACGCACGCGTGTATCACACGTGTGCTTGTCGAGCGTGCCGAACCTGAATTTAACTCGATGTCAACGATGTCAGATATGTCGTGACAGAGTAATGAAATAATGGCTGGAGGAAAGATTCTGCGATTAATAATTATCTATGATTATTCTAGAATGAGAACATGGAATTGTATGCAACGCGGAATAAATACTACACGATTTAATTCTGTTTTGAGATACGAATTAATTGAAAAAGAAAGATAGAAAGATAAAAATAAATAAAAGAATAAAAAAAGGTATAAATGTTTAATCTTTTTTAATATTAAGAGATTATTTGAAACGTACATGATAAATGACTGTAAATATGTACCTACATATATTATTTATAAATATAGAAAGAATTTATTTTGACGGCATATTAATAAAATAATATTAAATTTATGCAAGCAAGTATTTTATAATTTTGAAACTTTATGTAATTTGATTTAATATTGTTTTTGCAGCTTTAATTAATTAAATGATTTTGTTCAATAGTTGCGAGTGTGCTGATTTTTTTCAATTATACATTTAATTAATTCTCTATCAACATGATTAAATTTATTAAGCCATTTATCACCGTTAAAAGGAGAATGATAAAATTACTTTAGAATTTTAATGAAACTAATTAATGTAATTAAGGTATTATATAAAATAGTACCTATATTTTTTAGATTGCCAAGAAAATATATTGAAGTATTGAAATATTTTCTTATAGTAAAATTCTACACTCTCTACGTTTCTCCAGAATAAAAATATTAAAAATTATGTATAAAGTTCTCTCTCAGTTAGGAGATCGTTTAATTACGTATATCTCGCCATGCGAATTTACGACATATTACGAGAAACGTCATTCGATTCCGCCAAACAAGCTCGACGAGTATTGTCAAACACAGAATTCCTGTCGATCCCAGCTGCATCGGGAAAAGAGCGAAAGGATGGAGTACCGATCGATGGACGGAATGACGAAGAAGAAATGTGAAAGGTGTGAAGACAGCAGCTGTGACGTTCGATGTCAGCTTTTTGCGGAGGTCTTTGTAGATCCCGTCCGTTATTCCGAAAATACCATACGTCGCGTTTTAATGAAAAATATTCGCCATCGCTCGATTTCAGAATCAGCTCAGCGATTTCTGCATTTCGATATTTTTTTGTAGTGCGTAAAAAAGCATCGAGCGAATAAATTACGCATCGCCTTTGCATTTTAACTATTTCATTGAGATTATTTTTTGCTACTATATACAGGATATTTTAAATGAAGTAGTAAAGTATTTGTACATGGAATTTCTTTTATTAATTTGAATTCAATTTCTCAGGGAAAGTATCGAGAAAGTTATCCAAATAGATCAACAAGTCACTATAACGTCAAAATGACATTAAAATGAGGAGTAAATGATTGAAAAGTGACTTTTAGTAATTATTTTGGTGTCATTTTGACATCACTTTAATGTCATGCTGACTTGTATTCGCTTCAGTATGACCTGTCGCAAGTTTTTTCACTTGTAATCGACTGCAGAGATCAGTTTCATGATGCATTGAAATTTTAACACATCGAAAGTTATAGATACCGTTTTCAATTACTAATTTATTCCACGGCGACGGCGAAAGAGGATCGATCGAATCATGATGTGGAAGAGAAAAGAAATACGAGTGAGGTCGAGCACAATTTTGCGACATGTCCGAACGTACAAAAACTCGCAACTCGACTAAGCCTGTCTCCTTAAGAATGATCGTGCCAGTTTCTCTCGTCAATCATCTTACGCAGTAGCTCATTCCCGGTCTGAAATTTCTTTTGCGTCGCGAATTTTTATACCAACGGCCTGTACTTCAGTCGATTTAGATTACTTTTCGAGAGGATATCCAAAAAACTTGCTTTCTTTTTTAAGATGTACAGTAATATAATAACTTTCTAAGTGTATATTTTATTTATATTTAATAACGTATATTTTTATTTAAATGAAATTTTCTATTAGTACAAAAAATAAAAATTTTTTTCCCATTTAATAACACGATTTTTATATTTATATTTATTTTTGTATTTATGTGACATAATTCTTTATTTTTTAATTTTTAAATTTCTTTCCTCTAAAAATACTATTTGTTGAGAATATTAATTATACTATTATATTAATTTAATATATTTTTCGTACTTTTCTTCATTTCCATTATTTTATTCCTCACTCAATCAGTCACGCTGGTCTTACAACAATAGATGAATCTTTTATTCGTATCCTTTTCCTTCGCTTTTAAATTGCAGTTTTATCCAGTGTACGATTATCTCATGGTGATCTATTTTCACTGATGCGTTAGTTCAATTCGTAATCCGATGCGGCCGATAGATACGGGTAATTTACCAAGTCGGAGGACAGTTGTTTTCCTCGATTCTCCTCGATTGATTGGCAATTTCGTCGAGCGCACGTGAAATCGATTCGAGCCGCCGTCGTCTAAAGTCAATTGAGCGCTAACGAACGCATAACGACCCCCGATAATCGAATAGATCTCTGATACTCGTATTTTCTACCTGAAAACCTGATAAATTTTCGGGTTTAGCCGGGAATTTCGTACTCGACATTCCGATTCGAACGCCTATACTCGATAACTTTGGGTTAACTTAAGGTTTTCGATTACGGAGAAATTCACCAAATCAGTTTCCATGATTAATTTCATTTTCCCGACAATTCCAACATTATTCAAGCTTAATCGCATTCGGGGCGAAATCGACAAGAAAACCCGATATCAACTGACTCCGCATTTTATATTTTATAGTTTATGAGTTGGAAGAAATTAATATCAAGTTTTTATTACAGTTTTAAATTTTCTTGAACTCGCACACTGTAACCTTATCTTAAAATATTTTTTGTAATTTGGATTACAAATTGTGTTATTATGATGTCAATTACTTTTGTTGTTGTGCAGAAATGTGTTTTTTCTCGAGGAACGATGACGTTTGAACGTTTTAATCTGTGGAAATGCAAAAACAGAAGCATGTTAAATTGACTGGGCGGGGTCGTTATTTGCCACGAGATTATCGAACGAAGTTTGGTTCCTGTAAGTTTAGGGCGGGCATCTTCCATGAAATTAGGTGGTGAGACTCTCGTCCCGTGCTTCTGGAGCGTGCCCGAGCAACGCATCAATTTCTTGGCAACTATGTCGTTGGCGGAGATGAATACCAAATTGCTCCGCAAGCCCACCCGACGACAGTCACTTCAACGATGTTTAATCCGATATTAAGTTTGTCCTTTATATTTAATATTGCCTGAAATTTAATATCATCTGAAATTTAATATTGTCTCAAAATTTTTAATACACCAACTTTGTCCCAATTTCTTTTCATTTGCGTTTACATCATATTGGAATATTTTTTTTTGATTTTTTTGCGATTTGAGCGGCATATACGAACTTTTAGTTTTTCGAATAAAAAAAGAACAAATATTATTCTTGATGTTTTTCTCCTCTATCCGTATTTTTCCCGCGAAGTTTAGCGAACTATGGAGAATTTTTTTTTCATTTTTATTTTCATAACACACAATCGAAGATTTTTATCTCGATAAATGAAATTTATGCAAACTCTTAGAATTTTTTATTTTTATTTTTATTCCTTCAAAATTTTGATTTCAGCGTTTTTAAAGTCTTCACTTCATTAGTCCAAAATTTCTCTCCTGACGCGAAATTCATGGATCCACAATTTTTCCATTTTTACTCCGAAATCGGTCCAAAATGCCGATGTCGTGATGAGTTCGCGCGGAACGCGTGACAATAATTTTTATACTTTTAGTATAGGATCCGGTTCGGAAGCGGAACCGGAATCCAGGCTGCTGATGAGAGAGAGAGAGAGAGAGAGGGGGTGGAGGGAGAGGGAAAACGACGGGACAAGGATGGTCTGGGATGCGCATGTTCGCTCGCGAGGGCGAAGCGGCGCTATAAACCGTTCTGGACGGTTCACATCGTGGCGCGCTGCCACCGCGGCAACACGTTTTCGCGGGTGCTCCTGGGGAGATTTTGTGTCGAACGAAAAACAGCTGTTATCCATCGTTTCTTCTCGATATTTATTTCGTAGCTTTCTAAGAAGAGCCAGAGTTACGCGACACCGATGAAGGCTGATCATTCGTGAGAACGATTAAATCGCTTGATTTCGGATTTATATGACCTGGACGGGCGCGAAACTGGCATCAAGATTTGTGAGTGAGAGACGAGCTCTAGAACGGGAAAAAGCTGGCGAGGCAGATCTTGACAAGGGGAAAGATTTCGGAGCTGCTGGAATTGCTTGTGCTGCGCTGGGCCAGAATGTCATTCTTCAGGGGTTTGTGGAAGAGCAGTTCGAAGCACAAGAGTGAGTTTGGTTGGTTGAAAGGGCAAGTTAGAGAGTGAAGGGGATGCATTAGGGAAATCTTGGGAGACTCGAATTCCATAGATAGATGAATTTTCCAACATGGGTTTAATCTAATTGTAAATGACTGAAAATAAAATATTGGTGAAGGGAAACGTTGATGATGTCTTTCAAAGATTCTCAATAATATTCTGAGATTCTATTATTATCATATGTCTATATTCTGTTATTGTCATTATTATCATTAGCATTTACGTCAATTTTCGCACGAAAATGTGATGACCTAATGATTCGTTAAAAAAGTTTTCAGATAATATTACCTTCTATTTTCTATTTAGAAATTGGATAAGTTTTTTAATTGGAAATTTTAACGTTAAGGCGAATAATTAAGTCTAATTTTAAAAATGATACTTTTAGAAGTAAAATTGAACGTTATGCCGTCGCTTATTTGCGACTGAACACGATCGTTAATCGTGAAACGTGAAATTTATCGCATAGTTTTATTTAGCAATAAAAACGAAATATAAACGCAAGTTGATTGATTTAAGTGGAATATGGATATCAGTTGGAGTAATGTATTTACAATCCACTAAAATTTCCGAAATTGATTTTTAACGATTTTTGAAACACATGATTCGATGCGCTTTGAGCTAATATTTACAATTAATCGTTCGTTAGGAAAGATTAGATTGCATGTAGGTGCGCTGTTTATTTTTATTTTGTCTAGCCTTGGTTTTTTTATATTTATCTATATGTATAGTAAAGATGCATCACGTTTACAATATATCTTTTCACATTTACAAATTAAAATTAGAAGAATGGTAAAAGAGAACTGGCTGGAAAATTACGAACATTGAATTATAGAATCTTAATTGAAGTGTTATTTTACAATATTATAATTATCAAAATAATTAAATAATTTTGTACGTTAATGAATTGTTTTATATATTTTATATTAAAAAATGAAACTCTCTGAGTAAATTTCTGACGGTAAAGAGTCTATTTATATTTTTTGATTGATAAAATTATCTATGGAGTTCTAAATAAATAAGAATAACGACAGAAACAAGGTTTATTGTGCTAAACATATTGCACGGATCTTTACAGTACATAAAAATTTTTTTTTAAATTTAGGTATTACATCTCGAAATAATGGTAAAACTTTTTATATGATAAGCATATTCGATTTACAAAGTAACAAAAGTTCTGCTGATGATACATATGGACTGTCTACATACAATTTTATGGCCTACTTAATCTTTGCCATTTATTGATTTTCATGAAGGGAAATTATTTTATATTTATTACTTGGATTTTTGATCTCGTCATATTCATAAAATTTTATATTTCCAACTTTTTGTCAATTGGAAAAAATATATTATTATAGATAATTAAAAGTAATTTTGGAAAGAAGAACGTTATAGGATTGATAAAATTAACTGTCAACAACTATATTATAATATTTTGTAATTTGTAATTGTGAAACGATTAAAGGCTGATAATATTCTATTCTTAAAAATTAATAATAATAAAATTATGATAATAATAATAATATCATGTCATTACACACACATACACAAATATAGATAAAGAAAAAATCTCTTACACACAAAATATATACATATATATATATATATATGTACAGAGCTAATTGAAATGTTACATTTTGACAATTTTGGTTACGGAAAACATAAGGAAAATTCTCAGAAATTAAAGTAATAAATCTGACAATAATAAAATAGATGATCGTTGGTAGTTTCGCCTGTTTCGTTGGTGTTTTAATTTATTAGCATCTTGCTGGTCTTTTAGAGTAGAAATTTCGCAATAAAGATTTCACGAATCTCTTTTCTGGTAGATCCACATGCTCTACCTTCCGAAAAATTAAATGAAACCGCACTGCGCTGCCACGATGATATTGGCAACATGACTGGCTCGTCCTCTGTAAGCGATGCTTCCAGCCGGGAAAACTTCCAAAATGACGGATGAAGTATGAATATTGTAGCGTATCGTGTGTTGCGCGCACAAAGAGAACTGGCTTGATTAATTGAAGGGATCCCCCGGGAAAATGTTTTACGTGACGCAGATGCCGCGTTTTAATGAAAAAACCCGTAAAACGTAATAGCAGCGATTTGTATTGAATTTTATACAAAATAAAAATTGAAGTATACCTACATGTAATACGTTATATTTAATGTAATAAAAAACTTTACTTTTGTCAAACAAATAATTTTTTAGCCTATATAAAATTTATCTAAAAACGCGTTTATACTACTTTTTTTTATTTCAATTGTATACCCGCTGTTTTTTTCCAAAATTCGTTCAATTTAAATTAACATTATCAAAAACCTACGATATATTCACATCAATACAGCAACGCATCACGTTATTTGTGACAGCTTATTAACTATGAATTAAAAGTTTCCAACCGGCTATATTTTGTTTCTATTGTTCGTTGCAATATGCCGCTTTTGATTAAAAAGATATTACGCTGTCCAACAAAATTTATGAATTTTAAAAATGCAAAATAAAATATTTGTATGAATATTAAAGTATATCGTATTTCAAAGCATGCGTTCATTATGAAACCGAGATATAAAATGAATATTTAGTATTGATTATTTTTCCATGAAATATATTGTTTTACAAAAGCTTGGTTTTATTTATCTGTAACAACAAATTTCATTGTTCCATAACAAGAAACGATATGCAAATAACGGTATTGTTTAAATTTGTATTTGCGTATCTATTTATATATATACATAAACAAGTTATAATAATATGATATAATATGATATAATAATACCTACATGTAACACAAAACAGGCAAAAAAGGCTAGAAAAAATGTAGAAATAACTTTTATAGAATAATTAAAAGTTAACGATTTTTATTTTCTTATTAATTAATAAAACTATAACAAGAGAGATAAAAGCTAGGTTTGTTTTAGATTTATTTACGCATGTGCGTTTCGATTTATGTATAATACTTCTTGTTTATCTTATTTATTTTTATTTTACGGTTATTTATTTTTTACGATTATTCTGACGCTTCCTCTTATTTCACTATTTTGCTAACTTTGTTATCGAGATGGACTCGTATGGCATTTACGTTCATTAAGATCGCAATAACCGCACGTTTATCGAGACGATCGAACGCACGGCAATTTTGCAATTTCCCGAGAGCTCGCTCGGCAAGATTAACGGCGACTATGCGCGGCTGCGAAATGTCGGGAAGTGATAACAGAGAGCCGCGGCGCTGTAACAGCAGCAACAGCGCTAGTTGCAGCAACGCAGCGGCGCAGTTAACACGATTATTCGCAATAAGCGCCGTAATAGAGCCACCTTCAAGATTATGGTAATGCATGCGCCGACGCGTTGTATGTACAGTCGTAACGCGACTCCCCTTCATACGTTGATTATTGATCACATATCATTTGCATAAATCCATGGCGGAGGTTGCGACTCGATGTTGACAATCGAAAAGAATGCAGCGCGAATGTCAAAGTCAGAGTTTCATTCACCGAGATTATCGCTATTCGAGATTGCATTCGCTTAAAATACACTTTAATGTTAAAAATAATGGGTTATTATTATTATTAAGTATTAATTAATTATTATTAATTATTAATTATATGTTAATAATTAATAATTAATTTAATTTTATTATATGTGAATTATATTTGTACACCCTCTGCAAATGGAACGCGAAAATTTCAATTGTTTCGTGAAAAATTATTTATATATTCCCTGCTCATCTTACGATAACTATTTATATATAACACTACGTGTATAAGTTATTTTTTTAAACGAGCTTTAATGTTAAAAAAAATCTTCTCAAGTTATTACTGGATATATTGGTATATTTTTATAGAGTTTGGCTTCAAATATTTTTATCACAATTGGTACAACAAATGTAATTGTTTTATCAATATTAACAAATAGTGATTTCAGTTTATTGTTATAATAATATTAACTGTAAGATTTCCTTCGGAAGAGAATGTCTCGTTGCGCTTCGCGTAAAGCAACTGCATTTCGAAGCCATTTCTGTCATGGTAATAGTTATCAAAATATTGAACGCAGTCCACATTGTATGTTAGCAAATATGTCCGTTTAGAGCGGCTCTATTTAGCCGTAAAACATTTCCGTGCATCAGATTAGCGTCAGAAAAGAGTTTTGACATATCTCATATTTTATTGGATTATTTTTTATTTATTTTTTACAGATTTAAATTTATCTACTAATTAAATATTAACAATCAAAATATCGATGGTGTCTTTAAAGATCTTAATGTCGGCGGAGGGTTATACTGGTCAATTTTATATTGAATGAGAATAATTAGTTACTCTCTAAATCTGAATCAGTGGATAACCATTGATTTCAATGCCAAGTATACCACTGGTAATCATTGAATGAAATGAGATCTCTAACCTAGTTGATCTTTATTATGTGATTTAACCAATCTTATTTTAGTGCATAAATTCAATAAATATGGTATTGGAAGATTGAAATTAACATGCAGAGATATCAGTATTTTAGTTATATAATGCTCAAATATTCTTCTTTTTTTAATTGAACTTCACCGATTATCAGTGTCAAGTATGGGTAATTAGTGACTATCCACTAATTCAGATTTAGAGAGTACTTATTAGTTACTACTAAATAATACTTAATATTAAATTGGCCACACGGAGAGAATTTTTTCTTAGAGTTTACCCTGAAAATATGATAGTCGTGGGACAACATTGTATTTCGAAAAATTTTAATGTAAATCTCTCTTTCATTCATTGATAAAATTACAATAAAGTATAAAATAAGTTTGATTAATTTTACTGAAGTGCATGATAAAAATATCTTTAAAATATGGTATTGTATCACAATTATCATATTTTCAGGGTAAATTTTAAAAGAAAATTCTCTCCGTGCAGTGTTAGAGTTCTTCAAAGATATTATCTTTGTATAATAATTTTTCTATTTTCTACGTAGATTCATATTCAAACGTTTATCACTTTTATTGACAAATACGCACATATGGTTTACATAGCGTATACTACAGAAAAATAAATGCGCATATTTATCAATAAAAATGAAGTGTGAATCGGTTCATAATATATGTATATTCGCTTCAATATAATATACTATATGTAAATAAAAAAAACTTCAGATTACATAAAACTTCCAGTTGTAAATCTCAATATAAAAAGGAACATATCTCTTCTATCGTATAAAACACACATAACGTAGTTTCCTTTGTCAACTTCTGGAGTTTACCGCTAGGCTTTGGTTCCATTCTGTACAATCTAACGTCAATGTCACCTTTATTCTGGATAATCACGTGTCAACACGATGAACGACGTATGAATATTCCTTCCGCCGCGTACAATTGCGTCATCAGATTGGCAAGTGCTTTGTAAACGGACTGTTAATACTCTCGTGGATATCGCTATGCAATCAAATGCTCTTATTGTAGCTGTATATGTACGTATATTAATGTCATAATATAACTATATAGTTGCTTTGATAATATAACTATTCTTTTTTAAAAAGAGATACACGGTTATCGCATGATTCTAGTAGAGGAGAAATATCATAGGGAAAACAACATATTGTTCTTTAGTGCCTCTAAAATACGAAGATGGTTAAATTTTGCACAGTTTTGCATATCGTGCGTATCAACGTGTAACTTGATATACGCAAATAGACAGAGAGCGGTACGGACCAGTAATAATAATGAACTGCTGCCTGCGTGGCAAAGTTATTCCGAGCGGCTATCATCTCGAGATTCGTCGTGGGACGAAGAACACGCGCCGCTGCGCCGCTCGTTTCGACCTAACGATGGATATCCTGGAGAAATGACTAATAATACGCTCATACGGACACCGAGTGTTCATATTCGTGGCACGTACTTAATGCTAAACGTGCGTGCGCTTGTTTGATTTTTTCTATCCGTTTTATAGAATCACAGTGTTATCGTGGATCTCACCTTTTGGCTCCATCAGAGAATAGTTAGAGTGGCAGTTGCACAAATGGAAAGTTTTTCAATATTTGCGAGATAGAATTATAGAGTAAAATTATTCGCCGATAAAAAAAAAAATTTCTTCTCTTGCTTTCAAAGAAGAATGATTTTTGAATGTTTTATACATTCTACTAATAAATACTGGTAGAAATAAATTGTTTGAAATTTACAATAAATGTTAATTAAAATCGTGATACTATTTCGGAGATTAAACATGCATGCATATGTATCGCGATTCTAATAATAATAGATGTTGTTGAGAAAAAGCTATACGGAATGTTGCGCCTTTGTGCCATAATTCTACTGTGAAAGGGGAATAAAGCACAGTCTACGTTTCAATGCGTTCACAATAAAACCGAGAGAACCGTTTTATTACTGTCTCTTTATGACAATTGTTCGCATAAGTCCTCTTTCAAGAAAGTTATTAATTTGAAAGTGAGAGAGAAAGAGAGAGAAAGGGGAGGAGAGGAAAACATTGTTTAAATCGCGAAATTGTTCTTGAAAATAGCAAGTAATATAATAAATTTTATTGCTCTTTTCTATTACTGTTATTTAATTATAGTAATAATTATCGGAAAGAGAGAGACATGCGTGATTGTTTTATAGAAACGTTGAAAAATTGTGAGTAAGAGATAACAAGTAAAAATTGTTGATGGATTTAATTTTAGTTTATTTGAAGGCGAATAAAAGAAAGAGAAAGAAAAAAAGAAATCGCGAAAATGAGAAAAATGTTTACAGATACACGTGTATTTCACATTCGTATGTCATATTTCAAATAAAAGATGTCCGGGAGAAACATTACGCGAGCGTGACGTTGTATCTCGCATTAGTGTCATCGTAAAAAAAATGACGCGACAGCTCGCATTCTGTTTCGAATTTCACGCGATGTTGCTGCTGACATGTAGATGGACAAAGTGTACTTTTCTGATCCCGCTATCGCATACTGCGTCGAATCTTAAAAGCTATGTTCGATATCCGTCAACGTTAAAAACAGATTTAATATTTTTCCCTTTTGTACGTTAATCTATACACTGATAATGAATCTCGTAATAAATTTTAATGAAGTTTTTAACCGGAATTTTCGATGATTGATATATTTGACATTAAAAATTTTTATGTTACCTTTTTAGCGTTGGGAACTCATTACTTTTTGAATTAAATATTATATCAAAGTGTGCAAAAGAGAGGGTTATTTAATATTAAACATCAAGCCAGATTTAAGCTGAAATTTTTTATGGTTTTCTTAATTTTTCATTGGCAATTAATGTTAATGAAATTTTAAATTATGATTCAATTATTGAGATATTAAAAAATTCAGAACTTTCTGAATGTCAATATTCAGTGTATGTGTTGTAACGAATAAATATTGCAAGGTGCTTGCGTGAATTTCGAGACGATTTTGTGTATTTTCGTGTGGAAATTAACCGGCGGATTTTTCGCGTCTCGATAAAGTTCATTGGGATTTCCGATAATACCGCAATAGGCATCGATGTATCGATGTATCGATGCCGAATCTATATTGAGTATACGTCCATGGCGATATATAATTCGTTTCATAGGTTTATTGCATATAATATAGAACGTTGATGAAAGTCGATATTTAATGCAAGCGGAAGAATGCATGCATGATTAATATATGAATGCCCTAAATGCTATAAAAGGAAAAAATACATCTATGACGTGACGTCGAGCCATCGCAAGTATTAAAATTGTGGACTTATAAGATTAAAAATTAAAAGAGATAAAAACTAAATCAAATTGAAATTTTGTTTGACATTTTTAAATATAATTGATGAAATTTGTCTCGTAAGACGGAAAGACGAGGACCGAATGACTGAAATTATCAAATGAACATTTACAATAGTCATGACAAGAGCTTCTGATTCATCCTGTACATCTCGCGAGGGATAACAGCGCGGACCGCTTCGGGATAAATTCGCAGCCGGTTTCAACCGCCCGCACCGTTACGCACAAAGTATCACTCGATAGCTATAAATGGGAACTGACATTAACGGTCTCTCTCTCACTCCTCTCTCTGGCTCTCTCTTATTTCGTTCGCATTACAGTAAAATTGTCGCGCACATTTCGCGGCGGTGTTTTACGATCACAACAGCCTGTCATAGCGATAGAGACACGTGCAGCAGGTGCTCTTCGATGTCGCGAGATGATATCAAGGGGAACCTGTCTGTCTCCCTTCACAATGGGATGCATTAATCTACCATGCCGGTCCCATATATCTTGTTATTTAACGTGCACGTAGAATATTGTTTTTCACTATTTGAATCCCACATATTACCAGTACAAAGATTATCTATTTTATAATAAAAATAAAAATGATATTATTTCTTAGTAATGCATTAATTTGTTGCTTTTCTGTTATCAAGACCAAGTTTGGAAAACTTTGTAACATTCTATATATACTTATTTATTATTTAGTTTGCTACTTTAAATAATGTTATAAATATGAAGCCGTGTGTGATCTTAACCGTAGAGTATATTAAATTTTGCATTAGAATATATATACAGTTTGTTTTAATAACTGTCGAGTATAAATTTGTTAATTTAATAAATCATAAAATTATTGATAAGACACTTCTCGACAGCGTTTATTAAAATGTATGAGACCACAATTCGTGCAGAATATGTAAGCATTAGTCAGAGCAGTACAGCGATCTCGTAATCTATTTGGCAGGAATATCGATAAGTGATATTAATCATTATTGTTAACGTATGATCTATTACGGAATATACTATTAGTGGTTGCCTGTCACCGATATTAAATTAATTATTAACAATTAGCATCACGGTGAGTCTGGCAACAAATGAATTCAGAGCGATGAGTAAGTAAAGAATAAAATTGGTTTACATTGAATATCGTTTTGCTTTTATGTTCCTTTAGCTGCTTAGAATTTGCGAAAAATGTAATTTTTTTGTCTGTCTAGCATGATGGATGGATGGTGCTGATGAATTCGTGTTCACGTTACAAAGTTTTCACACGTAATGTCCCAAACCAGTTACTATAATATATTAATATTAACGGTCAAGAAAGTAAAATTGATCATTTAAAATTCATAAAGAAGAATTCACACAATTCTTATGCTTAGAATTGTTTTTTACCTCTTCTACAACAATTTATTAAAATTCTAATAATTAACTTGTATTTAAAAAAATATATATATAATCTCATTTATATATCATTTAATTTACTTGAATTATCAAACTATTACGAAATGGCAGAAAAATAAGAATAATGATATTACTTTTGAATTAATAAAGTTATTCACTATTGTTGCATGTAATATAGCTTATTAATATGATTCATAGTAATCATAGTAAATAATTATATAACATCATTATATTGTACAATATATTATATGGGCATGGGAGGGAAATATTTATATTGTTGTTCGACAGCGATGCATCATCAATAGGGTATATTAAACTCAGTCATGATGTATAGAACGCGATCATTTGTCGTGCAAACGCGAAGCATATTATTTGACAAATTCAGTAGTCTGCTAATCAAAGCGCTATGTCCAGCGAATAACGCGTATATTTGGTTGGACAACGACAAACAATTCGATCTATGTGAGGAGAATCATAAACTTCTGGCTATTGGCCTCATTGCAGCATGTCACGAATTAATCTTTAGTGACATCACATTCCCCTTTTATTAACGTTAATGTAATAGCATATAGGCGTATCGCCGTGGGAGAACAATTGGTAATAATATTTTCAGATTGCAACTACTATCGCAGTTGTTATTATATGTTGAGATTATGGATTTTCAATTGTTGAAAAAATTCTGTAGAACTTCAACATTAGTTAATTTATTAAATAGCGCATTTAGTAAGTTAACAATATATTCAATAGATTAATATTATACTTAATATAACAAAAATGTTTATCCAATTTATCGCCATTATATTTTTTGACATTTTAAATTATTTGTTCCTTTTTTAATTTGCATGGAGAAGAAATTGAAATTTTGCTCGCGCGCACATTTTGCGAAAAAGTTTACTTAATTATTTCATTCTGTTCCAACTCATTGCATACGAGGATGTGCTATGAATGCACGTGTGAATAAACGAGAATTGCGAGGTGCGTTAAGCGTCGCTTAATTAATGCTCCCTTGAGATGAAATTTAATCGTGTCCTTGCGGTTGTTTTAGCCGCTTGCGAATATAGCATATACGCGTGCCGATTTACCGTTATGCGAGAACAGGCACGGATTGAGCGAGGGGATTCAGGAGAGAATCGCTTTTAGGGAGTCGAGCTTGCTCTTCCGCTTTTAATGCGCACACATTACGGGATACGATATTGCTTATGCATTTGTTCTACATCATCGTGCGTAAACGCCTCTAGTGCATTAGCGTTTCGCCGATATTTGGTAAAGGAGAAGTGATTAATTAACGTGGGAATCGTAAATCGTAACTGGTTTGATCGTTGATTGAGTGAAGACGCGGGCAAATATGGCAAATGTTTGCAGACCTTCTCTACACAGTCTCTCTCTCTCTCTCTCTCTCTCTCTCTCTCTCTCTCTCTGCAGTTTCTCTCGCAATACATATTATGCATATGGAATCTGTTATTCTCGGTGAAATTTCTCTTGTTATTGTAATTATTATTGTATTTCTCTTTTTTTATAATTTATACATTATTTTATTTATGTTATTTAATTTTTATTTCTTATTGACTACTATTTTATCGAAGAAAAGACCACTGTGAAGCAAGTAATTGATCATCATAATTAATTAATGTGAATTGCTGATAGTAAATTCTTTCTTGAGCGCTTTCTCGTCGCGTTACAAATTTACAACGACATCACCGTAACCCCCGT
The DNA here is from genome assembly GCF_001594055.1 of Mycetomoellerius zeteki. NCBI lineage: Eukaryota > Metazoa > Arthropoda > Insecta > Hymenoptera > Formicidae > Mycetomoellerius > Mycetomoellerius zeteki. The sequence goes on along the minus strand of NW_017256393.1, from coordinate 2,741,629 downwards.
GGTAATTTATTACGTCAGGTACACCTTGGAAAGCTAAATTACAACCGACGATGGTTCATTAATTATCGACAATGCGGTCGTCTCAAGGTCGACATAATTAATCGCGACTGTCTCGGAGAGTCTATTAAATTGTTCCGAGAAGTGGAAAAGTTGCACTGGCATATCGAAGTATCTTTTTCCGTTATTCAGCTTCGCGGAATATATCCATCGCGTCTTCTTCTGTTTCACCCCCTTCTTTCCATATTTCGTTCGATTAACGTCATTGTAATTGACTTGAGTCCGCGACGTCGAAACTCGGCGACGGCAAATAAAACGAGCTCTCTCTCGCGCGGGTGTGACTTTATTCCGGTCGCGTTCACTGGAGAATCACGAGAGAGACGCGAAGGGAGGATGAAGGGGAGAAGGGCTGGCTCGGCACTCAATTTAAATACAAATTAAATGACAGCCCCGACTGCCTCTCGGCTACCCGCTTTGTCGAGATTTCTAGCATGGAAATTCGATTTGCCCGAACTAATTGCTGCGCGGCGCGGCGCGGCACGATGTGGTATGGTTCTGCTCGTCGCGTGGCTACTTTTTACTTCATACACCGCGGATACCGTTGCGTGGAGAGACACTTTTGAAATATAGGTCGTCTTCTTTAAACTTTGCTGTGTTATGTTTATGAACATCTTTTAAATAATGTTTTGTGAAAAATTCGAGGGAAGGAAGAAGGAGAAAGAGAAATACGTAAGTAAAGTAAAAAATATAGGTTAAAACGAAATATTTAACGAAATAGGAATTTTTTAATACAGAAAAAATAGTTTCGCTGAATCTATAAAAATTTAGTTAGATACAAATCTGAAAATAATTTTGGACAAAATAATTACGTAGCAATTTCAAACATGACGAGCAATGCTGCCAAAAATTTTACATTCTAGGAACCAATTTGAGCGTTCTACATAATTATTTTAATCCAACAAAATTATTTTCATGTCTGTATCTGGTTACATTTTTAGAAATATTATTTATAGAAATATTATTTAAGTTACTGCATTTATCAAGTTATTGTATTTTTTTTCTTCGAGCATTCAGTATTGCGAAACAGTACTTTAATATAACACGTTTTTTCTTTTCTGAAACTTGATTAGCTAATCCATATGTATGTACGAGGAGAGCATCGAACTCGAGGGTCAAAGTAGATCAGACTCGGCGACAGAGGTTGGGAAACTGCATTCCATTTATTAGTCGATACCGTTATTGTTAGGAAAGCGGACGCATGTTCGGGTACCGGGTACCGAGTACCGGGTGTCTGGCCATTCGCCAAACTGGTCGGCTTCGCCGTCAGCTCGTTGAATTTCCAATGCAAACGCCACCCGCGTCGCCCTTCTCGAGATCTCGCGACTCGTCTTTCGTCCTGTCGTAATCACACGAGCTTTCGTCCTCTTTCAAATCTTTTTTTTCCTTTCTCTTCACTCTTCTCGTTTCCTCGTTCTTCCGCTTCTCTCGTTTCTTTTTTCCTTTTTTTTTCATTACCCTCGATACGCGTTCACCCTCGGTAAAGAAAGTCGAGACATTCCCGTCGTTTTCGCTTTCCCTGACTCAACCACGGGCTCAATTTTGTCGGAAAATTTCTCTTCGTGGTCTTTTGTGGTGAACATAGACAAGAGAGGGAAGATCGAAGAATGCGAATAAAACTATCATGAGAGACCAGAGAGAGACCAAGGTTAGTTTGGTATGCCCCGAAAGATTCTATCGATTTCGCTGGTCTCACGGGATGTTTTTCTTCTGTTAGCACATTTTTCTTGCAGACCTTTTTTCTTTCGAACGTACATGAGAAGAAATAACTTACATGTTCTTTCTTTATTTAAAAGATTTTATATAATTTTATATTTCAATTTTTTGTTATACCTGATTAAAAATTAGGTAACATTCCAGTTTTCAATATTCACTCTTTAAATACATTTAAGACTCGTATGATTATTTTTTGAAGGAAGTTACACGTTTACGAGTTATATATATCTGTGTTTTGATACATCATTAAATACCAACATTTTGTGCAGAATATTGCAGTTTATTTCATGAGGGTGGAAAAAGCAACCTGATATTAATCCGCTTTCCGGGAGATTTCCTTTTTATATCTCTCTAAATAATAATTAGATTACGAAACGAGAAAGGAAAGGGCTACGAGCCAAAAGTCTGTCGTTATAATTTAAAAAATTAGTAAACAAAACATATAATTTAGTTAAAATCTAAACTTTGTGTCGATTAACAAAAACAAATGTTTCGATCCTTATCGGATCATTATCAATGTTAGCATATAATTAATTAGAACGGAAGAAATAACAGTATAATTTTGAAAAAAATAATAATTCGCTCTCACTCGTAGTTTTACCGCTGCTATCAAATAATTTTTCCATTTTTTACCTCGGTCCAATAGGCAAAATGTGACTTGGAGATTATGAACGCATATTAATAGAACGCTGGTATAAATTTATTGAGCCTTGTTATTATCATATAATAATTAGATTAATTAAGACATTAAAGAAATTAATATAGCCAGTATTAATACGAACTAAAATGTCTGTATAAAACCTATTTAAGATATATACCTATGTTACTTTGTTAAGAACTTACACAAGTGTAATAAGCTAACAGTTGTCGATTGCAGCAATATTCCACGGTATATTACGATCTTTTCATTCGCAAAGTCTCCTTACTTCGAAATCGTTATCTCTTCTTCCGTTGAAACGGGAGATTACCGAGCAAATTTACCGTATATTACGGAGTTGCGTTAATCCCACGGGAACGCGGGCGAAGGACCTGAGTTCTAGGGCTTTTACCCCGTCGCTTTGTAATCCCATTACAACACGGCGAGTTGTGGTAGTTCCGACGGGAAATAACTGGAACAAATGTTAGCTCATAATACCGCGAGTAACCGGAAATGGCGCGGTAGAACTACACCACCCGGATATATCGAGAAGATCTTTTGACGAAGCATGGAGAGGTTCCTTGTTTCACTCTCGCAGCACTCGGTATCTTATCCGTCTTTCGTATATATGCTGGTATTACATCTGAATACATTCAGAGTTTCCCCAGAAACTTTGACTGTTATTTTGAGAATCCTGCAACAAATTTAAAGCAAAAGCTTGCTATTTTAATAATGTATATTCCCATATATTTTTAATGAATTTTTATCAACCTTTTAATTATTGGTCATTTTTTATCTGTTTTTAACATAAAATAATTAATCTAACAGTTAAACATTTTAAAGTAAAATTTTACAAATATGGAATTAAAACAACAAGAAAGTCAAGCTCCATAAATGCAAATGAAAATAAGGATAAAAAATATAAATTTTAACTTTCATTCTACATAAATATTTTATTTTATACAAATTTTATTCATGGAATACATTTTATTCTTAATTTAAGAGAGCTTTTTGATCTCATGTTTTCAAAACTTTTTCGTCCATGTTCGATTTTTTCTCGTATTTTCCACATCTCGTATAAATGAGTTAATCGGATTTTTGTCTACGAACCAACTAACGGCAGAAATTAGCTGAGAGACTTTGATGCGTCACGTTAGAACGCTCAAGATCGATCCTCGCAGAAGTAATCTGTCCCTCGTAATAGGATTTCCTTGCTGCCATGTTTTCCTCTAGGATTAACTCATTGAAGTTATATTCGATCCTTGCGTGCGACATGTCCTTCCGTATATGTTTAATAAGAGGACTGAGCGTTATGGATCGATACGAGAACATGATATTCTGCAAAAGGTCTTACAACATTATCAAGAACGAAGCTTCAAATGTTTTCGAAAGCTAACAAGGTGCATTGAATCGAATACGGCGAATATATATACAATATGGAAAGGAGATCGGATATAGAAAAATAAATTTTGAATACATGATGTCTATATAAGTTTCAATAAGATAACGGAAAGAATAAAAATGAAAAAAAGAAGAAATATTCTTTTCATTAAATAATTTTTATTTTTCAAAATTATACATATACAAGATAATCAACAGCATCTAAATAGCTTTTACATTAAGAAATAAATTAATACAATTTTATGTTTAAAAAACGTCTTTGTTAATCAAATTGGCTTTGGAGGCAATACTTTTTTGTCAGACAATTTTTGATGTTACAACTAACTAATTACTGAGCGTGTGAAAAAAGAATTAAAGTGAGCATGGCGAATGTGCTTTTTCACGCTTATATAAAGGGTGGCGTAATTTAGGAGCGTTTATTAACCCGCGCAAAACAGAACCATAAACGTAAAAGGGGGATGGCGAGTTACCGTAGACTGAAAGGGTTGAAGGCGGAAGGATAGAAGGACGGTTCGGGTTGTCTGAGCACATATTTCGTCCACAAAGCCCGAGTGTGTGCCACCCTCCGTGGTCTTTTCGTCGGAACACACTTGCGGATTTAGCTCCGGTGCTTTGGAGAGCCTCTCTGTTTCCACATGTGTTACGAGAGTAATATCGCAGGGAGGGCAAGCACGATTCTCTTTCGTGAGGAGGAATCTACCTCGACAAAGCGGCGAAATTGTACGCGCCGTGCCGTTTCGGAAGCATTTCGAGGTGTTGGAGTGTTATGACAATTGGACATTTAACAAACGTTCGCTCACTTGCGATATTAATAGTTATTAATAGTTTTAATAGTTGCAATATTAATAGTTATCGAATAGAGACGAAATAGTACATTAAATGTAATTTTAAATAATTGCTTTTCATTATATACATTATGTACCTTCCCAGAATTATAGAATTAAAAAATGGAACATGTACTAAATGAATAGTTCATTAGAAATTAGGAATGAAATGTATATCTCATATTGATCGCAGAAAGCATTGAAAATCGCTGTAAAATTTATTATAAAGTTATACATAAAATGAAAATTATATTTATTAAAGTAAAGAGATAAAAATTGATATAAACTTTTATTAAAACTTTACTCGGGAATAGAACGTTCGTTCCGAGTTCACTGAAAATTATCACGAATAATAAATTCCCTATCATCATCAATGCTAATATACTTTCGACAAAGAGTTATGACTCTCGTTCCGGTTCTTTTATGGCGAAGCGAAATAAAAAATAGTCGGCGCTTCGGCCGAGAGATAGGGCGATTTAACGGATCTCGCGTAGCCTCGGGCTGAAAAGAGCGAGACAAAAGCGGGCCCGGTCGTTTAGAAAAGCCAGACGGCAGCAGGTTGAGCGGGGCAAGAGGTAGAGGGATGGAAGGAGGGGGTTTAAAGTGCATCCGAGTTAAAGCGAGTTCGCGCAGACATGGGGGTGGGTTTTTTGCCACTTAAGCCGCTCGACGAAGCCGGGGAAGCGACAAATATACGGCGAATAAACGGAATAAACGGAAAATGTTTCGGAAAACTGACTCCGACTTTTCGTCGAAGCTCGCTTTGGGCACTTCCATTTTCGATCGCAACTCTTCGATCAATGCGACGGCGCGAGGCGTTTTAATTGAGTTTCATCGCGGCTCGTAGCAAATTTTATCCCGCGAGCGATTAGACCGTGAACGTATGGACACATTCGGCACGAGATGGAGTTTCTCGTACATATCCCGACTTCGTTCCGGCAATATGGAATCGATCGGGATGATTCGCGATAGTCGAGTGACATATATGTATGTTTCTATTGTATATGTATATTTCTATTTAATGCAATAAACGCTGTGCTAACGAGATTGCTCGATGTTGTTAACACGATAATTTTGGCACCGTAATATTTTGTTTTGGAAAAACGTTGAAACTTTTTTATGAAAAAGGGTGAAAAAATACGATTATTAGAATTTTTTAAGTACTTTTTTCTTGGCGTTTCTTTTTCCATTTTTTATCCATCAAATATCTCAAAACAAATAATAAATTTTTTTAAAAGTACTCTAGATAAGGTTATCACTGAAAGTTTATCTTCTCTGACTATTTAAACATTATTATTAATAGATCTAATTCTAGAGATGACTTATTTTTAAATTGTGTCAAAGATATATTTAAAAACAATTTTATTTTTTAAATAACTACTTTCGAAAAAGCTTAATTTTATTTATATTTAGTTGTTTTTAATATTTACTATTTTAATCTGAAATAAAGGCACGGAAATATTCTACTATTTTTGTCGATTAAATAAACTTTATTAATCACATTTATAACATATTGTTATGAATTTATCATGCTTTTACAATATATATATATATATATATATTCTGATTTAATGATCTTTACTCAAATATGTATATTTCGTTGATTATTGATTGATTGGATAAATTATTATGCGCATTGCTCGAGGCTGCTAATTACGTAAATCGAGCACTAGTCGCAGAAGTTCATTTACTCGTATATGTGCGTGATCAATTATTCATTCCCAAACGATTATTTGTAATTTTGGCCAGAAACGATTATAATGTGCCACAGAAAAGCATGAAAGCACTGTCTGATCGAAAGAAATAAAGAGAGCTCAAAAGGGAAATAACTGTACAACGGAAAGAAAATCCTTTTGGACGTCTTCTCAAGAGATGAAGGAGAAATTACTTTCACGTCGACATTGTCGGGAATCCTTCATTGTCCCCAGAACAGTCTTTTCTTTTTGGAATCTCTTATTACTATCGATAGATGGTGTAATTGACACTTCCTTCGTGAGATTTTTTGTTCTGGGAGAACAACGAAATTTCACGAACGTGATCGGAGAAACGAGTTTTCCGCTCGTGCGAATTCTACCCTCGGGTTCTCTTTTTTGGCTGTCTAGAAATATCTTATCTTACTCTCGAACTCCAAACGTCTTTCTGATATCTTTCTGACCTCTTCGGCGGCTACAGCAATTGACGTTTTCCTCTGAAAGAGCTCTGTCGCGTAGCAACGGCTAAACTTGATCGTACCATCAATGAGATTATGCTGTTTCTCGGCCATAAACTCAGTGAAAAATTCTATTATCCTTTAAACGAAAAAAAAGTCACGTACAGTAATATGGCAATATTTGATAACAGCGTTATCCAAGCGGAGGTAAGTTATTAATTATATATTCTTTTATATACTCTTGAGAAAGAGAGAGAGAGAGAGAAGTTTTCAAATCTTAATTTTTTTTAGAAAAAAATAACATGAATATTCTGTTAGTAATTCTCTTAATTATAAAATTCACTTTCATTTGTATTATCTTAAAATAAATTAATGGGTATGTATAGGATAGTTTTACGCACGAATGCATATAAAAAGATATCTGAAAAAGACTATCATGTACAAAAGTGATAAAAAGGATTGATTTTAATTCTTTATTCGACTGTAGTCATTACAATATTTCAAATTTTTCTATCTCTCCATTTTTACGTATTTCGATAAAAATTTCCGGGCGTACAGCTCGGTTATAAAAACCAAATGCGACATATCTCCCGCACTGCTGTATATTTTAGGGACAATTTTCGCGAAAATAGAGTCGCTTCTTTAGAAATGATGGTACACACGAATAGATATTTCTACATTTTCATGGAATAAGGTCGAGACCCTCTCGTATCTCTCTCGCATCTCACGTTTTGCATCTTTCATACCCTTAAATCGAGCACGGTCGAACGTGCTTCAGGGAACGGGATTAATTATCCAGTTGTGAGATGTTGCCTGGGGATACGATCAACCACCTCTTTCCTCTCCTCTTTCGCTTTTTATTCGCGGATCGTTGAATCCATGGGAATAGACGCGAGAGCCGAGACGGACTCGGTTTTTCAAAGTCGGCATGCAAACTTCTGCAAAATAGACGACAAAACTTGACTCGGTTCAGTTCGACATGAGTGCAATCCAATTATCTACGCATTTTATGTCGATAGATAAAATAGTTTAGAAACGTATTGAATATTCATATTTATGTTATTTGTATGTTTGAAATATGCTATATTTTTGTAAGAGTAGGTATATACAATTGATCTAAATATTAAATTCTCTTGGCAATTCATACATTTGTTAGTAGAAACTTTAATCGATAATTTGATAAGGATATAAAATATTATTTATGAATTAGAATAAGTTTAATTAACATTTACTAAGCTTTGGTCACTTTATTTAAACCTTTCATTTTAACAATTATACATATATAATAAATTGTAATATGTACAATAAATTATTTGTAAATTATAATACTAGGTACATTGTATTGTACTGATGTATTGTATTGTATTGTATTATATAGTATTTATAAATCATTATAAACTACTATTTTATTTTTAGAGTAATTTATTATATTATGGCATTTTCATTATTATACATATATGTATATATTCTTTTATAAAAACTTTTTTTTCTGGTTTATCCCACATTTTGTTCTGTTTCTTTCGAACGGATTGTCAAAGATTCGCTCAGCATGATTAAGAACGATATTTAGCAAAAAGGAGTAAAAGTATAGATTTTTTAATTATTCGCGAAAGAATGGCTTGTTCTCACTGCACAAGTGTAATTAGATAGACAGCTAACGCGCCTTTGAAAAATTCATCACATTATATCGCGTACTACCGATGATATTCGTTTGCTTTTGCGTCACGTCAAGCATGTAATAAAACTGGTAATCAATTTAACCTTTACGATTTGTTTTCTAAGAGAATAAAATATTTTTCGAAACTTTTTTTTTTGAGAAAACCTTGAGGGAAACAAAGAACGTTAATTAATGTGAACATAGGATGACTGATAATTGTGTCAATTTTCTTTGACCATTTTTTTAGCGTAAATTTCATTAACGTTAAAAAATGTCCATTTATCTTTATTATCAATGGCTTTCTTTTGATATCAAATTTATTTGAAAGATAATATATTTAGAGCGAATTGATCTCATTATCTCCGATCTTGTAAAATATAATTGATCCAGAAGGTATAATTCTCGATAATTTAATCAAATAAATTTATTTTAAATAAAAATTTTATTATGTTAAGAAGCTATAATAAAATATTTAGCTTTATGAATATGAAATGAAAATGTTCTGTTAAAAGTTTGTTACTCCGTTAAAAGATACTGCTGAAGTTTGGTGGAAAGAAGGAAAGAAGCCATTTACATGAAAAATTCAGATATCTTTCTCAAATAAGAAAAAAACTGGAATACAAAAAGGAATAAACTAAGCGTTGCTGCACTGTCCTTTTTTTCCTCGCATAAAAGCCCGTCAGTTTCTCGTTTTGCATTTTTTAATTAGTTAGAAAGAACGCGGTTTGTTTTCTTGCCAACGCGGACGTCAGAATTAGCCGGTAACGCGACTTTAAAAAGTTTACGTCCGCGAGAGCAAGTGGAAACAGCGGAAGCGTTTCTCTTTACGGCTCGCGGGTGTGTACGCTCGCTTTTGTTACGCTTGCATAATCAAGGGTAGTGCAGGGACGTCGTAAGGGTAGTGGAGAGGCGCTATTGCGAGAATGCTGAGTGCATCGATGTTTCCTTATCTCTTTGCAGCGCACTACAAACGTGAACAATGTCTCGACGATCGATTCGTATGGTATTCTGTTTACAGTAGAAACCATCTATCTAGAGGATAAACCACCAGAATATATCTCATGCACGCGGTAAAACTGTTTTATACTCAAGTTTAAATCAAGATATTTATAAATTATTTTCTTAATTAATTTATAAAAATAATTCTTTCTTCAAAAAAATTATTAAACGTTAGCATATAAGTTATTTTCTTATGTCAACAATTGGAAAACAGTTTTTTGATTATTGATATAGGAAAATTAAAAAAATATCAACAGAATTATATTCTTATTCAAAATTCAAATTTCTTGTCCTTAATGAATAAAGACTTGGAAAAGCTGACAGGATTAACTGTACTTTGCCTGTCGTTATATCAGTTATCTTGTGAATGACGTTTAATGGAACAAAGGATTTTCTCCATTAACTCTGTCTCATAAATAAAAAAATTGAAACATAGGATAACTTATTGGAATTCATCGTGAATCGATCTATATTCGTATACACGAACTACAGAATCCTCTCGCATTTAATATTATACGGAGTGAGCTAAATGTGTGCGCTTCGCCGTGCCAAAGTCGGCGTTCATAGCGAAGAGTACCTGTGGTCCCATTGCACGTAATCAAGTCGTCCGTTATTCTTCCTTGTATAATAATCTCGTAAAATGGAGAAACTGCGAAAAGCCTCTAAAATTAAGACCCTGGACATCGAATAACGATGGGGTACTTTGCGCGGCAAATCAAGAAGTGCAGTCTTCCTCATATCGAATTTAACTTTTACGGAGGAGGGAGAAAGAAAGAAAGAGAGAGAGAGAGAAAGAGAGAAAATATTGATTTCACCACTATTTTTCATTTACTTTGCATTCTATTTTGTCGCACCCCGCCCGTTGAAATTACAGCGTTTAAAATACTAAGCTGCTTTTTGTTATACGGAAGCTATTATATTTTTTTTATATATGTAATATAAAAAATAAAAAGGAGAGACGATTATTTGTTAGTAAAATTTTAATAGAGATTGAAGGAATATTTATTAATCGATAGCTTCACCAGCAAAATGCATTTATATCGTTTTTATGTGATTATATTTATACATTCGTTGCTGTATTCTTTTAAATATTCATGTATTTTATGTCGCTTCCAAACAGAGATAGGAATAAGCAGTTCACTTGGGTCCTATTTAGCTATATAATTTATATATATAATAACGGCCCCTTACTTATTTTACAAATTAATGAAAATACGAGAACTGGTGGCCAGTACGACGCAAAACGCGAAGTTTTACAATTAAAAGTTTCTCGGGCACAAAGCGTATACTATATTACGCCCGAATAATTTATGCGCAGAAATCCGGTTCGATCCCCGTGGATATATGCGTGGGCTTCAAGTTTACGAAGTGGAAAAAGTCATGAATATTTTACACCCGTCCGGCAAAATAGCGCTACTGTATTCAAATGAATTGGCCGGTTTCTTTGAGATTATTCGTCGACAATTAGTTCCATCGCTATTCTCTTATATTTCTGTTCCTCGTAGCGTACATGTTTACTGCAAAAATCCAACCGAGATTATTTCCGTTTCGGCTAAATTTATTTCTGCCGTCTTATATTATTTATTATAGAAATTTAAAACTGCAAGTAAATTACGACCCAAGCAGAACAAGTCACGATACCATCCAAATGGCATTAAAAATCATTATTGATTAAAAGTGATTTTTATTAATTATTTTGTAGCCATTTTGATATTATGATGACTTGTGTCATCTGCTTGAGGAAGTATCTATATTGCTGATTCTCCGTCTAGAAACGCAACAGTTTTTTAGCGAAGCGATATCGAAATCTATAAAAAAGATTTAGAATAAGGATTGGAATCGTTCCTTTCCGCAAATGTGATTTGTCGTGTTAGCCAATCCGAACCCATGAAGATCCATCTTGCTGCCCTTTTTCCTCGGATATCGACGGATCCGTACGTATAAGCACGGATATGCTTTTACGCGCGCAACGAAGCTCGACTGCGCGTGTAATTGGCAGAAAAATTGCGTATTTCGCTATCGGAGCAACCGTGATACGTAAATATGCAAACGCGATTACAGCCTCCGTGCACACGCGATTGTTTTATGAAGTGGAAAAATCTATGAATGCCTTATCATGAGAAATGCTGTTGCTGCAGTTCAAACGAATTCGAGCGAGCGCAAGACGAAAAATACTTTTATCTCTAAGAAATAGATACTTTTATCTCTCTCTCTCTAAAAAAAAAATATATAGATCGAATTATATGCGACCTTCCCGTTGAACTTCTCTCATTTTTTATTACATTTTAATATTAGGTTTTTAGATCGATAGAATCTTATTACCCTTAACAATAATTTTTTCATGTTATGTCATTTATAAAGAAAATTAATGCCTATAAGAACCAAACACAAGATGAACGCGTGTAATAAATTTATTTATTATTAATTATTTATATATATATTTAATTTAATTATTATCGGTACTTTTAAGTTTGAATCTTCTGGATATTTAAATTTGTAATTTATCTTAATTTCTATCTCTCCTTATATTTCTGTTAATTTAATTCATAATTACGAGAGAGCAATATTTTGCTGCTTTGCAATTTACAGAGAAATAGGTCTTGTGCAAAGGGCGAGTCACTTTCGCTATAGTAGATAAATAAAATACGACATCCACACCACTATCACCTCTTTCAAGTAAAGTGCGCTTTACTGCCGCGCGCCAGTTAGATGTATCTCACAGGTTCATCTTCCGTTTCGCCGGAAATAAAGATCCCAAGTTTATTGAGCTCCGTAGTACTAGAAGTGACGCGGTTCGTAGCTTTGGAAGCTTTATGTCGATCCTGAGAACCCCTATTCGTGATTCGATTAGAGCAGAACATTGCGATTTGCTATTCGGGTAAATGAGAAACCGCAAAGAAAAAAATTTTAGAATTCTGATAGTTTTCGAAAAGAATATCAGCTTTGAGGAATCTACTAATTCATGAATGCTTCTCTGGCAGCAAAGTATATTAGAAATATTTTTTAATTCTTTAGTTATGTAAATTGCATTGATATGTATAATAACGAATATTTGTGTAATGTGTATACAAATCGTAATATTTTACTCTAATCAAAACGCGAATGGGAGTTCTCAGGATTGATATAAAGCTTCTATGAATCACGTCTTTAGTCTTTGTCTGAAATTGCAAATATTTATTCTTATCTGATTTGTTCTATTTTTACACACACACACACACACACATTTATGTCTGGGATAAAATAAATCAGATTAATCGGAGAAGAATAAAAGAATATTTGCAATTTTGGGCAAAGATCAAGCGACAGTATTTTTGAACGGATGTACGATTTCCTCCTGGATAGCTCTTCTCTTGTTCGTCTTCCTTTGTCTGTCTATCTCTGTTTGTAAAAGGGAAATTCCTTCGGAGCACATATCGGACTGAGCTATATTTTGCCCATGAAGTATAAATCTCTCTCCTTCTTCCTCTTTCTTGACAGATAGTTACACTCCATTTGAATTGTTTATAGCATAAGGTTCGTAAATCAAATTGATTTGAAGACCTGGACTTTCTCAATGCACAGTTGGAAAAAATGTGTTGAATTTAACATAAATCGCATGTCCCAAACGGTCCACTCAAATTTTTAAGTCAATTTTACACAAGATAAATATGTTAGAAGGTAACACAAATATTATGTAAGAGAATAAATACAAAGAAAGATAACATACAAAGATCGACACAGTTTGTAAACAAACCGTGGGAACATATTTTTTTTCAGAAGATTAACATTTATGATATGTTAAATTAACACATATTTCATTCATTTGTCTTAGAATTTACATCTTAAAACACATTATTTTTATGTTACTTGTTCACTTACTCATTGACATAAATTGACATAAATTGTGTCATTTTGACATTAAGAAACATTGAATATCAATTTCACAAAAAATCTTTAAATAACATAATCACATTATGTTAAATTAACACTCGAATATGTTAAAAAATTCAACACAAACTGTTAACACAAACGTGAGTCGATCGTTTCCAACACAAAGACACAAATTTTTTTTACTGTGTGGCAGTTCTTGTATTTGATAGAATGAAATCGCTGTCCAATATGGTTATTATTCGTTAAAAAATATCTTTTCTTTAAATAATATTGCTTATCGAAGGAAAGCTTATCGATGAAATCATGAAGTATGTATTTTTCGAGAGCAATTCTTGAATAATTTCTGTGATCTCTGTGAATATATTCCGTAATAATTATTATCTAAAAATCATCGATTTTTTATTTTAAGAATCTACATGCGTGATAAAATACAAGACTTCAAATGCTCTTTACACATTTTTTTATATGTAAAAATTTGTTTAACAATATTATTTCCCTTTTTATTATTAACTGTAAATAATTCTGTTAAGATACAAAATATTCGGCGCGCATACAGACCAATTTTCGCCGATCCAATTTCGTCGATTGCACCCCGTAGTCGTATTGTTTACGTTTATATGTGATTACACTGTGCGACTCGTTATTTCCGTCAGCCGGCACTTTGAAATATACAGAGTGTTTCAGAAATAGTTGGCCAAATTTTAAGAGTATATTCCACTCATTGTAAAGATGAAAAAAATCATCAGCCAACAATTTCTGAAACACCCTGTATAATATTGTACTTGGTTACCTTCACAAATTCTTTCACTTTAAAAAATCTTTTTTTTAATTTATCGCGGCAGATGCTTCGAATACTGGTACTGTTAAAGCAATTGCTTATATCTGAAATAAGAGCATTTATTATACCTCGATAATAAGAACATATATTAAGAACAGGTGCAAATCGTGTATGCAAGATATTTGATGATATTTCTTATTGGAAAGATTCATCGTAAGACAATCTCTTTCGAGAATTTTGCTATTAATTTTTAATATATTAAATGTAATTAAATGAAAATGATAGATATAAAATGTTGAACAATTATTTAAAAAAAATATGTTTAATTTATTTAAATATATATTTTCGCGATTTTAGAATTGCTTTGAAATAAGCAGCAGTTCTAAAGTTACACAAATTTCGTTAGTAGCAATATTATTTTATAACTAAGAACCATTACATTATTATACATATTGCTTTGGTAATACATATATTATTTCATTATCTATTTTTACGTGCAAAGTTCAATTAAAATTAATCACGGCAGTATAACTGAAATATTGAAATTTTAACTTAAACTAACATAGGAATTTTATGCAAGTCGTGTCACGCATTTGATTCGCATTTCTTCTGCATTCAAAACTTTACGAACTAGAAATAAAAAGATATAGAAGGAACGAATAGTCTGCTCGTGTTGCTCGTCAATAATTTCATATTCACCGAGCTTCACGGTGGCAGCGACACGATTCAGTCGTGATTTTACGTAGGGAACATTCGATATACTCGTATGCATATACGAGGACAGAAAGAAATATCTCGCAGTGGTAATAGTCGTGTGTTGCGCGGACACACGACTCGCCTGAAGAGACGCCTGAAAACGCGTAGCTCCGATGGAAAACCGTATTCAATAGAAATATCGTATATAGTGAATCGTATAGTGAATGGTGGAGAACCGCTCATTCGTCCATGTTCACCGCTGCAATCACTTCAGCATCCACCGGGTTAGTTTTCTTATTTGTTTTTTTTTTTTCCTTTTGCACAACGTGTGGTATCCGATTGATCTGCCCGATACTCGATATTACAATCACAGTGAAATCATCGGATATTTCTCTTTTTTAGCGAGCATGCAACGACGGAAGGCATTTAATCCCGATAATCCTTGCGCGTTCATACTAAACAAAGAAAAACATACGTAATTCTATGGAAGTATATTTTTTTTCAAACATTTTAATGCAAATACCAAATATTTTTCTTTCATCAAATCGGGCTACTGAATAAATGATTCTATAAATAATCATTAGAATTCGCTATTTAATAGCAGCGATATTAAAAAGAATTATTATATTTACAAAGATTATAATATCACCCTCTCTACTTTTTAATTTTTTTAGTCATGTAAAGTTAATTTGTAAAAATTCGGTTTCGTTCAGCAGAGAAATTAGATTAACATTTTAGAGAGTTGAAGATAATACTTCGAGCCGTATCTTGCATCTAATGTTATCGGACGTCGTAGATCGTTTTCCATTTTAATTTAAACTTCCTTGAAAAGAACAAATCTATATACACCGTATAGACGCGCGTCGAGAAATACAACGGTTTTCCTCGCCATAAAATTGCGTTCGCAAACAAATCTAATTGTAAGTACAAGAGAACTCACGATGGAACAGTGAAAGAGAAATGAGCATCAATTCCATTCCTATCATTTTGCGCGTAGCGGTATCTATTGAAGACGAGCAGAAAGAAAGAGGAAAAAATCTCGTTGGTGCACAAAAAGTCCAAAGAATGAAGTCTCTCCCTTCAGTTAACCTTCATATAGATACTAGATACTGGACGAATGAGACTAAAAGTAATAAAGACTGGAAGAAATAAAGTTGAAAGTATAGTCGGGCCGTTGTTCAGCGCGATGAAAAACCACCAATCAAGACTTTGTTCCAATCCACAGTTGGATCGATCTTTCATCAGTTTTCAAACTATAACACTATGAACCGTTGATAGTATCTTGCTAGAACTGCCGAAGGCTAATTTAGAAATTTCTTATCCTAATTGTTTAATAAAAAGTTATTTTGATATTATTTTTTTATATTTATTAGTTTAATATTAGCTATACAGCTAATACAAAAAAAATCAATATGATTAGCGGAACCAAAATGGCACCATCGATTCCAATACCGTAAAGATTTAAATCACAGAACACACGTTCAGAACTGACATTGTCGAGTGCAGTGAGATTAAAGCGCGCAAGAATTTATCGAATTAAACTCCTAAATGCGACGCTCGCAAGTACACGCACGTTCTCTCGATTTCGCGACCCACGATTGTTATAGTAATTGTTGAAAAACTCTGAGTAATTGGTTCAATTTCGCTCAACCCGTGTCTGAAGCGAGAAAAGCATCCCGCAAAGAGAGTGCGTTCACCTGCGATGAAGAGAGACGACTTGCTGCCGTGAGCTACGATAGAAATTACCTCGGCCGGGAAAGATGTAAAACGAGTAGTGAGATCCTTCCATCTCTAGGTGCGGAAGCCGCATATCTCCGGAAGTATCTTTACGCAAACATAAGAATCGTTCGATCGATGAAATGCTTTTACGTCGAGATACTCATGAAACTCACGTTATAGCTGGAGGTAACTTTGTCAATGTTACGGCCGGCAAATAGAAGCTTGTGTATGGAATATCAAAGAGGAGAGGAGAAAGTTTGAACGTTGAGTCAAATTTAATTGCCACAAATTTCCACAGAAAATCGACCAATAGTTCACGTGGCTTTACGATTAGAAATTTCACAGAGGGCAGATAGAGTTTCTCGGGCGTTCAAGAGTTTTCCCGGCATTGCCGTCACCCCTCAGTCGCCTTTTCCACAATGGAATTTCAGAGACGTGCGCGACACTATATCGGTTTTCCACATCGTCTCGCTCCGGATGGAGGCAGTTCGCATAAATTTTCAGCTGGATGGCACTGCGTTTCTGTTAACGTCGCACGCGGAATGACTTTCACGTAGCGCTCTGTCAACGCGGTCGTTGAAATATTAAAATACTCGGCGATCAGGCGCCGGAGTCTCAATTCTTCTTATTTTGTCGAAAGGAACATCCGTGGAATATATTCGCGTCACTGTTAAATTCATCGCGTCGTCATTTGAATTTTATCATATCAACGTCGAAGATAACGATTGTTCCTCTCCGAGAACAGAAATAATAGACAGGGATAATAGGAATATAACAGACTGTCATGTGAAAGTATATATTTTTTTGATGAAATGTGCTCGACACATTAGCATGTAATCTGCACACAAAAATCGGGAATAATATAATTTTTTAACATTTTGATTACTGTAAGGATTTTTACAATTGATCCTCTGACACACCACACTATTATTTTTTATGTCTAACTTTCATAAAGCAAATAAATTGATACATGATCAATAATTTCATGTTTTTCAAAATATTTGTAGATGTTTGACTCGTGTGCGTAAAAGATACACGCGGTATGAGGATATAATAAATACTATTTATGCGCTACGTACACAGTAAAAAAATTGTGTTAACAGTTTGTGTTGAATTTTTTAACATATTCGAGTGTTAATTTAATATAATGTGATTATGTTATTTAAAGATTTTTTATGAAATTGATATTCAATGTTTTTTAGTGTCAAAATGACACAATTTATGAGTAAGTGAACAAGTAACATAAAAATAATGTGTTTTAAAACGTAAATTCTGAGACAAATGAATGAAATATATGTTAATTTAACATATCATAAATGTTAATCTTCTGAAAAAAAATATGTTCCCACGGTATATTTACAAACTGTGTCGATGTTATCTTTCTTTGTATTTATTCTCTTACATAATATTTGTGTTACCTTCTAACATATTCATCTTGTGTACAATTAACTAAAAATTTTGAGTGGACCGTTTGGAACATGCGATTTATGCATGTTCCATTCAACACATTTTTTCCAACTGTGTATATAAATGTAAAATATGTAAATACACACATATTTATCGTTGTCATTAGCTTTTTATAATGCAATTTTAAATAATCTTTTTATAATGTAATTTTTTCACAGTCGATTTTAGTCAATAAAATGATTTTTTAAATAAAAATCCTTCGGTTACTAATAAAAGTTAATAGGTCTCTTCAGAATTTATAGATAATGTATAATACTATCTAGATCTATAATCAATGTAAAATGTTCTTGATTCACATATAAATGATAGTAAGTAGGAAATGTGTGAATAATATTCAATTTGATACGCAATGTTCTGAACTCATGTCACATAATTGTATATCCAATTGGAGCCAATGACAATCATTATACATTTACATAAAAAAAACATTTTTTAAATACTTTATTATACGTACTTTGTACTGATATATTGAATTGATACATATTGAATATAGTGTATATATAAAAAATATTGTATACTAGATAATTTGCAATACATTAATATAAGATCACGTCTATAAAAATTATACGAAGATCACAAAATGCATTGTATTTTTTTCTTTTGGAGATGTTTTTGACGAATCTGAAGATAATTCTTTTACAGCGAAAAGTTCACAGAAGAAAGATCGCTCTATCATAATTTTCAATATAAAATTTCTTAGCTTTTGTGTGTATATATATATATATATATCATTCATAATCATAATATCACGCCGAGATTCATTTTCAAAACATTTTTCGCAGAAATGTATCGCTCAGAGCTGCCGTCTTTATTGCGAAATCGAGCTAGGATCTCTTTTTGGACGTTAGAAGGTCGCTAAAGATTGATGGTCTTCGATACAAAAGAAAAAAAGATTGTGCAGGAAGTGCTCATTGACAAATTGATACAAATGGGACTAGCAGCGATCGCATTTCCTGCGCTTTCGTGTCTTCCCATGTGCCTCGATTTGCGAGAACGCCTACCTTCTATATATTCGTTCGACGACAATCACGAACAATATCTCGCATTAAGTATTTCAAAAGCATTATGGTATTTATTTTATTATTTGAACATTAATTCTTGAAAATGATTTAATATTAGATTTAATATCAGAAATTACATTTTTATAAATAAAGTCATTGAATTTATTTGGAATACTTTCTGTAGCAGCGCAGAAATCAAAAACTTTAGAGTCTTATAGATAGATTTCTAAAATCAAATATATAAAAAAGATATAAAGTTTTATAATAAATGAATTTTTATTATGAAATTTTTACTATATAATCTAAAATTTTTAATGCGAACTTTTAGTCGAAAAGGAAGCAAACGCTATTTTTAAACTCTATATTTTTAAAAATATACTGTACGAAGCGACATGATAGTTTGATTGAATTGTGCGGCTCATACTTTTATTTCTCCAGTCGATCTGCGTATCAGAACGAAGAGGACATATATTGCCATATCGTGGGAACACGTTAACTTTTGACATGTCGCAGCAAAATCGCTAACATTCCTAAAAGAACACGTTCGTCGAGGAAATGCCCGTGGGACCGTGAGTTTTCTTTTCTCGATCGAGACGTCATGACGAACTGCGAGTGGTAACGAGTTTTCGCCGCTTTTACAAAATTGTTCTGCGGGCAAAGTTTCACATCCGACAATAACGACGCACAGAGACCTGCCCGCGAACTTTCAGACTTTCGCGAGATCGGCAATAGCGCGTGGACAACTATTGATATCGTTTCATAAAACTTGCAGTGTGAACGAATCGCGGCAACAAAGTGGTTTCGTGAATTTTTTTTTTTTTGTTAAACTTGTATACTGTGAAAAATCAAGTGCATTATGCTGAATAGAGAAACGAGAGTGATAATATGAGGTTTGAAAGAATCATTTGATATAAATACACGCATAAAAATATATTGTATTTATGTTATAACGTTATAATTACTTTTAGAAATAAAATGATTGACATTCATTAACTTCCTCCAAGAGAAATAATTTCCTGTAAATTTCTTTACTCGATACTTTTTTATTACGCAGCAAATCAAAAGTCGTTCTTCGTTTTTCTAATTTTATAACAATTATAATTTCTGTCGAAAGGATTCATCTCCATCAACTTCCTTCGAGGAAAATAATTCTCTGCAATTTTTTAAAACTTTTCATTTTTCATCGTAGAATTATATAACGTGCAGTTCTTATTTCACTTTATAATTATAACTTCGATCAAGAATGATATAACTGATTTCCATGAACTTTCTCTGAGACAGATAATTTGCTGTTAACTTTTAAAACAACTCTTGTTTCATTATCGAATCAAATTTTACAAAATGTTGTATCAATGTTTTTGCATCGTAATTTTTAACTTGTGAAATGGTGGAATTTCGACGAATTTCGGAATAGAGAGAATCGCAACGTATTATATACACATATTTACATATACCTACATATATATATGTATATTGTATGCACACATATATATATACTATATACACGATATATGTGCATCCGGATATCCATTATTGCGATAGGTGCGCGGCCATTCCTGTCATAAAATAGACAGACAACGAGGCTAGCTGTGTGGTTGTACTAACCTGGACTAATGTTACATTGGTTACTCCGTCTACCACAGAATTTATCACCGTCGGGTTCGTTATCTGCATAGAGCGAAAGTTTTCAAATTTTTGTCCTCACGTCTTTTTGCTATAATCTCGATAACCCTTGTGTCATTTCTATCCATAAATTTAACGAAACGAATTTAATATTTAATTTTTTCGAAATTTCGAGGTTTAGTTTTTACGAAAGTTCTAGGAGGACTTTAGGACTAATTCTGTTTTCGTAATATTCACACAGCAAAATACATATTTCATGAGAAATTTCGTGCTGATTTGAACTGGAGGAAATTTTTATTCCGCGATACGATCAATCTTCACGAAATAGGTTTTGTTCACCCATCGATTTCGTCTGAATATCCCACTTGGCATTAACTTTCAGAGCTATGCGAGGAATGGGCTCTGGCGAACAGCCGCGAGTGCGTGGAGGGTGGCGGTTCGACGAGCACGACGCACGGGGAGGAATCTGAGGATGCGTCTGAGGCGAGGTTCACCCTCAAATATTTGGGCAGCACCCTCGTCGAAACGCCTTCGAGTGAGGAAGCCACTGCGGAAGCCATCAAAACCGTTATTACGATGGTACGTATATATTAAAATATTTTTCATAATTTACTCTCTGGACTTATCCTGAAAAGCGTTTCTAGATTTGCAATTTCTTTATATAGTTTAATTATGTCACTAAATGTTTTAAATTTGGATTTTGTTTCTATATACTTCCAATTTTCTTTAATTGTTATTTTATTATTATATATCTAAAAAATCAAATATAAAAAAAGAAAAGGTTAGACTGTGTCAAATTTGTGAATTTTGTCACATGTGATTGTTGCATTTAATTATAATATAATTTATTGAAGTTCCCTTCTCTCTAATTATACTTTGGGGTGCAATGTTTCAAAGAAATATAATAAATTTGCGACATATTTACTTAAAAAGTATGTAAACTGTATTTTTTTTAGTACACAAAACACGTAAAAAATTATGTGTAGAAATATTTTTGATTTTTTTGTATATGAATCTATGAAACTATTTACGTTGTATTTATATAACGAACGAGTAACAACATTTTATTCAAAATTTTCAATTTGTTATCAAATCTAACATGTGTAGGAAGAGAGAAAGAGAAAAAAAGAGAAAGAGGGGAGGGAGAGAGAGGGGGAGCGAGTGGGAGGGAGGGGCGAGAGAGAGGGGAGGGGGAGAGAAAGAGAGAGCGCAAGTTTGCCGCTTGCGTTGGAAATTGCCACTGTATTATTTATCGTTGGAATTGTATCGCACCGTGTAATTTACTTTCAACCATTTTCCGACGCAACCGCCGTGAAGAGAATTTAATTGAAATTGCAAGGTACTAATTTCTCGCGTATAGCCACGGGTTCGTTAATAGAGTTAATGAAAATGAAGCGTGATTACTTTGTGCCATGTTTATTCGCTGCTTTGTCTCTGTCACGGCTGATGGTGTTCTTATTATTTTTTTCTTCTTTTTCTTCCATGTTAATGTCATTTGTATTATTTTTTTCTTCTTTTTCTTCCATGTTGTTAATGTCATTTAGATTCAAGCAATTGACGTTAAAGATTTACTCTCTAAAAATGAATCAGTGTATTATTACTGACATCAATGTTACACTTATAACTGATGTAATCATCAACGAATATTTACTGTTTTTCAATAATAATACACTGATTCACATTTAGAGATTATAGTTTCCTACAGATTCAATCTGTAGAAACCATAACTTCTAAAAATAAATCAGTGTATTATTACTGAAAAACAGTAAATATTCGCTGATGATTACAGTTATAAGTGTAGCACTGAGGTCAGTAATAATACACTGATTCATTTTTAGAGAGTAGTCGAAACTTGAATCATATATACGTTTTGCAAATCATGCCTGCTAGTGTTCAAGAACACCGGAGGCAAAAAATGCACAAAAAGTATGTTCAAAAACGGTATTAATGAGAAACGCCGTTATTTAATTGATCCAATTTCCATTCGTTCACTAATTACTTTTGACTTCGTATGTGAAATATTGCGAGCACTGCTTCCGACAAAACTAGTATTACTTTTTTTGTACGTAAAAATACCATCAAGCTCGCAATTTTTGACGTTTTATTAAATATGGATGTCGATTTAAAAAAAATTTACTCTGATAAAAATTTCTGATTTATTTTGAAAAAATTTCATACACTTCGAATACAGTACATGTTCAAGTATCTTAATAATTAATAGAAGATAATAAATATTGTTTATTTATTAAAATCACATGCGAATTAGGGCCGGTTGTTCCATCTTCGGATGGAAACTATGTGGTAATTTACTTATTTTGGATAAACAAAAGGCTAAAAGAGTAAGAACATAGGAGAGTAAGAAAGTAATAGCGAATTCGATTGAACGTACTCAGTGCGCACTGGTACATAGCCGTCGTACACAAATGGATGTAAAAATGTGTTTAATATAAATATAAAAACGAAACCATAAAATCCTTAATACATTTTGTTGTGCTGTTAAGTAAAATTTGTATTTTATAATCCGAAATATTTATATTTTATTTTTACACAGATTAAATTAGTATATAACGGCTTTAATATGCACTATAGTGCGCACGAATGCGTCCAACCGAATTCCGCTATAAGATAGTGAGCTGAAGTTTACCGAAAAGTGGAACAACCCAGCCTTAGAGTGGCAATAACGTATTGTGACAAAAACGATTTAAAAAGTTTCTTTTTTAAAAGTGATTTAAAAAGTGATTTAGTTGTGGCTATAATTGATAGAAGAAATTGTCATATGAAATTACAAAGTTCTATCAGTTTCTCAATCTAGTTTAACAGCGAAATCCTTGTTGAATAGCATAATCGATAGAGGAAAATGAATTTATGCGATTTAATAGCGATCCGAGGAACATGATTAATTAATAACGAAACTTCGTCCGCGTCTCATATAATTCCAATTTCGAAGTGATTACAACTCATACCGCGAGATTACACGAACAGTATTGCAGAAAGCGGTAATATATGTATTTCGGCAATTTCCTCCCGATGCAGTTATTAATGAAGGGATTCAGTCAACACACGATGGAAACGCATACATCAGAATTTCTCTCATTTCACAATAAATATAATCAACAGTGTTTGCATTATTTATAATTTGCATTATTTATAATACATATATCCGAGAAAAATAAATCTACAATATCTACTATATATTTATAATAAAAATGGCTTATAATAATATCAGCAACCTATAATTTCTAAGATTAATGTACAACTTGCATTTTTCCATAATATTTTTCTAACATTTATGACAAATATTACTTACAGAATTTCTGAAGAATTTATTTACTTTATTTGATAAAAGCCAAGAAAAGACTTGGGTTACAGTTTCACTTACATTTCCATCCATATCTCATGTTCACTGGCTGAGAACCCACTGTTAAAATGTTACCGTATATATTACTAAACTTAAACCTACCTATCTGTCTTACATACTATAACTTTTTTATTCTACTCTTTACGGTGATCTACATTCATATCACAAAATGTTACTATCGTCTAAACCCAAATTTACATACATTTCTTATTCTACATATATCACAACCTTTTTTTATACTCTCTATCCACTTCTTTATACTACTATCTTTTATACTATTCCAAATTTATATCAATATATTATGTTTATTTTGCTATTGCAGAGTTATGGGAAACATTCATCTTTTTGCTTATTTACGTGTCTCCTTATATCTTTCCTAATAACAATTTTTTCATAGTTAGCCTGTAGTAATATACAGGGTGTAATCTGAAATAATGTCCACTATGATACAATGCTATTCCTAATAAAAAACTGAGTCGAAAAGTCCTTTACCATTTTGCAATTTTCATAATAGTTAACGAGATATTAATTTCTAAAAATTGCCAAATAAATGGCTAAAATCGATGTATAAGACAATTTTAAGATATCTTTTAGTGTTCTTTGTGAAATATCTTGAAGATGTTTCTTAAAGAACTCTTAAAGATATCTTAAAGTTGTCTTATATGTTGATTTTAGACATTTTGCTCATTGGATAACTAAAAAAAAATATTGCGAAAATTACAAAATTGTAGAGGACTTTTCGACTCAGTTTTTTATTAGAAATAGCACTATATGATTAGTGGGCATTGTTTCAGATACACCCTGTAGATATACCTCTCATAAAGAAGTTCAATCTATAATCCTATCCTCCTTACTTTTCTTCAGTTCCTTGTCTCTCTTTTTTCACAATTTCCTAAAACACTGCCTTTCACATTATTTAAATCCTCAGGAATCTTGTAATTTCACACAATTTGTAATTATCTCTTTTTCTGCAGATCATTTATCAGAACTTCAAAAATGCAATCTAACTATACAATATATACTGCAGATTGAGATGAAAAATACGAGTGTGCTTTGCGGTATGCATTGCACGATGTAGGTCGTTAGTATTGCATTAAACTGTGTTCATTCGAGCGCTTTTGCTGCAACGCGATCAAATAGTTATTTTTTGCGAATTTTCTCGTTTTGGACTGATTTGAAAGTTTCCCGACGCACCCAATCGTATTCCGCGTCGGAACTTCCGGATTGAAATGTTCATTGCACGTCTTTGCGCTAATTGACCCTCCGGAGTCTACTACTTCGATTGATCCTCTCTCATCATCTTTTGTACCTGCGTAATTACGTCCATTATTGTTAGTTCTTCTTCGCAGCATCGCATTCATTTACTGGTTTACTAGATTGGATGGGCATCCTTTCCATCTCTATGGCAGCCTTTGTTTCACGTTGACAACGATAAATCCTGTTGCTTATTTACGTCTCTTCTACTAGAGAAACTAATTTGCAATAATTTGTAAAATTTATATAATAACTTTCATTTTGCCATCTATACGTATACTGAGTCCATTGCACTTTAGAATATTCTTGGGATATTACACTCCGATTGTTAAGCAGAGAAGCGCTTTTATTTTTGTAATTTCGAAATAATTTACTCTAAGTTACTGATTAAGATGTTTCTGTCGCGAAGCAGAAGTTATTCGCGCGTTCAACAGCATCATCTTGCCATGTCGCGACCATAAAAGCAACTTCGCATTTCCGTCATGCAGTTGCTACCTACAACTCCTGCAAGTTCTCGCTGATAATGCTATTCAGTGTTTGCGAGCAAGAAGCTACTGGTACAGACGCCTTAGATTACTATAACATATATGTGTAATCCAGATTAATATAGATATAAATAATTGCTAGACGTAAGTCGCTGCTTTCGTTGCTTGCTTCGTCAAGGAAAAGTAAAGCGCGCTTTGGATTAGGACTTCGTAAAATCGTAAATGAAAAACCAGTCGCGAATACAGAATTTGAGAGTTGCGTTAAAAAAGTTTGAGTTTAACTCTCAAGTCTCTTTTTGGAACATACTGTGATAAAGTGAACTGGGATATTTAATTTATTGAAGGAGCACGAAATATTTGTTCGATATCCGCGGTTTCTCACAACAAATAGCTGTCAAAAATATAATTGAATAGACACACTTTTGTTGCAGATTAAACGCGATAAAATAAAAAATCCTTATATTATATTATTTATATTAAAAAATAAGTGAAGATAGGATTTGTGTTAATGGGATTCGAGTTTAGTTATCGCTGCTTTCTCTTTCCTTGCGAAAGGATTCGTTAAATCCATTGCGGAACTTTATGTGCAAATATTTCCACAGATTTTGCTCGAAACAACATGAATATCAATCCTCTTTTCGCTTAATTCTGGTAATTGTTATTTAAATAAAAGCGAGCAAAGAATTTAATTAAAAGCTCGAGTGCCATGCGAAATAATTTTACAAATGTTAACATCGTTAATACATCGTTGATAAATCACAAATATGGAATTTAATACATATAAAGCTTGCATTTTCATCGCATTAGCTTCTTGTCAGATTTAATAATTTTAACGTCGATTATGTATAAATTAAAGAAGGATTTCATTTCTAAATAAATATTTTCTATCATCAAGCAATAATGTCAATTCGTGAGTCGTACAAATATCAATAAATTGATATTTTTATTAAATTTTTTTTCTTCATATACAGAAAACATTATTTGATATTTTTATTAAATTCCTTTTTTCATATATAGGAAAGCCTATATGATATTTTTTCTGCATTCTTAATTTTTTCTACGAGACAAAAATTGCAATTTAAATTGAATTAAATTTTTAAATTTTATTTATGGTATTTTCATAGTATATTTTGATAAAAGTGACATTTCCGAGCGTGATACATATGTGTTTCTGAAATTTAATTAGATTGCGAAGACATTAAGCAAATCCTTCCACAATAACGCGTCCGTGACAGAGAGACCTTCTATGCGGAATCCACTTCAGAATTATCGGATTAGGGAACGCTCCGGAATCTCTCGTGCGACGTTTGCGATTAAGGCGGCGGAATCTCCATGCGCGAGTTAAATCGTTAAATGGACCGCTTAATCCGCGCGAAGACCCGTAATTGCGTTGCAATGGAGCGACGCGAGAGAGCTCAAGTTTAGCACAACGAGATATTTGATTTCTGAAAAAGGCTCTAATCGAGCTATTGCCTCACTTTACTCGGATTTACACCACGTATTTACTCTTGAGCATGCATCTACTCCTACCTTCAGTAAATATCGCCTTCTGCTCGAGCAAACGACGAAATTATTGTCGATGTAATAGAACGAAATCGATAGAGTTTCACTATTCTATCAGATGACCTATCAGATGATCTTCTTGAGATTTGAATATTCACATGGCAGAGAAAAGGGATGCTTTGCCAGCCGCAGATATCAGGAAACGAATTAAGGAAAAGTTGCTTTATAATAAAGAATTAATTAAAGTTCTTGCAGATTTTTCTTCCTACTTCCTCCATCCTTTCTATAGACACAAGTTAAATCTTAGAACATAAAAATTATTGTTTAACTTTGAAATAAGCTAAATTAATTAGAAATTAAAATAATATAATGTCATAATTAGATACGAAAGTATAAAGTGATTAAAAATATATTATATCTTATTATTATGAGTAGAGGAGACCGGCATCTCGTTGGCACAAGATGTAAGTTTAGCATTGTGTTCCGTTTATGTATTTGTGGCGAAAGAAACAATGGAAAAGTTACTGCAATATATCTCTTTTATAACACATAGGTACTTCTCCCTAAGTTTCATTTAAATTAAACAAGTATTACAATAGAAAAAGAAAAAATCTAATTTAAGAGCAGGCAAGTAAATTTTTGATCATTTTATAATTTCATATTAATGTCCTTCGGCTTGAGAAAGCAAATCTAAATGATGTATTATTAGTTAAAAGAAAAGTATTTGTTACGTTATTTTTAGTAACAATAGTAATTTATTACAATAAAGTAGTCAAAATCAGATGTGTGTAGGGATGGGGTACTTTGGCTCATATCATAAGAAAAGGTTAGGTTGACTTATTGTACCGCATTCAATGGTGTGAACATTCATTTACAATTTAACTCTGACAAAACACTTCATATTTAATATTTCTATATTAAAATAAGGTAGAACTAAAATAATTTATATTTATTTTTCTGTAACAACATTTTGCTGTTTGATGATTACAAAATAACTTTGAAAGATACAATTTTAGTAAGAAGTACATATCTATTCTTTAATTTTTATTTCTATTACTTTTCTTTTACGTTTTTGTTAATTTAATATAGAATTTATCACAAAGACAATTTATACTGTGATATGTACCAATTTATCCCAATTGGGGCAAAATTTAGAGAAAACTTCTCTCTATCACACTGATGTATTTTAACTATAATAGTTAATTGTTTAAAAAATCTAATGCCAAAATTGTGAAAACTGTGCCAACGAGACCCGGTCTCCCCTATTTTTCTTTATTAAACTTTATATGTTTAATGCTCAAATGTTTGATGGCCTAGAGAAAATTGCAAAATGAAAACTATTATTCTATTTTTGTAAAATATATATATTATGTATTTTTGCTTTCTTTATATTAAATACATTATGTTATTAAGTTTTAAAACAAAATTGTCACAGGGAGAATAAAGATATTTTTATTAAATTAAATTTTCTTGTTAATGGATGATATGGATGTAATTTTTTATCTTGCTTGACTTAATTATTACAGGCGAAGGCGAGCGGAAAAAAGTTGCAAAGGGTCTCTTTGGCTGTGAGCTTGAGAGGAATTAGAATGACGGATTTAGCCACCGAAGAGGATCAACTTCAGGTGTCGATATACAGGTGAGGTATTAGATTAACTATTAAATTACAGATTAATCTTAAATATGATTAGCAATTTACTTTGTATTAACTTAAAAAAATTTGTTAACATGCTGCATTACATTACGTTTAATCTTACAAATAAAACTTTTTTAAGCATTTATGTGAGAAGTGGGTATTAGAGATTAATAATTTACGTAATTAGAAATTAGAATACATAAATATATAAATTCCATGACAAAAATATAATGTACATTTTCCCGAAGAAAACGTTTTTTCTCTGACGAACGAACCCCGATAATGAATAATTATTTTTCACGCGCCAGTCCAACTGAAATTTTAATCTCACCAAGTGAAACTCGCCAGTTTGCTGCTTGTTTTGCTGACCCGGTGTTGAATTGTATTCGTTGTACATACATGTATATGTACATACATATATATATTGTACATACATATATATGTACGCCTGGGAGTGCATCACAATTCCACATAATGACGTGATGGTGATGATGCAGCGAGCGTGCGCGATTTCGATGTTTGTTACAGGAAATTACAGGCGAAACTATTTCCGACCTACTCTCTTTCTCTCTTTCTCTCTCTCTCTCTCTCTTTCGTTTGTCAAGCTGTCGCTCGATTTGCAGATTATGCGATATTTTCAGTCTTAATGGTCGAAAGAATTATAAAATGCGTGTTCACTGACAACGATTATTTCATTAGTCCCTATTTGTAGCATTTTATTCACCGTATGAACGCTCAAATAAAATTTTTCAAAAGAGTAACAAGAAGTAAATATTGGACTCCTTATAATTGATAAAATTCAAAGGGCTAATTTGGAATCAGCGCGGTAAGAAGTGCGCAAAAAATGATATTCTTAGATATCATTTAATAATTAAAATTTTTCAATTATCAAAAAGAATATTATTTTAATAGCAAAACTGAATCACATTTTAAGTATGCATGTTGAAATTAGATATTAAATTTAATTGTAAATGTGTGTTGTGAGTAAAAAAGTGATATTTCGCATTGTTTTTACATACATATATTCATTTTATTATATATTATTTATAACTTTTTCAATCTATTTATATTTTTATACAGGATTCTTACACAAGATACTAGTTATCTATTTATCTACTAGTTACCTACACTTATAAGAAGTGAATCTAAAAAAATTCGAGCCAAGTTGCACAGTTAAGAATCTTTCAATTATATCTATGCTGTTCTTTATATCGCATAAAAAATTATTAGCGCAGAGTATGTGATTTTAACTCTCCGTAATACCAGTTTGGAAGATCAATGTATTCTTCTTTTTCGTCTTTTAAAGAAACGCTAAATTAATGCATTTTAATGTGTGATTGACGAAACGAGCCTAGAGTTTAATAAATATAAAAGAATTATTTAACTCTTAAATATAAAAAAGTAACCATTGTTCGACCAGATTGTTACAAAAATATGTTAAGATTATATAATGAAAGTAGCAGAGGCAGAAAGGTGTACAATGAAAAGGTCGGGAAATACGTCGCGTTTTGGAAGAGCTTCGCCGAATTTCGGCGCGGTGCAAACGAATGTACGAATGAAACGAACTTCTCTCGCGATAATGATCCCGCGGACTCGTTAGACCGACCAGTGAAATACCAGGCGGTGGTTTCCATTGTTACATTGAAAGCCCGCCGGGGTGGTTGGCTTTGTTCCTCTAGCGCATAATGCGCCCGGAGGTGCGCTAAAGTGGCGAACGAGAAATTTCACGGGACACGTAAAAAATGGATGACGACAACGAGCGCGGCGAGGGTTGACGTGCCGGTTATAAATTCTCTTAATCTCACCGCTCGGCATCGTTAATGGCGAGTTAATTAACCAGCGTGCAAAGACGCGCGGCTGAATAAAATTAAGCCGTGGGATTAAAAGCATTAAAGAGCATTATTTCGGAGCCGATGGTATTATCGGCTCTCGCCTGTAATAGCGTAACTTTAAAAACTCTGCGATACTAAAAGAGAGGCAAAGAAAAGAGATTAAAGAAGAGAAGAAAGAGCGGGGAGAGAAAAAAACATGAAAAAGAGAATAAAAAATTCAAGAAAAATCAGTGTTTACAAAGAAGCTTTGTGTAAAGAAACAGAAATTATTATTCTTGTACAATAATATGTTTGTAGTATTATTTTTGTACAAAGAATCGTCTTTGTATGTATTGAATTATTATTTATTAGTTTACATAGTATTATATGTATCTCTCTCTCTCTCTCTCTCTCTCTCTCTTGTGATATATAATATTAAACTTTTTGAAATTTACATGATTATATTATATTACACACAATATATAGTTATTAATCGATTATAACTTGATTATAACCTGATTTGATTATAAATTGATTATGAGTAGTACACCTTGTTATCTAAAATAAAAGATAGGAGTTTTATCTTAACAAGGAGTTCATAAAATGTCAGCTCATAGTATCCATTCTTTTGTAACCGTTGGTGGTGCATCTCACTCATGTCGCATATTACTCTCGTTTCCCTTAGGGAATTTAGAATTCGCCTAAGTGCCCTCCAGCAAATTTTCGACTACTATACACGGCGAGTAATATTGTCGTGCGACATAAACGGAAGTGGTTGCTGCTGCGAGCGATGGGCGTGGATTTGCATATCATAGTTGCGTTTCGCCGGATATGCGTGCAGACTGGTGTAGCGTCACACAAAAAATTCAAATTATCGCCATTATTAAGATATTATTAAAGCGCGCGAAAGCAACTAATGTGGTGGGTAACATTTTTATTTCTTTCAATGAAAATAAAAATGGTATCCAATACATTAGTTAAAAAAAAACAATTAATTTCTTATTAATAGAAAAAATAATTTTTCTTTCTTTGTGTAAAGAGAATGAATTAATTTAAAAAACTTATTCTGCTCATCCTAATTTTTATTCTGTTATCTTTTTATTTCAGGATCTCGTACTGCTCAGCGGACGCGACGCACGATCACGTGTTCGCGTTCATCGCGACGAATCTCAACGAGACGATGGAGTGCCACGCATTTCTTTGCCCGAAGAGAAAAATGGCGCAGACAGTGACGCTGACTGTGGCACAGGCCTTCAACACGGCTTATCAGGCGTGGCAGTTGTCGCAGTCCGATCCCAGAATCCATCACGCACAGGATAAGAGCCCTCCCTCGACAGGTGACAGGATCGGTGAGAAAGCTTTCGCATTAGTATACTTTCCTGATAGTCTTGAATGTCTCGAAATGACAGAGATTATTCTTTCCGTTGAAATATAAGCAAGCCAAATAAAAAGTGAAAGGAATTTAAAAGAAAGTTAACAAAATATTAACTATACGACTATACTTGTTGATTTATAAATAAAATCCTATTTTAAATTGTGATATAAATTATATATATGTATATATATTTTTCTAAACTGAGCTTTACAATACAGAGTCTTAATAAATTTTATAGTCTCTTTTAAAAAGTCAATAACTAATAAAGCAATTTTTTGTTAAAAATTTAGAAAACGTTTAAATCTTCAAAGATTCGTAATTAGAACGTGTAATTAGAAATTTAGACAAAATCTGAATTTTCAATTACGAGAAATTAGGGTAAAAGTACTAGATGTGGATCAGGCACTAGTTTCAGATTATTTTTTATATTTAAATAATTATAATATTTTCCATTAAATGATACATGTTACAAGATTCTTTAGCATTTGTTTTATCTCTTTTAAGTGTCAATTTAATTTAATTTATTAGGAACAGCGTTACACATTTTATTGATGTCGTTAACTAATTAAATGTGCGAGATTAACTAACGTATGTACCTTTAAAAATTCATTCAAAGTGTAATATCATAAGAATTTCCTTATTGCTTTTAGTAAGTAGTAAATAGCATTAGATTTCATGGAAAAACTCAACGTTATGCTCAGTTGAAATTAAATGTGTCCGCGGGTGTTGTTTAATCACTATATTATAACGATAGTTTTATTGCGTAAATTTATTATAAAAATGTTTAAAAACTTGTCAAATGATGCCATCCCGAAAAGATTTATTTATTTTAAGCATTAAAATAAAATATAAAATAATATACATGTCTATATGCAAAAAGTGTAAAGTGTTACTATTCATAATTTAACCATTTTTTATTGCTAAATGTTTAATTTTCATTAATTTTTTTTAATTATCATTGATTTTTAACTGTCACTAATTTTAAATAAATTTGAATGTGTTAAAATGGCATCATGATCCACAATTAGACCCTAGAACTGGATGTGGATCATCAATTATAATTTCAGTATATATATTACGATATGCATGCGCAAATCGTTTTTATTATTTTTATGGGATGTAATAACGCCACTAAAAAGGATAAAGCATTTGGTGAATTGATCCGCAATTAGTACGTGGTGTCTAATTATGAATAATTGTTATTAATTTATTTAATTCAAATTAAAACATATAAAACGGTACTGAAATGGAATAAAATCATTCATAATGTAATCTTTATGATCATGACTTATTAAATATTTTATCAATTGTTTGGTATTGTTCTGGATAAAAATATGATTTTTTTTTAAAGAGTGATTCACAACTAGTGGTTTTATTCTACATAGATTACATGATTATCAATATAGAAAGAATTGAGATTTTCAACTCTTGTAGGGAGTTATACAAGTTACGCGATCACAGCCCGTAGAAAAATTAAATACTTCGTATCACTACGTATAAAGTGGTAATTAGAAATGCTGCTGGCTTTCATTTCTACACTTCGGAAAGCTTGCCACTTGCCTTAATCTCGAGCGAGTTCGCGCAAGTGCAGTATATAAAGAGGTATAGCGCCGCGTTGATCGTAAAGTGCAGTGCCTATATATGCGTTGCACTTAACCACCGAGAGTACGGATATTGCGGTGCCTTCTGGCATCTGGCACAAGAGAATCAGGAAATTGTACGTTAATATCAGGATGGCACACACCAGCATACACATTGCACATTGCGCATTGTGTCTCACGCGCCATTTCGATAAATACCAGCAGAAATATTGCAGTTTCTCTCTTTGGTATCTCGATTACAATTCGCTGCTTTTTATCTGTATTTTATTCAAATAAAAAGTAACACAATATTGCAACTCTATATCTAAAGCTCATTCTAGATGATTTATAATACATGTCGAAATTCAAGATAGAATATATTTGAGAAATTCTATCTTTAATTCTATGCTATATAATACGAAAAGACACTTAAAGAGAGTCTAAACTAAATAGAATGTATATATAAGTCTAAATAGAATGTATATTGAAATATATACGAACATAGAAATTATAACGTATAAAAAGTAAAACCATAAATAGAATACTAAATGCCTGAAATCTGCGAATTATGAATTGTATTAGAATTAAGCTTCCAAAAGAGCTTAACTCTAATTCATGCAGTTTATTTAACATCCCATTTCTTTTTTTATTTTGAAAGACTTTTTTGATAAAAGTTACATAAATAATTTTTATAGAAAGTAGGATCTCTTATTTTTTCATTCGATACTTTTCATTAATGCTACCGATTTCTTACCGCTTCTGAAATACCATATTAAAATTCGTATCAAAAGAATAGATTTGTTAGATTAAACGGATATTTTTATATTTGATCGAGTTGATTCTCGATTTATATCGCGAAACTGCTTTATAGATTTTTAATTCGTCTATTTTAAGGATTTCATTTTATGGAGATTGTACGTGGAAATGTTTTGCTTTTGCATATTGCATCAAATATTTGGGTGCAGAGCTTTACTAAAACTCACGCATGTATTTCATTTTGGAAATAAATATTTTTCTTTTATCATCTGGTAAAATTAAATTTATATTTTCAATTCTCTATCACGATATTCCATGAAAAACAAGATTTTAGTATTCAACATGTATACGAGGCTTCGGAATTGTCATATAGGATTTTTACGTACTAAAATTTCTGCAAATAAACCCAGGTTGCAAATGGACAATAATTAATTTATTTAACTTATCGCAATGCTCTACGAAACTTTGTGATAAAAAGTATTTTTGCGTTTTTGCAAATCTATTTTTCTGTTGAAAATTTTCCATAACTGACAGATACATTTCTCATTACTTTTTTGTTTAGTATCATCTATTCTGAATTTTTAATTACAGATAATAATGAAAAGAAGAGTTCCAGTGAGACAAAGACTACTACTGGCAAGATTAATGAACAAAATAAGCAGAACGGTCAACAGCGGCGCAACGACAGTCAGAAAAATCTTTTAATTGATTTGTCAAACGAGCCCAAACCAGCGGGAAATTCATGGGTGAGTGATGAAACGCTGAAAGTTTCTCTTTGACGCGTCGTCATCATCGTCGTCGTCGTCGTACATCGATCAGCAAAAACCGACCGATCAGCAAAGCTATACTATAATCCTACGGCGTTTGATCCCTTCCCAGTTTGCTACATCTCATCGATAGGTACTCCACGTCGCGTTGCTATGTATATACGTCATTGATCTGCATCGCGTCATAGGACGTAAGAAGCTGCTCTTTTGCAGAAGGAGAATATTTGAAGCAAAATTAAAATATCTGAAATAGCAGAGTAATTTTGTTTAAAAATTCTTTAAAAAGGATAACTTTAAATATACTTTATGTTTTATGTTTGCCTGGGATTTAGGCGCGCCAAAAGAAATTTTGTCTGCTATTCTTCAAATCAGTAAGCATGGAGAATTTTAGCGTGTATATTTATATACTTTATTAATTATAATTACCCAGACAACAAAAAGTGTCTAAAATTAGGTCATAAGACGGTTTTTTGCGTCTGAAAGACGACTTAAAGACGTCTTATGTCATAATTTTAGACTTTGTGTTGTTTGGGTAATTAAAATACTCAGAATATTTATAATTTTGTTTACACATGTTCTTTAAAAGTTTTAAAAATATCAACACACGTATATTTATTTATTAGTATTCACATATTCTGTTTTTTCTGTTTCTACATAATTCTAAAAAGATTAAAAATTCCAGGAATTAGTAATTTTATACTTAGAAAACAACAATTTAAAAAGAAATTAGTGAATTAACCGAAATAATCGAATTTACTTTTAATTTATTATTACCTATAATCAAATATAGGTATAGAGGAAAAGAGATAAAAATTTGTCGAATAGCGTGAAACGTTTGCTTCTTTTCAGGTATGCTTCGAGGAGGATTCGGATGTGAAAAAAAATCAGAAAAAAAGCGCAGCAAGTAACAACAGTATTCCTATGACAACGCTTAAGCACCACACGACGGCATCTACGACCCCAGCCCATCACGTGGTGCCTCGACCGAGCGCCGGTTTCAAAGTGCAAAATGCCTGGGGGGAGTCCAGGTCGGTCGATTTGATGTGCTCGTAGCAGGCAAAATAGCCAGCGGCCGACAGCTTCAGGGATGTGCCGTTGATCACAGGCCTCTGGAAACACCTTTCGGACAACGGCCAATCCAAAAAGACCAACGGCAATCATTAAAATCCTCGCCGAATTATCTCGGCAGCTTCCGATCGCGAGTTTAAAATTCGGAAAGGTGACGATCTTCGCTGATTATTCATATTTTTATTGAACGCTGAAGAGAGACAGCGGGGATGCCAACGCAATGGTGTCTATTTTTGTGTGATCTTAATGAGACTATTAAGTCCAACGGGGTTTCTTGTATTCGTTAGAGGGGCGTGGGTGATTCCTATCAACATACGATGACGTTGACATACGATAGTGGTTTCTTTTTAAAGAGGAAATCAACCGGCAGCAGAGAGATCACGGTAATCGGGGTGGGATCAATTTCTAATGAATTTTGTATAATGCGTAATAATATACATATACCCGTGCCAATTACTTTACATACATATCTCACAAACATTAATAAACGAGAGTGTGAGTGTTAAGAATTAAGACATTCGTTTTTTATCGTTTTTAATGGTATTAACTCTGGAAATTAGATTAAAATTAGTGTCTTATATATAAAACTCGCGTTTTTCATAAACTTCATGACAGAGGAATAAGATTAATTTTTAATTTTAAAATTCATCGGAGAATTGAAAATCTTAATGTGATGGTCAATTAGATGATCTGTCAAACAAAGCAGATTTTTCTAAAATTAATTTAATTAATATTTAATTAAATTAATTCATAAACTTCATGCTTTTTAATAAATTGTAATTAACGTGATTAAGTATCTATTATTTTATTCTAAAATGAAAGTTTATAGAAATTATTATGAAATACATAATCGGGATATATAAAAAAGTAATAGTAAAAAAGTAATAGTTATGAATATACCATTTCTTGCATCAAGATACTTTACACAGTAAACCGAAATTTCGGCGGATAAAAAATACGCGCGTGTACCTTGAACTAAAAATATGTCCCGTCCAAATCGGAAAATATCGCTGCCATATTTTAATCCCGTACATGATTCAAATGTTTTACACACGTATATTTTTACGCGGTGCAATGCGCGGCTAAATTACTTTAGAGCAATTTTCGAGTGTATTCTGGTCACGTAAAAATACGTATTCCAGAGTTAATATACATTTGTTATTTTTGTTAAAAACATACTACGGTAAAAAAGAAGAGAAACGAACAAAAAAATAAAATTAAAAAAAACAACAGGTTTCGTAGATCGATTCCCTATTACGGTGCTGGATAGAGATGATCTTTTACGTAATTGTTGGTGGTCAAGCCCTTGATAGAATAGCTGGACTATTTCTTAATTGAAATTCGTTAAGTTTCTCGCAAAAATAACATTTGTCATAAATAAATATCGAGAAAGCTGCGTTATTAGATATCATTTGCAAATAGCTCATACGTTACATGGAAATTTTATACTCCTGACGGGAATTTTTATATATTTCGAAGGTAATTTTTATATTCTTCGAAGGAGAATTAAATTTGTCAGATGGACTTGTTACGCTGATGGAGATTTCATTGATAATATCGGCGGCGAGCGATTGCCATCGAAATTCGAAATATCGCAATATTGCGTATTACATATTAAATATTAATGTGTTGATGTATATGTGCGCGTAATAGTTGATAGGGCGTAATAATGCCATAAATAATCGAGAAGCGTTAACATGATTTAGCGTTAACTATATTGATATTTAATTTATCGATTGTTAAACCGTAAATATATTGTATTCTGGTTTTAGATATCATATCTGTACGTAATTATTGCGATGACGTCTTATTGGATAGTGTTAAGATCTTCGTTTCTGCGTGATACGATTGTCGGTTTGATT
This sequence comes from Mycetomoellerius zeteki, assembly GCF_001594055.1. Lineage (NCBI taxonomy): Eukaryota > Metazoa > Arthropoda > Insecta > Hymenoptera > Formicidae > Mycetomoellerius > Mycetomoellerius zeteki. The sequence goes on along the minus strand of NW_017256393.1, from coordinate 2,703,583 downwards.
ATTAATTCTTGTGAATAAGTAAGTTGCAGAGGACTGCGTTCGATTTCGATGAAGATATAACAAGTGTAATACATATGATAACTTACTGTCCATTAGTCAGTGTTATATTCGAAGAGAAGCGTTTTTAGATTATCAGATCAGATTATATCGATTCTAAGGTAGTTACACTCTGATGGAGAATTTTCGTAGATTTGCAGAATTTATCGCGAGATGATGCATGAAATAGTCGGAATAGTCACTCTTTCATATATTAATGCCTTTTTGACCCAGATTCTCGAAAATATTTTTTTCTTTTTATTATTTTTTAAACATAAAGAAATCTGAATTTGTAAATAAATTATTCTGTTTATTTTTATATGAAAATTTTTATATGTTATTAATTTAAGAATGTATTATTAAGAAACATTACGTACAAGCAATTTTTATAACATAAAATATTGAAGTTTGCTTTTAATGTAGATATTAAAGACTTTCTAAATTTTTTTTTATGTTCATCGATAAGTTCTTTACAATTAAAAAGTTAGATGCCTGAGTTTTGCAGTGCCAAAATATATGGTCAAAAAGAAGTTAAAAGATGCTAAGCAAAATATCAATATTTAAAACGACTCAGAGATGAATAAATAAGATATTTAAATTAGCAGATCCTTTTTAACCATTTAAAAGATGCTTTTGACTACGTTATTTTGTCACGTACGGACTAATGGCGATGTTAATCTCAGACCGGACGTCCAAATATGTTGCGCTGATAACAATCAGCTCGAAACGACGGTAATTTTACATAACTGCGCACTAATTGCACATTGTCATCGCACTTGTGCATCGTATTACCACGGGAATGTTATATACATTTTGCGCTAAATGTTCGTAGTCCGTAAGCAGCACGAATCAAATATATGTATGTATCTCTGACATGTATGCATCTTCTGACGATTTATCCCTGCACGGAAGAAAAACAAGAAATTTCCCATCTTTTATTAAAACGAATCCGAATATCGATTTATTCTGTTTTGCAAGGATTAATTAATCCCATCACTGATGTTATTTTACATTCAGAATTGTGAAAAATTATGTTGATAGAGCTTATTTTATCAACAATTATTATCACAAGCTAAACAGAGATCATTGGAACAGAACTGTTTTTTTTAAAGGATCAAGTGGTATGGTGTTAAAGATAGAGAAAGAAAAATATGTTTTAACAGAATTTTATTTTGTCAGTACATCACGAATGTAACTTGTGAAAAAGAATAGTTTTCCAGACGCGCGTTCTAGTAAATCGAGAAGAAGCCAGTATCACGTACACGAGGATAGTCTTTTTGTGTATCCGTGTTATTTTTAGATATTTTTTATTTTTTTTCCTTAATCGATTTATGAAGATTTTATCATCAATCTTCATAATTTTTTCTTTCTGATAGATTTTTGTAAGAATCAGAAATTGGGCTGATTTTAAAAATGGTAAATTCTGTTTTCAATTACATTAGTTGTCTTTTTTGAGAGATATCAAACCAGTGAAACACGAGATGAATACATTATCGAGAAGATATTCTCATCTAAGACGGACACAATATCCTGAAAATATTTTCAGAATATTCTGATAATTTTTATGTAATATACATTTATGTATCGTAATATTGTAGGAATTTTTAGAAGATATCTGAAAATACTACTGAATTCCCGAAATACATATTTTGATGATTCTACAGATGTCGCAATCTCAAAAACTCGGAAAATATTCCGAAAAATTTCGGTGTATTCCGTGGGATTTTTTATACATATATAAGTTTAAATTCGACTTATCTCTCGCTAGAGTTACAGAAGTACTCTTAGAAAAGTTATAGTTATATACGTCTTACTCTTTTCTCGAATTATTCGCAGGAATATCTTCTCATCTCGCATTGATAGTTCAATATTAACAATATCAAAAGTCCTCGTGTCCGCCCTTTGAAAACTCTCTGACGCTTTTTAATTAGCGACGGAATATATTACATATATAATATACATATTACATATCGTAATTATATTATGCCTGGATGCTTCGTCATTTCTGTATGTCTTTCTTTCTTTCTCTGTCGCCTATCTTCTCATATAAATACTTAGCAATTATTTTTTTTATTTACGGGCTGCTTATGTTTAATTGCTATCTTGTCTTATTTGAGACTGGTGTTAACAATCGCACACACCGCACGAGAACCGCACATTGCGATAATGATAGGTGTATTAAAAAAATACTTGCACTCCACGCTTTAAACGATTTCTTATCAACCTAACGTAACAACAGCTATACAGTAATAATAAGTCGTAAAACTACATAATTATATAACTGTCGCAATTATACGCCGCGAAGTATAATTCTTCTCTCTCTTTCTGTCTTGAGAAATAAATCTCCAATTACATTCCGTGTGTGCGCAAAAATCCATGTGCATGATATAGGTACGTATAAAAGTTTCGTCTTCTTGACGGAAGCTCTTCAAATCGCAAAACTGTTATTCAGCGAGGTTCTCGTACGGCAATCGAGCGCATCAAATTTGTCTGGCATATTCATGACACGCGAAATGTCCCGCGTAAATGAACTCAATCACATTTTTAAAATATAAGAGAGAAAGTTTAATTTGATTACACACAATTCCGTGAAACAAAACATCTTTTATATTACATTTTAATATTGCGACTGAATCACTTTACACGACACACCTGAGATACAGCGTGCTCCGGAAAATTATAAGTTCAAAATAAAATGACCTGGTTCTTAGGATTATTTAACAATCCTGTTATAAATTATTTTCTCATTATAATTTAATTGAATATGTTCAATGTAATAGATATAAAAATAGAATATTTTACATTGTAGATAAAAGAATTCAGATGAAAAAAAT